>NC_083726.1:6822500-7125530 GCF_028564815.1 Eubalaena glacialis
CTCCCACATGTATTTCCCAAGTCAGACCTCTTCTGTGATCTTCAGTTTCATATCTATCTGCCCACCTGACCTCTCCCCTGGGATGTCTAATGGGCATCTCAACGTGGTCCGCAGCGAAGTCCAGATCTGCCCACCCTTTCCTGCTCCAAGCCCACCTCTCCTACAGTCTTCCCATCTCAGTAAATGACAACACCATTCTTCTAGTTGCTCAGACACTGAAACCTGGCAGTAGTCCTGGATCTCTCTTTTTTCTCACACTGCATATCCGGTCGGTCAGCAAATCCCACTGGAATTATTCAGAACATACCCAGAATCCAACTAGTCACCACCTCCACTGCTACTTCCTTGGTGACCAAGCCATCATCTTTCCCCCAGATTATTGTGATGGTGTCCTAAACAACCCTGCTGCTGCCCTTGCCCCCCACAGTCTAACTGTAATACAGTGACTCCTCTCTGCTCAAAATCCCACAGTGGCCCCCATCACACTCAGAGTAACAGTTAAAGTGCTTCCAGTGGCCTACCTGATCCTACCTGACCCACCAAGCTCCCTGCCCCCTGACTGATTCTTCCTCTGGCTCACTGTGCTCTCCGCTATTTCTCTACCACACCAGGTAGGCTCCAGCCTCAGGGCCCCTCGCCAGTTCCCTCTGCCCAGAATCTCTTCACCTGAACGCCCTGCTCCCCCACCTCCTTCAGTATTTTGTTCAAATGTCAGTTCAATGAGGGCTTCGTCTTATTTAAAATGACAACACCTTCCCTCACCACACTCCCCGCACTTTGCACTGATGCGTATGCTTTATACGTTGCTTCTTTAGATGTTTACTGGTTTCTTTTTTATTATTATTATTTTTCAAGTTATTTGTTTATTTTTGGCTGCGCCGGGTCTTCGTTGCGGCACGCGGGATCTTTAGTTGTGACATGCATGCGGGATCTAGTTCCCCGACCAGGGATTGAACCTGGGCCTGCTGCATTGAGAGCGCAGAGTTTTACTCACTGAGCCACCAGAGAAGTCCCTGTGGTCATAGTTTCTTTCCCTCGTTAGGAAATAAACTCTGGGAAGGCTCTATTTTATTTCACCCCTGTATCTCCAGCGCTGAGGACAGTGCCAGGAGTATTCACTGCTATTTGTGGAATGGATGAATGAATGAACGGAAAGTAGAGGTCGCACCCGTGAGCGGCCCAGCTCTACGCCATTTACCCCCACATTCACGCGCGGACTTTATTCCGAGCAAATGAAGGTGGCGCCCTGGGAGGACTGCGGGAGGGAGCGGGCTGGGGGGGCGGGGAGTAGGGGCCGGGATAGGCGGGCCTGGAACCGAGGGGCGGGGCCCCCAGGCGGCGCCGTCGTCACGGAAACGGCTCCCTGAGCCGAACTACAACTCCCAGCGGCCCCCGCGGCTTCCGGTTGGCAAGATGGTGGCGCGCCGGAGGAAGCGTGCGGCGCGGGACTCTGAGAAGGGGATTCTGAGCCCGCCGGGTTACTCAGGTGAGGGGCTGCGGGACGCGGGGCCGGGGGACGGCCAGGCTTCGTCGGGAGGAGGCTCGGGGTCGGCAGTGGCTCGGGGCCCCCAGGAGCAGCCACACAGTTGGACATGAGCCCCTGAAGGTTGTGAGGCCCGGGGCCCCCCAAGACCCACGCGGCGCCCTGTTCCCATCTGGCTCCACTCGCCCGGGACGAGCCTAGTTTGGCCAACGCTTCCCTTGAGTGGAGCCACCTCTGTCTACACTCTCCCAGGGCGAACCCGCGTCCGTCTACACTCTCCGCCTGAGGTCCGCCCATCCGCTTACCAGCTCCCCTTTGCAGTTCCTAGTCCAGCCCCCTCAGCGCTCACCTGGCCTGTGCCCTCCGCACTGGTTCTCCTGCCTTCTGTTTTCCACCCAGGAGCCAGAATGTTCTTTCTAAAGTCAGATTTAAAGCAGATCTTGCCTCACACGCCCATACCCACTGAATTCCCTCCAGTGGCTAAAGTTAGCACCTAAAACAAAATCCAGACTTCCCACCATTGACCTGCGTGGCCCCGCATGGCCTGGCTCCAGCTAACCTACAGCTCTGTCTTTCTGTTCCTCTGAGGCAACAAGCTTTACACCCTCCGCGTTTTTGTACTTACTGGGACTTCTTCCTCAGACAGCTCTGCGCTGTTAACACGGCTTCCTGTCATTCTGGTCTAGGCTTTAATGTTTCTTCCTCAAAGAGGTGGTCCCGATCGATGGCCTGTCCTAAGGCTTCTGCCACCCATCACCCTGCACTACTTCACTCTGTGTGTTTCCTTCCTATTTGATACGACCTTGTTACATGCTTACTTGTTGTCCTTTTCTCCCTTCACCCTGTGAGCTTCCTGAGTGCAGGGATTGCAACTGTATCCTCACTGTGCTCTGAAGAAGGTGGTGAGAAAAGCAGAACAGTCTTTAGCTTGATGAGGATTAAAGTTTATGGGAATGCCAGCGATGATCTTGATCATCACACGAGGGTCTTCCCTGGTGGTCCAGTGGTTAGGACTCCGTGCTTCCACTGCAGGGGGCACGGGTTCGATCCCTGGTCGGGGAACTAAGATCCCGCATGCCATGGTGTGGCCAAAAAAAAAAAAAAAAAAAAAAATCACACAAATAGAGACATAGAGACCGTGAGAGAAGTTAGGAAGGCACAGAGCAGGTGGCTCTAACCTGGCATGTGAGGCTCTCCTGAGGAAGTGAAGTGAAAACCTGAAGAATGGGTGGAAGGACGAGGGTTGATGTTTCAGGAAGGGGAGAGCATGTGTGAGGCCCTGGCTTATTGGAGGAACAGAGAGGAGGCCAGAGGGGCCAGCATGTGGTGTGGAGGGGGGAGGGTGGGGTGAGAAGAGGCTGCAGAGGTGGCCACGGTAAGGATTTGGCTGTTTACCCCAAGAGCAGCGGAGTTTGAACTTCTCTCCTTTCGCATCCTGTTCACATTCTCTCTCCCACAAGCTTGGGAGCCCTTTCTGGGCAGATTATCTGTTCACCCTCCCAGCCTGCATAACACCCTGCGCAGGCCTTGCCTAGGGGAAGGGCTCAGTGAAGGATGGATGGACAGACAGACACACAGGACTAGAAAGGGACAGCCTGAACCTGACTTTCATGCTGTCCCTCCCCGCCCCCATTTTCCTTCCAGCCATTCCCATCAAATTCTCTGAAAAGCAGCAGTCTTCTCATTACCTCTATGTGAGAGAGCACAAAGTTCGAGAAGGCACCAAGTCTTCCTGGCCTCAGAAACGGACCCTTTTTGTCCTCAATGTGCCCCCATACTGCACAGAGGTAAACTGGTGTCTGGGAGGGAACCTGAGGCTGGGGCGGGGGCTCCAGGCAGAGCTGGGCTCCTTCGGGCCCCCCACCAAGTCCTTAGTGGTGCAGTGGAAAACAGCTAACTGAAGCCCTGAGGGGTGGTATCTGTAAGGCTGCCTCTCTTGTGACAGGAGATTGGCCTTTTAAAGGTGTGTTGTAAAAAATATAATTCTCTAGGGAACCCAGAGCTTTTTATGCGTTACCCAGAATTGTTTGAGTTATGTGTTTTTTTCCCGATTATAAAATTGATACATGTCCATTGCAGGTACTGTTAATAATACAGCTGAAATGTTCTGTCGCTTAAAGCGATCGATGCGTAACTGTCTCTGTCTACCATAATTCCATACGAAGACAGAGACACATGTTCTCAAACATTTTTCTTGAGTATTGTGAAAGTTGTGCCAACTACTTGTGTGACATCTGACAACATAATCATTGTCCTTTTTTAAAAAAAATTGAGGGACGGGACTTCCCTGGTGGTCCAGTGGTTAAGACTCCGTGCTCCCAATGCAGGGGGCCCAAGTTCGATCTCTGGTTGGGGAACTAGATCCCACATGCCGCAACTAAGAGTCTGCATGCCACAACGAAGATCCCTCGTGCCGCAGCTAAGACCCAGCACAGCCAAATAAATAAATAAATGTTAAAAAAAAATAAAAATCTGATACATGTCCATAGTAAAAAATAGGAAAAGTAGAAGAAAATAAAATTACCTCTGAGTCTACTATGCAGACATGTCTGTTAATTTTTTTTCACAAAAGCTGTTAAATTTAGTATTTCATTAATTTACAGAAGAGAAACTAAGGGAATTGCTGGATTTTCGATGTTTTTTTTCAGAAAAGAAATACTAATTTCTAAAAGATTCCTCTACAGTTAAAGAGAAAAAGAAACAGTGAGAGGAGAGGGTGTCATTTTTAACCTTTACTGAAGACTAGTGTATGTATGGAGAAGGGCCTGGACCCAAGTGTAGCACTCACTGCATTTCACAAACTGAGCAAACCTGTGTCATCAGTACCCAGGTCGAGAAACAGAACATCACCTGCACCCCCAGAAATCCCGTCATGCCCCTCCCCACCACCAAGGATAACCAGCAGCATCCTGATTCCAACGGAGTAGATTTAACTCTTTTTTTTTTTTTTTTTTTTTGGCTGTGCCTCACGGCATGTGGGATCTTAGTTCCCCAACCAGGGATTGAACCTGTGCCCCCTGCAGTGGAAGCATGGAGCCCTAATCACTAGACAGCCAGGGAATTCCCAGATTTAACTCTTTTTAAATGGCTGATTCAGGTAGTAAAACTTAGTTGGTTGTCTTATAAAATCAGAGTACTCAGAATAAAACTAAAAATGTCCCCACCTCTTCTTGTAATAATTTTTTTTAAAAAGTTGAGAACCCACTCCTACTTTACGGATCATTCACTTTTTTTTTTTTTTTAATTTATTTATTTTATTATTTATTTATTTTTGGCTGCGTTGGGTCTTTGTTGCTGTGCGCAGGCTTTCTCTAGTTGCGGCGAGCGGGGGTTACTCTTCATTGCGGTGCGCGGGCTTCTCATTGCGGTGGCTTCTCTTGTTGCGGAGCACGGGCTCCAGGCACGCGGGCTTCAGTAGTTGTGGCTCGCGGGCTCTAGAGCACAGGCTCAGTAGTTGTGGTGCACAGGCTTAGTTGCTCCACGGCATGTGGGATCTTCCTGGACCAGTGCTCGAACCTGTGTCCCCTGCATTGGCAGGCGGATTCTTAACCACTGCACCACCAGGGAAGTCCCGGATCATTCACTGTCAAACGGAGAAATCCCTTTCAGGAACAGACCAAGTGTACCCTGGGCACGTGCTTCTAGCAGGGTCCTGTCATAAAGCCAAAAATCTTATACCTGAATTTTGTCTCACCTCTGTTTCCTCCCTCCCGAGTCCCCGGCCAGTGGACTTTTTACCCACAGCTTTGAACATGAAAATTCACAAGGTTGCTGTCTGGGGCCGTGGGGGGCCGGGGTTGTGACCTCTGTGTTGAGGAGGTGGTGGCTTGCCCAGGCCCTCTGTGCACGCCCCCAGGTTGGACTCCGAGACCTTCTGGGCCCCGGTCCCCTGGCAGTGCTGCCCAGGGCGGAGGGAGGCTCCAGAAAGGCCCTGTAGCCGCTCATACTGTGCTTCTCTCCGGCCACGGCAGGAGTGCCTGTCCCGCCTGCTGTCGCCCTGTGGCCCTGTCCAGTCGGTGGAGTTACAGGAGAAGCCGGATCTTGCTGAGAGCCCAAAGGAGCCAAAGTCAAAGTTCTTTCACCCCAAGCCAGTTCCTGTAAGCCTCCAGTACTGGGGTCTGCTTGAATGATGGTGTGGGTCGGGCTAGGGCAGTGTCCCCAGTGCGTAAGGGGAAGGTGGCGTTGGGGGCGGCAGTGGGACTTTCAAGCGTTTCCTGTGCTCAGGCCAGTCCTGGCCTGTGTGGTCTAGGAGGGCTGTCAGGTAAACAGCTTCCACTCCTTTCCCAGATTTGCCGTGTCCTTTAGCTTCCTGTCTGGCTCTTTCCATTGTCCCGGGTGAAAGCTCAGAGGCATCTCTGCTCACTGCCCGAGGGGCCTCCCTGAGCCACCCCCTGCGTCCCGCATTGAGGTCGATTCTTCCTGAGGCTTGGTGGCCTGGGCCTCGTTTCCCTGTGTGTCTTGAGTCCACACCTCCTCCTGTTTAGTGGAGTTTGAACTAGTGAGCGCCCCATCTGTCTGTCCACTCCTGGCCCAGGGAGACACGCGCTTCACTGAGTCCCTCCCACACCTGGAACAAAGGCCCTGAGTGTCTCACCTCTCCCTGGTGAAGAGGTGGGATCGGGTCATTTTTAGCAGAAGTTGCATAACTAGGAGTGTGGCCGCCCCATCCCTGGATTAGAACAACCTCCTGGTTACCTTCACGTTCAGGAACAGCCCAGCACATCTCCCCCGGCCCCGCAACAAGTCAGGCTGAGGGCAGGGGGGAGCCTTTGGGCCAGGCCTGGGATGGCTGGGAGGATGGGAAGGCTCCCGGCACTGACATCTCTCCTCCTCCCAGGGCTTCCAGGTGGCCTACGTGGTGTTCCAGAAGCCACGTGGGGTGTCAGCTGCCTTGGCCCTGAAGGGCCCTCTGCTGGTCTCGACAGAGAGTCACCCTGTGAAGAGCGGCATTCACAGTCAGTACCTCGGGTGCCAGCGGGTGCCTCCTTCCTGGGCCCGGGGTCGGGGAGGGGAGCTTTGTGGGCTGGCGTCTGCCGTGTCCCCTCGCCCTCAGAGCAGGTGTGGGAGGCTTGAGCTTGGCACTCGGGGTGGGCGTAGGTGAGGGCCCAGCTTGCCACCACTAGGCTCTTCCTCACCCCCCAAACCCTGGCCCACGAGTCTCCATCCCTGCGGCCTGTGTGAGAAGATCACGACTGGCCTGCCAGGTCCTGGGCGGGGCCCCGAGGGGCGGGCCTGGAATCCCGTGTCTCTCGCTCCCTCCTCCCTCAGAGTGGATCAGAGACTATGCAGACTCGGTGCCGGACCCTGAGGCCCTGAGGGTCGAGGTGGACACGTTCATGGAGACGTACGACGAGAAGATGGCTGAGGTGGGGCTTCCGCACTGGCGGCTGGTGGAGTCCAGGCTCCTCTCTCTCTGCTGAGTCCTGGGCCTCCTGGCTGGGTAACATCTAGTCTCGGAATGGTCTCTAGGGAACGGACGGTCGAGGGTGGAGGAGGAGGCAGCGTCGGCACGTCTGCCCTCCGCCCTTCCCCCACACTCAGCCGCTCTCGCTGTGCCGCGGCGCCAGGGCGGTGCCGGTGCCAGGGTGGTCCTGGGCACGGGAGGGAGAGCGGAGAGGAGGAGGTGAGGTGCTCCTGGGCTGCAGGGCGGCTCCCAGGCACCTGCCCGTCACAGGGCCACGTTCTTTGCAGGAGGAGGCTAAGGCCAAGGAGGAGGAAGGGGTCCCCGACGAGGAGGGCTGGGTGAAGGTGACCCGCCGCGGCCGGCGGCCGGTGCTCCCAAGGACGGAGGCGGCCAGCCTGCGGGTGCTGGAGAGGGAGAAGCGGAAGCGTGCACGCAAGGAGCTGCTCAACTTCTACGCCTGGCAGCACCGCGAGACCAAGATGGAGCGTAAGGGCGCGCCCCAGGCCCCTGACCTTCGGCCCCCTGCCCTGGGCGCCCGGGCTGTGGACGCGGTCTTGTGGCCGCTCTGCCAGCCCTGGCCAGACACGGAGCTCCTGACAGCAGGCGCTAGGCCTGCGGGAGGGTAGGGCGTTCTTGGGCGCAGACTTCCCAACAGGCTCTGGGGTTAGGGTCCCAGCCTGGCAGCGTCCCCGTGTCGTGGGCTCCCTGTTGCTCCCAAGGCAGCTGCGGGTGTCTCTGGGTATTGAGGCTGCACAGGCACCTGGAATGTAGGCCCCACTTCCAGGCCCCCGTCAGTCTCCGGCAAGGGGGCGGCCTGCGGGGAGAGCGCCTGGGGGGAGCCCCTGACCACCTGTGGCTGCTCTCGGTGGCAGTGACGCTGAGCTCGCGGCCCGGGCCGCCTGGTCTCCTGCTGGCAGGACGGCTTCCCCGTGGACCCGGGAGAGGGTCCTGGCCTTGCACGGGGGAGGCCCTGGACACACCGCGCTCTCACCTGCCTCACTGCTCCTGCCCACACCCTGCCCACCCACTTCCGCTCCTTCGCTCCGCGCTCCTCTGGACCCGCCTGACAGGGGCCTCCACCAGCCTCCCCTGCCTTGGGCTCAAAACCCCACACCCGGTGCCCCGACCCGGTCACTCGGTGACCAGAGTCGCCGCGTGAATTCTGTGGCAGTCTCGGGGTGGCGGCCCCTTATTGCTGACGCGCGCCCCAGCCTGATAGCTGCCGTGAGGAGGGGCTGGGAGAGGTGTCCCGGGACCTTCTTCCTTCACCTTGGGGGGGCGTTGGAGGCGGGGTGGTAAGGGGGCAAGTGCCCTTTTGCTTTCTCTGCTTTCTCTTTGACCTGGTGAGTTTTCCGTCTGAAACCTCGGGCGTGCCTTCCGCTCCACTTCAGCCTCTGCCCTCCGACTGGGCTGCAGTCCGGTTCCGGTTCCGGTTCCCACCGCAGAGGCGACGGGGGCGCCGTGCTGAGCGCCCCCAGCGGGGAGTGGGGACTGAGGGAGGGGCGGCTGTCCTCGCGAGTGGGGGGCAGCTCCCGCCGGGCCTGATCCCGGCCCTGTCTCCTCCCCCCTCTCGCCCCAGATCTCGCGCAGCTGCGCAAGAAGTTCCAGGAGGACAAGCAGAGGATCGAGCTGATGCGGGCCCAGCGCAAGTTCCGACCCTACTGAGCCTCACCCGCCCGCGGGCCCAGTGGAGAGGGGTGGTGACTGGGTGGCAGTGCGCGGCCAGTGAGGACACAGGGCCTGCAATACTCATCTCAGTGGCCGTGCCCAGGCTGAGGGGCCACGCGTCAGCCCCAGAGATCTGAGCCCACGTGATGTGGGGTGCAGGACAGTGTCACCCCTTGGTTCCTGTGCTTCGGCAGTCCTGGGGCCCGGCGCATAGGACTTGGACTCCGGAAGCCACTGGCCCAGGAAGTGGCTCCTTCTCTGTCCTGGACTCTGTCCCCAGCCTGTCTCTGGACTCTCCTCTCAGGGCTAAGTGTCTGCTGTGTTCTCCCCTTCCTCCTAACGGAAAAGCCCCCGCGTGCAGTGAGACAGCCTCAAAAGCAGAGAAAATACAAGAACATTTTATTTTTCATCCAGCTGGGTGGCAAGAGAAGGCTACAAAAGGCCGGGGGGCCTATCCCAGCCCCTCCCTCTGCCTGCTACCCAGTCACAAAACAGGTAACTCCCACACCCAGACACCGTATCCCCCTTGAAGTCACAGATGTTAGAGTCAGAATCTTGTATCCCCTCTGCACACCGCCCCCCCCACCCCCAGCTCTGCCACAGGATTCTCTTTCCGGCCATGCTGGTCCTCACGACCAGGGGGCCCTGTCCCCACCACGCCTGGCCTGGGCTTGGGAGCTGGGAGTCCGGGGCTGAGCAGACGTCTGTAGCCCCAGGCCCAGGGCTACAGCTGGGCTCGGATCCTCTCCTTGCTCAGTAAAAAGGAGCTGATGACACCAGCCATGTGCTGGGGTTGGTTCATGTGGACGTAGTGGTTGCCGGGGACTTGCACGTACTGGAACCTCTGGGGAAGGGAGGGGACACGTGGTGAGGTGACCCAGTGGCGGACTCCGTGGGCCCCTCCGGCGCAGTGGGGCTTTCCCATGGCCTGCTGCCTCCCAGGGCTTCCAAGCGTCCCCCACAGGAGCCTTGGCAGTGGCTGCCCCGCGGCCTCGCGGGCCCCCGTCAGTCACAGCACCCCCTGGGGGGAGTCAGGGCCTGGCTCAAAGCCAGTGAGAAAGGCCTGTCTGGGAGGGAAGAGCCCACACCCTGGGGTTCTAGGCCATTCTAAGCTGAAGTTGTAGAGCCAGGCCGGGGAGGGGGCTGGTAGTCGGGGCTGCTGCTGGCTCTGATCGTCATATAAGGTCCACTTGCAAAAAGAATAGACCATCAGCCTTTCAAACTCGCCCTTGCCCGGGAGACAGGCCGACAAGGCAGGGAAGCACTGCAGTTGGCCGGCCAGCCATATGGGCTTCCCTCTTGTGACACCGCCAAGTCGTCTGCACAGGCCCCAGGGTCAGGTGTTTGTGGTGGATGATGGTCATAAAATGCCAGGTGCTCCCAGGAACCCAGGCAAAGGGCAACGTCACAGCACACGTCCCAGCCCTCCAACTTGGAGGCCAGCACCCACTGATGGGACTGGTCATCTGTTCCCGTGTGGGACCCTAGGAAATTGTGACAGTGCTGAGTTGGGTGTGGCCCAGGGAATATGTGAGGACAATAAAAGCGGGAGATTCTGCCAATGAAAAGTCTGCTTTCTGTGCTGATTTATATGTGACCCCAGGTCTCCAGGGACCACAGCAGGGAGTGAGGCCTGGTAGCTCCTGGGGGTCACCTGGTAGACCTGGGGCCAGACCAGGCGTCCCAGTGCAAGAAAAGAGATGGGTGAGGTGGAGCCCGGGGCTGCCTGGCAGCCCTTCCTGAGCTCCAGCTGCCCTGAGCCCTACGTACCCACCTCTTTCAGGACGGATCTCAGTGAGTTGGTCACGAATAGCATGAGCTCCATGTTGGCATCATTCTCTCTCCTCACATCATAATACCCTTGGGTTGCTCTGGGAAACGAGAAGACAGGTTCACCTGGGACCACCTCTTGCATGCTCTCCCCCAGCCCTGGGCTCCAGGTTCTGAGACCGAGACCGGCCTGGGCGTCCCTCTGATCTTCCCACAGCTGGGTCCCTTCGAGCCCAGGTTTAATTCAGGACTGAGTTATTCAGTCCCCGCAGGCACTCACAGCTCACTGAGGCCTGCACAGGTGAAGCAATTCAGGTTTATCTCGGGGGACCCGGCCATGGTCACAGCCACTGAACGGCAGAGCTGGGATCTGAACAGGCTCAGAGTCCATGCGTTCTCTTTCTCTTTTTTAGCAGCTTTATGGAGATAATGTCACCCATTTAAAGTGTACAATTCCATGGATTTTGGTATATTCAGAGTTGTGCAACCATCACCACCGTCAATTTTAGAACATAATTGATCACCTCAACAACAACAAAAAGTCCCGCACCTACAGTTTCCACATAGAGCTCCCAGTCTTACACAACCACTGATCGGCCTTGTCTCTCTCTGTTTCCCTATTTGGACTTCCATGTGAATGGACTCATATGCTACCTAGACTTTTGTGACTGGCTTCTTTCAATTAGCCTAATGTTTTCAAGGTCCATCCATGTCATAGTGTGTATCAGTGCTTCATTCCATTTGTCACTGAAAAATAGTCCGTTGTATGGATGGAGCATATTTTGCTTATCTGTCCATTGATGGACATTTGGGTTGCCTCCAACACTCTATTCATTCTATTATGAAGGATGCTGCTGTGTATCATCAGTACAAGCTGTTGTGTGCACAGATGCTGGAAACACACCTAGGAGTGGAACTGCTGGGTCATGGTAATTTAATGGCTTGAGAAACTGTCAGACTTTTCCAAAGCGGCTGCACCATTTTACAATACCAGGGACTTCCCTGGTGGCGCAGTGATTAAGAATCTGCCTGCCAATGCAGGGGACATGGGTTTGAGGCCTGGTCCGGGAAGATTCCACATGCAACTAAGCCCGTGCGCCACAACTAGTGAGCCCGCGCCCCACAACTACTGAAGCCCGCATGCCCTAGAGCCCCCGCGCCGCAACTACTGAAGCCCGCGCACCTAGAGCCCGTGCTCTGCAACGAGAAGCCACCGCAATGAGAAGCCCACGCACTGCAACAGAGTAGCCCCCGCTCGCCACAACTACAGGAAGCCCGCGTGCAGCAACGAAGACCCAACACAGCCATTAAAAAAAGTTTACAATCCTACAGCAGCGTGCAAGGGTTCTAGTTTCTCTGCATCCTCACCAACACTTGTTATCTCACTTTTAGAGTCCAGCCATCCTAGGGGTGTGCAGTGTATCTCACTGTGGTCTGGATTTGCCCCTATTGAGTCCATGCCTTCTAAACCCCTGTGCTCGGCAGATGTGTCCCTGGAAGTCACAGTTCCTGCCAGTCCAGGATGGCTGCAGTGGAGTGGGTGGTGGCACCTAAGCCACACCAAAGGATGTTCACTGTGCTGTGGCACCCAGAGGCAGTGGATGGCTTCTGGCTAGCAGGTGGGGGAGGGGAGGACCGCAGACAGAGGAACAGTGCAGGCCTGGGGATGTCAGGGGCCCGGGGTGGCTGGAGGACTGGGGAGGGCAAGGGCCAGACTCCAGTGTCTGCCAGTCTCTCTGCCCTACCTGGGCGTGCCCCCCACAGATACACCTGCTGAAAAGTGCAGTGCAGTCCTTTACCATCCCCAGCTGCCCAAGCCCTCCCACTGCCTTGCCTTCCTTCCACACACCAGCGGCCGGGGGGCTGCCCAAGAAAGATGGCGGCGAGGTCTCACACCAGGAGACCTGGAGATTCCTGGCACTCACGTCTCTCTGGGGCGCTTGGTTCAGACTTACTTGATGAGCAGGACGCGGGCCTGCAGCTTCCTGATGGAATGCACAAACAGCTCCCTGCTGATGAAATTGAAGTAATACTCTGGCTGCAGAGACAAAACCCCAGTGAATTCTCACCACAAGGCCCTGGCACTGCCGGGGGCAGAAACCGGTCTCTCTTGGGAGCAGTGGGGGCCCCTTCGGCCACCTAACCAGCACCAAGCCCACTGCCCAACCGTATCACTGCCTCAACAGAGGGCTTTAACTCCCTCAGGCCAGAGACTTCCCCCCTCCACCTCCAAATCTTTCTCCCTCTTTCTGGGCTCATGGCTGCCCAGCTAGACAACATGTCCCAGACTCCCCTCAGCCAGGTGTGGCCATGCAAGTAAATGCAGACAAGTGACCTGGGCTACTTCTGGGCTTAGGTTTGGGACTGAGGCGTGGCCCCTCCACACCTCCTTTCCTGGTCCACGGGCTGCCCTGTAACGCTGCCCAGCCAGCCTGGGCTCTGGACTCTTGGCAAGCAGAGCCCACTTACCTCCACCGACCGTTTCCATGAGAAAGAAATCTGCTTAAGCCACAGTGCAGAAAGAGTGCACCTTGGTGTCCCCGCAGCCGCTGCTGGCCTCCATCACAGCCCTGACCTCCCTGTCTTATGACCATTTAAGAGGTCTAGGTCTATACTGTCCACACGGTAACCATCAGCCATCTGTGGCTACTGAGTGCTTGAAATGGGGCTAGTCCAGCCTGAGACACGCTGTAGGTGTAAACTGCACACTGGATTTCGAAGACTTAGTATGAGAAAACAATGTCAAATATCTCAATTTTTTATGTTGATTACATGGCTGAAGTGGTAACACCTTGGATACACTGAGTTAGAAAATATTATTAAAGTTGATTTCACCTGTTTCTTTTCACTCTTTTCATATGGCCACTAGAAGACGTGACGTTAACACGAGCTCACATTATACTTCTATTGGACTGTGCCGCTCTGGGCCAAGAACCCTCTGAGGGCAGAAGCTCTCAGGATTTTCTCTGTGTTCACAGCTCTCGGCACAGGCACGACAGAGGCGAGGTTCAGTGAGCGTGTACTCAGTGCGTTAATTCAAGAGACCTCCCATACGGACTGACTGTTGCATTGTGCTACAGCATCGTGATGAAGCTACGATTCCTGTGAAGACACAGGCACACAGCTACCTGGTCAGCCACTCAGTGTCCTTGCTCTGCCCTAAGCCCTCCCAGCCACCTCCTGCTCCTCGGGCCTCAGTGACCTCAGGTGCTTTTCCAGAAACAGAGGCTCCCCTATCAACCACGAGGCCCGGTGAATGAGCACTTACTGATGACCCAGACACGTCACACGTTATCTCCTCCCTAAAGGATCAGAAACGCTAAGTCCCTGTGTCACAGTCAACAGCCAACAGGAGGCGGTGCCAGGACTCAGCTCAGGCGTGAACTGCCCCTCACCCCCTCCTACCCCAGCTTCTCAGCCTCGTTATTTTTTTTTTTAATTAATTAATTTATTTATTTTTGGCTGCATTGGGTCTTCGTTGCTGCACGCAGGCTTTCTCTAGTTGCAGCGAGCGGGAGCTACTCTTCGTTGTGGTGCACGGGCTTCTCATTGTGGTGGCTTCTCTTGCTGCAGAGCACGGGCTCTAAGCGTGCAGGCTTCAGTTGTGGCACGTGGGCTCAGTAGTTGTGGCTCGCGGGCTCTAGAGGGCAGGCTCAGTAGTTGTGGCACACGGACTTAGTTGCTCTGCGGCATGTGGGATCTTCCTGGACCAGGGCTCAAACCCGTGTCCCCTGCATTGGCAGGCGGATTCTTAACCACTGCGCCGCCAGGGAAGTCCCTCTGGCTTCTTTTTTCTCTTCCTCTCCATCTCTCCTTTGACCTCCTTTTCCTAGTCCACTTCCATCCTCTGATCTGTATTTTTCTTTTGTAATTCAAGTATAACTTACAGAGAAGTCCACAGACCTGGGTGTCAGCCCATCATGGCCTTTGACATACGGATGCGGCCATGCAACCATGACCCGGATGAAGGCCTGGAACCCCTCAGCACCCAGCAGGCTCCCTTCAGGGGTTTTCTCCAAGGGCACCCCCCTAGATCAATTTTGCCACTTTTTGAACTTCATATACATAGAATCATTGTGTTCTTTTTTGGTTTGGGCTTCTTTTGCTCTGTAAATGTGTTTTTTTTCATTCCTGTGTGGTGTTCCATTGTATAAATGTATAACAGTTTATGCATTCTATTGTTGATGGACATTTGGGTGATTTCTACTTTGGGGCTATGATGAATAAAGCTGCCAGGAATGTTCTCATACATGTCTTTTGGAGCACACAGCACACATTGTTGCCGGGTATATATCTAGGATTGGGATTACTGGGCACAGAATTTACATATAGCATAAATATCATGCTATGTATATTTTACTACCATTAAAATAGAAAAAGAAAGAAGCTGACAGGCACACTGTGAAGGGTGGGAAGACAGTAGCACTCACCCTAGTGATCCTCCGATCTCTGTTCAGCAACAGACCTGGAAGGAAGCATGGAGACATGGCCTCAGCGCCGCCTGTCAGGGAGGGGGGGGACTCAGCTCGGTTCCCCTGGGACCCTGGGCCCGTGCAGCCGGGGCTCATTTCTTCAGCCTGGACCTGCGGGGACCACCCGCAACATCCTCTTGGGGTTCAGCCAGAGCACAGTTTGCCCACAGCTACCCTGCCACGGACAGCAACGCCCACGCAGGTGCCTCCCCGGCCGTCCCAGAGGGCGGCACAGAATGACGGCGGTGGGACAATTACCCACTCGGCATCGTAGTCTCATCTCTGAGAAACTTAAAATGTTCACTCGGATTTTTAAGCACCAGGAAGTGCCCAAGAGCTAAGGATCGCATCATCACTTGTTGGAGAGAAATCGAGCCACAAAAGAAAGGCTGGAGGGGTTGAGAGGCCTGGGTGGTCCCAGCTCCAGCTGGGTTCTCTGCCACGGTCCCAGTGGGGGCAACTTGGCCTCACCTAGGGGGGATGGACACCCAGCAATTCCCGCCTGGGTAATGTCTCCTCAAGAAAGGGCTGCCAGGGGACTTCCCTGGTGGTTTAGTGGATAAGACTCCGTGCTCCCAATGCAAGGGGCCCGGGTTCGATCCCTGGTCGGGGAACTAGATCCCGCATGCCTGCCACAACCAAGAGTCTGCATGCCGCAACTAAGAGTCCACATACGGCAACTAAGAAGCCCGTGTGCCACAACGAAACTCCCACGTGCCGCAACTAAGACCCGGCGCAGCATGCATGCATAAATACTAAAAAAAAAAAAAAGGGCTGCAGGGTCTCAGGGAGGTCACAGAATCTCAGACCCTGGAGGCTGCCTGATGTGAGCAGTGCAGGGAGAAGGGGAGACGATACGGTGACGTGGGTCACCCCAGGAGAACGTGCCGGCCAGGAGAAGCAAGGCTGCTCCCTCCTCCCTACACACTTTTGCTCAAATGCCACCGTCCCAGCCAGGCCTCCTGGACCTCCCCTTTACACCCACAAACATCTTACCGGAGACCCTCCATCCCCCGCTGATTTATTTCTCTCCATAACTCCCAGCACTTTCTTTCTTTCTTTAATATTTATTTATTTGGCTGCATCGGGTCTCAGTTGCTGCACCTGGGATCTTCATTGTGGCGTGCAGGCTTCTCTCTAGTTGTGACTCACGGGCTACAGAGCACGTGGGCTCAGTAGTTGTGGCGCAGGCTTAGCTGCCCCGTGGCATGTAGGATATTAGTTCCCCGACGAGGGATCAAACCCGCGTCCCCTGCATTGGAAGGTGGATTCTTAACCACTGGACCACCAGGGAAGTCCCTCCCGGCACTTTCTAATGCACTCTTATCATTTACCCTCTGCTAGATCATAGCTTCCAGGACAACAAGGGGTTTGGTCTCTTTTTTATTCACAGCTGTTTTTGTTTTTTGGGTTTTTAAAAATTTATTTATTTAATTTATTTATTTTTGGCTGCGTTGGGTCTTCGTTGCTGTGCGCGGGCTTTCTCTAGCTGCGGCGAGCGGGGGCTACCCTGTTGTTTCGGTGCCTTCTCTTGTTGTGGAGCACAGGCACTAGGCGCGTGGGATCCAGTAGTTGTGGCACGTGGACTCAGTAGTTATGGCTCGCGGGCTCTAGAGTGCAGGCTCAGTAGTTACGGCGCACGGGCCTAGTTGCTCCATGGCATGTGGGATCTTCCCGGGCCAGGGCTCGAACCCGTGTCCCCTTCATTGGCAGGCGGATTCTTAACCACTGCGCCACCAGGGAAGCCCCACAGCTAATTGTTGATAGAGGTTCCTAGGCATCTGTGACTCAAAATACTTAGAAGGACCATGTCGTTGGAAGGTTTTCTGGTTTCCGCACTACTAGATCATCTCAGCCTGATCAAACCGAGGCTGAGGCTTCATGGGCTGCCTTCAGTTCTGGCCACAACCTCCCTGCACAGATGACTGGCCCTGCTGCATGTGCAGGACCAGGAGTGACCCCTGGGTCCCCCCGCCCCCAGGCTCACTGCCCTCCTCCTTCCTCCAGGCCTGGGTTTCAGGTGCTGAGAGGATGTGAAAAGACTTAAAAAGGGGGTTTTCTTGGGGGTGGGGTGACCCCCAAGGTATTGGGGACCCCCATCGTGCTGTCTTCTCTGCCCTGAGAATTGCTCCTCCCTGTGGTCAAGTCCTCCAGCTCTTTTCAAGCCTCGCTTCCACCTGACACATCCTGACATGCCCCAGGCACTCCCGCAGCCGGCTGCTTTTCTGTCTGCCTCTCCTGTGACAATGACCTTTGTGAGGGCAGGAATGGTGTTTCTCAGACCAGCGGGCCAGCGCAGATGTCACTTAAATAAGGAGTCCAGGGGCTTCCCCTGGTGGCGCAGTGGTTAAGAATCCGCCTGCCAATGCAGGGGACACGGGTTTGAGCCCTGGTCCCAGAAGATCCCACATGCCATGGAGCAACTAAGCCCGTGCACCACAACTACTGAGCCTGCGCTCTAGAGCCCGCGAGCCACAACTACTGAAGCCCGCGCGCCTAGAGCCCGTGCTCCGCAACAAGAGAAGCCACCACAATGAGAAGCCCGCGCACCGCAACAAAGAGTAGCCCCCGCTCGCCGCAACTAGAGAAAGCCCGCGTGCAGCAACGAAGACACAACGCAGCCAAAAATTAATAAATAATTACATAATTTAAAAAAATAAAATGGTTTTGAATGCAGGAGATATTGTCAGGACCATAGACTCCCCGCTTCCCTGCCAACAGTTAGGGACTGTGACACTGTGATATAACAAAACATATATTTTAGTCCTGGTCCTTGGCTCCTAGCCAGAGCTCCTAAAAACTGCGTAATTTCCTAAAGTGGTGAAAGTGCAAGGAGCATCTTTTGGCCTAACATTTGGTCTCTGACACAGAGCTCCTAAATCCCTTGGAATTTCCTGGGCGATAGGAGTGTCTTTTGTTCTAATGAGGTGACCCTTGGTGGGTTCTTGATGGCTTCAGGATGGGGGCTGGTCACCAGAAAGATCAAGCCATGATTAGGAGCGTGGAACTTCCAGCCCCAGCCCGGCCCTTCGGGGAAGGGAGAGCGGCTAGAGCCTGGGTTAACCATCATTCACGCCTATGTGATAAAGCCCCCATAAAAATCTCGGAGTTTGGAGAGCCTCTGTGTTGGTGGACGCCGGGAGGTATCAGGATGGTGGCTGCACCACCCGCTTCCTCTGCTGGGACCTGCCAAGGTCACGGACTCACCCGCAGAGGCTGGGCATAGTGGGTGCAGCGCCCGCTCGCACACAGCAGGGTCTCCGCGCAGCTGTTCTTGCCTATGGAGAAGGCAGAACGTGCTGCCAGGTGTTCCCATTTTTCAAAAGAAACCGGAAATCTCCATTTTTACATAAACTCTCTCTTTTCTAAATATGAGCAACCTATTCAAAGTCCCCTTCGTGCCAAACTGTTGTGTTTAAACTGTGCCAGTCAAAAGAAATCATGCCCGCAGCCCCAGGGCAGCCCAGCCTGTGACAGGGTCTGAGCACCCCCACGGTGGGCCGGCTGCAGGGTGTGGACACTGACAACGGACAGTCCTTGGTCATTAACCCCACCCGGAGCTGGACCTTCCCTCCTTCGCGCTAACACGCTGACCTCATTTCTCGAAGGTCTGGGCCAGGGCTGTGATGGGAACGCAGATAAGAGATAGATAAAATAGGAGCTGGCCTCCCTCCTCGCCCTGGCTCACCGCCTCCCGTTTCTCCCACAAGCCTGATCCAGCTCGCGCACCAAGCCCTTCCTGGCAGCTCATCTGCATCATGGGGTTCAGAAGTCACCTTCTCCACGAGGCCAACCCAGGCCCTTCTACTGAACATCCTGACCCCCTTACCCGCTGTTTTTTCCAAAGCGCTCTCACCTCACACTCTGTGAAGACATGGGGAGAGGGTCACACACGAGCCAAGGAACACCTGAGGCCACCAGAAGCCAGGAGAGAGGCATGGACAGCCTGTCACAGCCCTGCCAACGCTCTGGCCTTGGCTTCTGGCCTCTAAAACTGTGAGACAGTAAATGTCTGCTGTTGAAGCTGCCCCATCTGTGGGACTTTGTAACGGCAGCCCTAGGGAAGGAATTCAGAGTTGGGGGGTACGGGGTTGGATGATGGAGGTGTGTGCTGCTCCAGAACGGAATGGGGGCTGTCAGAGGCTCTGGGGCCTGAGGGAAAGGTCTCAGGAGGAGCCTGGAACGCCGGCTCCCCCACTGTCACCCTGCCCACTTGGGTCTGGGAGGCTGCTTGGTCTTCTTTTAGGTTCACCCCGGGCCTCAAAGGGCCACACTGCTGCGGAGGGGCTGGGCCCGACACAACGATCCAGCCGCCTGCCCACTGCCCACCCCTCCCACCTCCTCTCCCCACTCCCTTGACAAGTGCCTCAGCGGATGTCTGCTCACTGTTTCATGTGACCCTGGGCTGGCCAAATCGGCTTCCCGGGCCAGGTGCACGTCTAATGCTGGATTAGCCCACTTCTGCACGGGGGCCCCTCTGGCCCACCATCTGTGCCAGCACATCACGGAACCTGGGGCCCAAGGCCCTCTGCCCTCGACCTCCCTCCTCCATGACGGATTTGCAGGGAGGGGCAGACAAAGGCTCAGAGACGGTAACCAAGACAGGATCGGGTCTCCAACCCCCTTAGGTATATTCCACTTGACCTAATGGTGTGTTGGCAACTTCTGAGAAATATTACAACACAGCAGGGACTTCCCCAGCAGTCCAGTGGTTAAGACTCCGCGCTGCCACTGCAGGGGGCACGAGTTCGATCCCTGGTTGGGGAACTAAAATCCTGCATGCCACGTGGTGCGGCCAAAAAAAAAAAAAAAATTACAGCACAGCAGACCTCTGGCTTCTTTTGAGCAGCTAGAAATTCTGGCCACAGGAGACCCGAGTTCCCACGTGATAGCCACTGGGAGCCGCCCTCCTGCAGGACACGCGGTCTCAGTGCCACGATCCCCACCGCTTCTCACGGCCCCACTCCCAGCAGCCGGGATAATTTCACAACTTCTTCAGCTCCCACAGGCATCTGGGGTTTTGACCCCTGCCTCGTTTGGTTCTTTATAAACTGAAGTCACCTAAGAAGACCAGGGAGTCTGACGGTGGGAAGGAGCTTGCCCACAATCTCTGAGTTCCTGGGGCAGTCACGGCCAGCAAGGGCACTTGTGGATGGCGCCCCCTGGAGTTGTGTTAGCCGGGTACTGGGCCACCAGGAGAGGACGGGTGTCTGTTCTGGTCCACCATGCTCCTGCAGCCTCGCAAGGGGCTGGGCACAGAGCGGACTCCGAGTAAAAGGTTTCCTGAATGAATATGTTGGGAAATAAAGTGTAGAAAACACAGGCCTGATGCTGCCCTGAAGCCAAGGTACCCCGAACTCCACTTCTCCATTCTGAAAACCATCTTCAAAGTCGCTTGCCCCATGGGAGTCCTCAAAGCCTAGCCTCGGACACCAGGCGCCCACCACACAGGATCAGCAGGGCAGGGCTGTGCTGTACCCCTACATTTAGTCCCAAGACCCCTGACCAAGCTCCCCACAGGACGTGGCTTTCCAGGATAGGCAGTAGCCGTCTGACCTGGCACAAGCCGCTTGGCCCTTCCGAGCCTCAGTTCCTCCTGCTTTAAATGGGATGAAAATAGGGCAGTAGGAGCACTAAATGAGATACTTTTTGTAAAGCACTGAGTATCGTGCCTGGGCCAGAGCAAGCAGCCATAAAGCTTAGCCATCATCATTCCTCAGTAAGAACAGTGCCAATAAGCAACGGCCTTGGACAGCAAGTCCCTTACCTGTGGCCACCTGTGTGGTTCCTCTCTGCAGGAGGAGTTTCGCACACTCGTCTCCCACATGACTGTTGTTCTTCAGGAACCTGGGGGAGACAAGGAGACCACTGGATGCCTTGGGGCAGGGGAGGCCAGATGAAAGGAGAGGAGGGCAGGGAAAAGGCTACCCCACTAGGACACAGGCCTGTACCGATGGGGATGTTCTCATCAGTGGGGTGTGTGTGTGTGTGGAGAGGGGGGCAGAGAACATGCGGAGGGGTGGGGTGAAGGGCATGGCTACAGAGTGGGGAGAATGCAGGTAAAGCCCCAGCTGGGGCGGCTAAGGAGTGCCAGGTGAGCACAGAGAGAAGCAGGCTTGCTGTGGATTTGCGAGTAGGAGAAGGAAGCTTCCTCCGTGCCCCAGAGATTTCCTCCCTCCGTGGTCCAGAGCTCCCCCAGGCCTCTGACGCTACCGGTCTCACCCGCCGGCACCCACCCCTGCAGCATCTCCTCTGGGCTGACCACTTGCGAGGGCTTCTTGGAGGCCTCCACCTGCAGCATGTGCTCTATGGCTCTCCGCTTGTAGGTCAGCATGTTCTCCAGTTCCTAAGGATTCGTGGGTTCTGCTGGGTGGGCAGGGCGGGGCTCCCAGCTGCACGCACACAAAGGGGTCTGCTCCCTCGCCCAGCCCCACCCTCCATCCTCAGCAGCCCCTCAGCTGCACACCCGCCTAGCCCAAGATGCATTCTGACCCAGGGGGCGGGGGCATGGGATCAGTCCCTGCTAGTTAGCCCTGTGACCGCCTCAGTCACAGCCAGCCCAGCCCTGCCTGCAGCCCGGGACAGCTGGAGGGACCAGGTTGAAGATGGAGGGGAAAGGAAATCTCTGCCAACTGCTATGCAAAGGTGCACTATCGGGGTCCCTAAGTCACGGACCATCCAGGGTTGGCAACTTCACCTGTTTTAATTAACGCCATCACTCCATATGATGGAGAGGAGATGGCAGAGGGGGTACAGTTCGGGGGGCTTCCAGTGTACCATTTCCAGCCCAGTTCACTCTCAGAACGGCCTGGCCTTGTCCACGGTCCACTGCCTGGAGCGGCAGTGGCAAGTGACACTTCCATCCACCCCGGGAGTGCAGGAGACAGGGAGGGCCAGTCACCAGAACCCCCAGGAGGAAGCCCACAGGGGCACTGTGTGTGTCAACTCAGTGGGTGAAACCGGTAAAGAAGAACGAGTGACAGCCACCGCTGTCTCGGTGAATCCTCACAGTAACCTACGAGCTCTCTGCTCACGCAACGCCCGTTTATTGGGCACTTACTATGTGCCGGGATTGGGCAGGTGGTGGTAAAGAGACAGCTATGGTTCTTGCCCTTATGGAACTTGTGGTCATTTTATGGACAAGAAAACTGAAACTGATGAAGGACCTGTGTGAGGCTGAGCCCTCGGGAACAGAATGACCACCTGTCAGAGCTGGACGGCACCTCCACAATCCTCTACTCCAACCTCCTCATTTTACAGGTGAGGAAACTGAGGCCCAGAGAGGCAAAGTGACCTGCCTAGGGTCACAGAGCAGGGAAACGGCAGAGCCAGCACTCAGATGCAGAGACAGCACTGGTTGTTGTCACTGGCGGTGGTGGTGGCGGCGAGAGGGGTCAGCGCTTTTCCCGCTGGTCCACACTCAGGTCTACTGTGTGCAGTTGTGCGTGTGCACAGCTCACAGGCACCTGCCTGAGCGCGAGTGCAGGCGGGTCCACCCAGCCGTGCGCCCCCAGAGCTTCCTCCACCCGCTGCTTCTACCCTCTCTCACCCCTGCCGCCTCGTGACCCAGCTGGCATTCTGCAGACTCCAGGCCACACACAGGGTTCCCAAGGATGACTCAGGCCCGCACACCCTGTTCCTTGCCCACTCCTAGGGTGTAAGTAGCATAACCCTGTCCTCTGGGGGGGCCCCTGAGGCCCCTTGTCTACCCTCTGCCACCTCCTTCCGCCCCACTGAGGAAGGCAGGGCTGAGGGCGCTACCTGGGACCAGACCCAGGTTTCCCCAGAGACAGCACGCATGAAAGCCCTGTCCTTACGTTAGTTTCCAGGATAAATGGCGAGGATTCCAGCAAGACAAGTTTATCCACCATCTCGGGGAAGATACAGGAAAACTATAATGTGACACAAGAGGGGAAAAATGAAGGGGAGAGTAGGCAGGGAAAAGGGCTCACACTTTCCTGCGGGGACACCGGTGTTTTAGGCTGGGGAAAGGGTGCTCCCAAGAGGCCAGCAAGAATCTCCTATCCCTTCAGGGCACCTTTCCCTCCCCTACTCCCACAGTCTGCATCCAGCATCAAGCTCCTGACCCTGGTGATGGCTGGACTCCAGGGCTCTCTGTGACAGAGGAGATGGGCAATGTTGGAACACTTAACTCCGTCAGGAATGTCCTCACAACAGTGATTATCATGGGACCTACAAAGGAAGCTGGCTCAGTCACTAAAACGCTGCCTGAAACTCCTGATGTGAGGAGGCACTTCCCCTTCCAGGTAACTTCCCCTTCGTCCTCCTGCTCTCCCCACCCCACCTGGAGCAGGAACAGAGATGGTCACTGTAATCTACTCACCATTCCACCCACAGTGCCACCTGCGGGGACAAAAGAGTAGTTGGCTGATATTCCCCAGCTCTCAAAGTCCTTCAAAAACTCCTTCCCAGGGGTCGAGCCACCCCCGAGCCAGGGGCCAAGCTCCTGTCTCCCACCAGCAGGCTGGGCTCTGCATTCACTATCAAACTTGAGGCTCCCTCTCTGGGGTTACGGGGTCCCTGCATCAGACCTGACCCTGTTTCCCTCGTCAAATCCAGAGACTGCTATCTATGGGGCCACGTGTCCCTTGGGGAGCTACCTGAGGCCAGAGGGCATGGTGCCCAAGGGTCAATGCCTGATGAACCCCCTCCATCTCTCCTTGCAGTTCCAGAAGTGCAGGGGAAAGGTACCTGTGTACCAACTCCCCTCCCTTCCTCACAGCCCCACAGCCCAAGACCAGTCAGGTCTTGGCCAAAGTGTACTCACCAAAACTGTGGCCCAGGAGGGAAAAACGGTTCCATTTCAGGGCTGAAAACACACGGAGCCAGGTCTGGATGGGCCCAGCCTCCCCGCACCCTCTGTCCTGCAGTCGCTGTGCTCTGGAAATCCCTCCCCAGCATCTGGGATGCCCCACTCAGGAAACCCACTTAAAGGGGCCCCAGTTCCACAGCAGGGGTGGAACTCGCAGGGGGAAGCGAGCTCTTCTTGCCAGCTCTCTCCAGCTTTCCCAAAGTCACCGGTGAATTCCTGGCAGAACTGGGGCCAAACCCCAAGTCACGCCCAGGCCAGCGTTGCTTCCTGGCCACCACACCCAACTCCAAGGATGAGGGCATGTCCCAGAGCACACCCCCCCACACACACACCCACAACACACAGAGACGAACATACAGGCTCTGTCTCTTACTCACCTGCTGCGACCCTGCGGACCTCACACACAAAGTTTTGGTGGTCATACGGGAAACCTGGGCTATAATGGGATGACAGCCCATGACCCCCGAAATCCATGGCAACGTAATAAAAGTCTGAGACAGAGGGAAAGGGTAGGGGAAGGCGTCTAGGTCAGCCACCTCCCCTTCCTGATTCTCCCGCAGTCCCGCTGCCTCACCCCTTGGCTTCCATTCAGCTGCACGCCCACCTTTTGGGAGAAGAGGGATGATTCTGTCAAAGGAGTTGGCATTGTCCAGCCACCCGTGGAGGCAGAGAACTGGGGGGCTCTGATGGGAGCCCCAGGCTTTGGCAGCAATGTGGCCCCAGGGCACAGCGAGCTTCAGCTCTGAGATTAGACCTGAAACACAGAGTGACCCTTCATGGAGCCTGCACTTCCGGAGCCCCTCATCCACACCCAATGTGTCCAGAGCATCGGCACTACCCAGGGGGCTCAGCTGCCTGCGCTGCCCCCGGGAGTTATGGGGAGAGAGCCAGATAAGGAAAGCTAAGCTGGGTCCACTGGGTGAGGAAAACCTTGGGAGGGCTTCACAGAACTTTCTAGAATAGGTTGGGGGGTTGGCTAGGCCTGGGCTCTGCCACTTGCTGGCTGTGTGACCCTGAGAAAGTTACTAAAACCTCTCAACTCTCAGTTTCCTTTTCTGTCCCTTCGCAAACCCAGAAACTGAGGCACAGGGAGGTGCAGGCCATTCTCCAGCTCACACAGAGAGAATGAGGTGGAGCGAGGATTTAGCGCGGGCGGCACGACCCCAGACCCCAGTCCCGACCGCCGGGCACTACACTGTCTCCGGCCTGCTCAAGTCAGGGCTGCTTCCTCCGTCGCCCAGGGCTGACCTTTTCACCCTTCAGGCTCTCCAGGCCGGGCCTGAGACCTGCCTGCCCCCAGACGCCCGCGAGCTTGCTTCTCTAACTTGGGGCTCCCGGAACCCTGGGAGGTCAAGTGCGGCCAGGTCCCCGCCCCCCCGCCGGTGTGGCTCGGCCTGCTCCACAGGCTGCTGACGCAGGACTTGCTACCGCCAGGAGGGCGGCGCGCCCCCTCTCCTCCGCGGTCCCAAGTAAGTGGGTGGGCGGATGGAAGCGCACACGTGGCCTCTCCCATCACACTCCGGTCTAGGGGGCCCCGGACTGGGGACCTTCACCCATCGCTCGCGTCCCGCGGTCTCAAAGCGGCCGTCTCTCCATCCAGCTAAGTCGCGCCGGAGCCTAGGGACGCCAGAGTTCCGGGTTACGCCCTTCAGCGGCCAGCCCCGCCCCGCCCCGCCCCGCCCCGCCCCGCCCCGCCCGCAGGACTTCCGGCGGGCTGGCTGGATCCCGATGGTGGTGGGACCTGACCCTCAGCTCCCGCCCGCCGCCTGCACGGGGAAAGCCGTCCGCGCCCGCCCGGCGCAGGCTGTGAGCCGAGCGGCTGGGGAACCCGGGGGCTGTGGCCAAACGACCTTCAAAATCTCGGGCTACACCCGGGGCCGCGTCGCAGGGAGCGGAGCCGGCCCTGCTTGACACGTGGGTGGTGGAACCGCGACCCTTGGACAGTCCACATGGCCACCCCTGCCCCTGTGCGGGACCAGGAGCTGGCGAAGGCCCAGGAGCTGCCCCAGCGAGCGGGGCACCCCGTGGGTCCTCACTGACCAGCACCGTAGGGCTAAAGGTGGGGTGACTCTTTATTTAGTGGTTTAATGTCCTCCTGGAAGGCCGGGCTGCGTCCACCGTGTTCTCAATGAGCCAGCCTTAATAGTTGTTGTACGAGTGAAGGAATGAATGTATAAATTGGGAACATGAGGACCCCCCCCCCAGGTGAGGAAGGGTTATAGACAATGACATTGAGCCTGGAGAGGATCAAGTACCCCAAGGGGATGTTTGGGGTCCTAAATCCTATAATAAAGGCACTTTAGTGTGCATCCTTTGAGTCTCTGAAAGTGGCTAGTCTAGGACAAATAAGGGAAAATGTTTCCTATTCACTCAGCACCATTTGCTAGTTGGAAGGCCTAGGAGAGAACCCATGTGGTCCCTGAGGGGTCACGGTCCAGCAGAGCTCCTAACTGGAACCAGAATCCAGCCGGCTGAGGGCTGGAGAGAGAGCTGTACAGTGAATTCTCCCTGGGGTGTGTGTGTGGGGGGGGGGGAGGTGATCAGAGACCCTGGTCCTGAAGACAGGGGTGGTGGACATGCTGGGGGGTGGGTCACAATGCAGGGAAAGTTGGTGGCTGGAAAATGTGGATAAGGGTGAGGATGGGTCTGAGTGTGGAGCTAAGGAGTTTGGACCTTACTGAGTGGTGGGGGGTCTGGGGAGGCTGGGAGCTGGGGTTGACGAGACCATCTCTAGGTGGTTACATGCACAGTGGTGTCCATTAGTTCCAGAAATGCTTTGGCTTCCTTGACAAGTTATGCAGGGGGTCACAGATCCTGAGGTGACAGAAGTGATCAATGGAATATTGACTGCCATATCAGTAAACAAAGGATGTCACAGTTCATCAGCAGTTGCAGCCACAGCCAGTGGTGAGCTGGTGAGCCCTGAGGGAACTCAGGAAGGAAAGAATACCTGCCATCTAGCAGCCATCAGACTGCAGCCCCTCCCTACGGTGAGCCCTGAGGAAACTCAGGATGTGAAAACACAGGATACTGGCCCCAGATAGCCGAGGTTGTGTATCAAAGGAATAATTTCAGTGAGCCCAGACTCTTGCATCTTCCCATACACAGAAAATCACTGAATTCCTTGAGATATCTGGTTTTCTTTATTTTTTATTTTATTTTTTTAATATTTATGTATTTATTTGGCTGCACTGCGTCTTAGTTGCAGCACGAGGGATCTTCGTTGCCACGTGCGGGATCTTCCTTGCAGCATGCGGGATCTTATTTTTTTTTTTTTTAAGTTGCGGCACGTGAGACCTTCCTTGTGGCATGCGGGGTCTAGTTCCCCGACCAGGGATCAAACCCAGGCCCCCTGCATTGGGAGCGCGGAGCCCTAGCCACTGGACCACCAGGAAAGTCCCTGGTTTTCTTTACTTAACAATAATCTTTTGATGTTCAGACTACCTGCCCTTTGTTGCAAAACTCCCATGTCTCCTGGCTCCCCCCACCCCTCGCCTCCTCGGAGCAGTTCTCTCAGGGTTACTTGAGATGCTGCCTCCCAGGCTTGAAGTCCTAAAAATTTGCGCCGAATAAAACATAACTCTCAACTTTTAGGTTGTGAATATATTTTTTTAGCTGACGGAAGCAATGGGGACATGGCCCCTGTGAAGAGGCTCCTTCCTCCTCTGCCCTGGGGACACACTGCCACCTCTTCATGGATGATGCCACATTTATACCTGGCACCAGGCTCCAGCCTGACCTCTGAGTGGGGACTTCTAGCACCTTTGATCTCAGATTCCCTCAGCCCAGCCGGCCCCTTCAGCACAGACCATATCCGCTGCCTCATCTCTGTCCTTCAGGCTTGCCTCAGTCACCCACCTCCGCCTCCTTCCTCATCCTCACATTCACATCTTGACCGTGATCCCACCGCAGCCTTTCCCTGCCTGCCTCTGCCCCCTTCCATTCCAGTGACCCGCCCCCCCGCCCCGGGCTGGGTGCGCATCACCCCAGGAAGACAAGAGAAATCCCTTCCCCCAGGCCCCCTGCTCCACCCCACGTATCCCATTGCCACCAGCTCGCCCTACAGCATGGCTGCAGCTCTGACCTTTGGCATCACTACCCGCTGGAGGGAGGTGGATCTCCCGCCCAGCACTGGAGGCCCTCCCTGAGGTCAGTCTCCCTCCTTTTTTTTTTTTTTTTTTTTTTTTATAAATTTATTTTATTTATTTATTTATTATTATTATTATTTTTTGGCTGTGTTGGGTCTTCGTTTCTATACGAGGGCCTTCTCTAGTTGCGGCGAGCAGGGGACCACTCTTCATCGCGGTGCGCGGGCCTCTCACTATCGCAGCCTCTCTAGTTGCGGAGCACAGGCTCCAGACGCGCAGGCTCAGTAGTTGTGGCTCACGGGCCTAGTTGCTCTGCGGCATGTGGGATCTTCCCGGACCAGGGCTCGAACCCGTGTCCCCTGCATTGGCAGGCAGATTCTCAACCACTGTGCCGCCAGGGAAGCCCCAGTCTCCCTCCTTTTAACACACGTATCCAGCACCAGGAATCCTGGGCTACCGGTTCTCTGCATGTGCCCACATTTTCACGCTGCTGCACCTTTGCTTACACCATTTCTTCGGTCCAGAATTCTGTTCCCCTTTGCCTAACCATTGAAACCCTACCCTTCTTTCAAGGCATGGTTTGAAAGTCACCTGCTCCAGGAAGCCCTCTTCAGTCCTCTCAGGTGGGGTGCATCTCCCCATCTCTTGTTTTTGCTGCTGGTATGCTGCCTCTCACCCCTGTCTGGTGTTGTATTCAACTGGGTCCACTTCCTGGGTGGGTCAGCGCCTAAAATTAGGAAAAGGTCTTACTCAACTCTATTTTCCCCCTTAGCATCTACCAGAGTACCTTGCTCACAGTAGAGGCTCAATCAACTTCCACCGATTGAATTGGCTGAGAATTACAAAGAACATTCCCTCCCAGCCTGTCCCTCTGGGCTCACAAAAGCAGCAGCACACAGTGGGGGAAGTCAGGGAGTAATTCTTAAGGTCTTATGTCCTTACTACCTTGGTTATGTTCCTCAGGTTAAAATAGTGACCACATCCAGAGAGATGGGAAGGTATTAATAAGTGAGAGACAGAAATGTGCCCAGGAGTTCCTCCTTCATCAGCAAGCGGAAAGTCCCTCGGTTAAGTTTATGAAATAAAAGCAGTCCTTGATACTAAATGCAGTGTGGTATCCTGGATTGGATCCTGAAACAGGAAAGGGACATTCTTGGAAAAATCTAAAATCTAGAGTTTAGTTCACAGTAATGTACCGATGTTAATTTATAGCTTTTTATCATGGTTATACAAGGCATTAACATCACAGGAAACTAGGTGAAGGGCATAGAAGAAATTCTGTAGTACCTCTGCAACTTTTTCTGTGAGTTAAAATTATACCAAAACTAAAGAGTTTCATTAAAAAAAAAAACAACCCTGACAAGAAACTTGACTTATAATTTTAGATTTGATTAGATATAATACATGAGGGACTAGCCTGTGTGTTGCACTGTGAAATGTACAGCCATTATTAACAAGCCGGTTTTGCTCTGTTGCAACTTTCTTTAACTAAAAAAAAAATTTTTCCCCCTTGTATCCTATTCAATGTATTTAAAGCTTTCAACTTCTAAAGACGATTTTACCTGTGTCCCATATAACTTGACATGGTGTATTTCCTTCTCATTGAGTTATTCGTATTTAATTTTTTAAAGAGATAACGCACTCATGTAGTTCAAAGAAGAAACACACAAGAAGGTGTGCAGTGGGGTATCTTGTTTTCACCCCATCCCTGGCCAACCCACTCCCACCACTCACTTCAGGAAAATTCTATTAATTTCTTAGTATTCTTCGTGGGGTTTTTTGTTTTTTGTTTGTAATGTACGTGTGGGCAAATCTTCCCACTTTTCTGGCACTAGGAGTAGCTTGCTATACTCACTAGTATGTGACTTAGCAGTATATCCTTGAGCTTTGTCCATATTCATTAAAAAAAAAAACCATGTTTCCTCATGCTTTTTTAATACTTATGTAGTCTTCAACTGTGTGAATAAGCCACAGTTTTATTTATCTGTCCCTTACGGAGAGAAAATTGACTGTTTCCCATTTTTTGCTTCACAGCAATGCTGCATAGTATACCACGGTCAGGGATCACCGTAAGTTAATCTCCCAGAGGAGGGAGAACTAGAGCAAAGGCTAATACATCCGTGATGTTGCTGGATGCTTCCACATCGCCAGACTGTCTCATTCTGCCCTCTACCTGTGCTGGACAAGCCTGCCTACTCCCCCGTGGCCTTGATAGAGGGGGCCAGTATCCAGCTTTTGAATTTATGTCAGTCTGATAGACGAGAAATTGTATCACAGGGCATTTATAATTAGAAGTTCTCTTTTTGGATTAAGTGGGCTTGATCTCTTTATGAACTTAAGGGCCATTTGTGTTTTTAGAATGTGCTGTCCCTATTTTTGCTATTTCCCCCCCCCTCATTTTTTAGAACTCTTAATTATTAGAGAGATTAGTTCTTTCTCTGTGATATGAGTTGCATATTTTTTTCCTAAATGCTTGTCATTTGACTTTTGAATCTATTGCCACACAGAAGTTTTTAAATTTTTATGTAGTCAAATCAGCCATCTTTTCTTATTTCACTTCTAGATTTGAGTCATCCGCAGAAAGACCTTTGTCATTAAGTCTTGGGTGGATGGTTACACAGCAGTAGGTTACTGGAACAGCTATGGCACATGAAAGAAGCTTGGAAATTTGTTAAATGAATTAATGAATGAAAGAATAAGGAATGATACATAACCTCGGAAAACCAGTGTATCTCAAAAATTGTATTTTTCTTTTTAGTTCCTTGAGAGTTTAGTTCCTTTAGTTGCCTGGAGAGTGCTCTAGGATGTTCGGGGGCCTCTGGTCTCCAGTTTTGTGGGTCAGTCTCTGTGCGGGACGTTGCTCATATCGCATTTTCAGTCCCCTGTGGGTCAGGTAGTTTCACACTGTTAGAAAAAACCATTAGAGAGTTCCCTACTCTACACAAATACACACCCGGTCATGGGGGCCCTGGCAGAGGGTGACCCTCATGGGCTCAGGGCAGTTCCCCCCTCCACCCCCTGAAGACGGGGCTCTGCGTGGAGGGCAGGAGTGAGTGCCCGCACGCTCCTGAGGCTTCAAGACAGCACATCCTCTTTGGTTTGGGCACGGATTCAGGGATGCTGGTTGTAACTTAGGGGACATGGGGTATAGCCAGAGCCAACTGAAACAGTGACGGGTGTTGGCCCAACCTGGTTGGACTGAGGGGCTGGTGTGCCCGGGGTCTCAGCGAGGGGTACTTGAATGCCTGAAGGTGGGGATGGACAGAAATGCTGGGTCCCTGTGGTGTGCCTGGCCCTGGGCAAGTAGCTTCAGAGTAAGTGACATAGTCCAGGGCAGCTTGGCAAACCCTCTGGAGCTATTAAAAGCCTTTGCTGAAACCTGAACCCAGGGCTGGTAATACACTCTGTCACTCCACTACGTGTAGTCATAAGAGCTGCGTCTGCCCTGCTGTCCTTAGGCTGAGTTGGCTGCCAGCCTGCCCTATCCTACTGGCCTAAAGCACAGAGGCCTAAGCACCCTCTGCCAAGCTAGCTGTTCCCTCCTCCCCTCCCCTTCCTGCCCTGAGGCAGGGCCTGACCTGTTTCCTTAGAGCCCTAAGGTGACTGATGAGATGGAGGGAATTGACTCTGCTCTCTTTTTGTTTGCCACAAACAAAACCCCTTCTTTGAGGGGCTACATAGCACGCCCCTTCTGAGAATACCCACAGCTTCCCTTTTAGCTCTTTTGCCCAGGGACTCTGGGTTTTCACCTCATTTCATTTAGACCTTAAAAGTCACAAAATGACATATATCCACTACCAAATGTAAAATAGATAGCTAGTGGGAAGCAGCCGCATAGCACAGGGAGAGCAGCTCGGTGCTTTGTGACCACCTAGAGGGGTGGGATAGGGAGGGTGGGAGGGAGATGCAAGAGGGAAGGGATATGGGGATATATGTATACGTATAGCTGATTCACTTTGTTATAAAGCAGAAACTAACACACCATTTTAAAGCAATTATACTCCAATAAAGATGTTAATAAAATAAGTCACAGGGATACAATGTACAGCATGGGGAATATAGTCAATAATATTGTATTAACTTTGTAAGGTGACACATGGTAACTGAGCTTATTGTAGTGACCACTTCACAATGTGTACACACGTTGAATCACTATGTTATACACCTGAAACTAAAAATAGTACTGAATGTCAATTATACCTCTATTAAAACAAAACAAAACAAAAAGTCACAAACGACACACTGCTATATTTAAAATAGATAACCAACAAGGACCTACTGTATAATTAATTAATTAATTAATCAATCAATTAATTAATTTTAAAAGTCACAAAATAGAGTTCACCCAGACCAACAGATCTTGACTCAGTGAAACTAACTCTCCTCCCAGACTCACCCTTCCGGAGTGATATTCAAATGTGCAACCACTCGCCAGGCTGGGGTCCACCTTAACCCCTCAGTGCTGGGGAGGTCTGCAGGGCATCCCTGGAGGGGCTCGCGGAGGCTCCTCACCATCAGGTGTGAGAACATCTCAGTAGTTCAACAACTGGTCCAGCTGCACCATCAGTGTGGCCACCACTGTCCTCCTGTTGCCTCAGGTTAGAAAGGGAAGCCGCTTTCTGTCTTTATCCCAGAATGTCTAACTGGAGGGGATCTTAATGGTTCATCTGCCCCCAACACTTCTGTTTTCAGATTCATCAAAGAAACATTTCGTGGGCAGGCAGTTTTCGCCAGACCCTGTGCTGGGAGCTGGAGTAGAGAGATGTGTCAGGAGTCCCTGCAGTCCGCAATGACAGGAGGGAGGAGAGAGCCCAGGTTAGAGAGATTTGGAAGGTAGAACAGGCAGGGTTGGGGGTGGCTGAGGAGTGGGGAAGAGACTGGAAGAGGAGGGCATCAGGATGACTCCAAGGATTCTGACCAGGGTGACCGGGTGGATACTGGGATTGAGCCATCGGCTACAAAGAGGTGCTCTCACAAGCTACAGTGAATGTACCAGAAATAGTGACTGTCCCTGCAGAACTGCAGGAACAGCATCACGGGAGGAGCCCCTTCTGTGTTCCCAGAGAATGTCAAGTGTGCCTCTATCAGTTCTGAGCAGCCAGTGTTGGAGGATGTGTCAACCTTCCTCTCTTCTGTTGCATCAGCCCTAGGAGCTGTGTCAACTTCTTGCAATTACTAATCTTGCAATCTTTCTTAGTTTGCCCTTCCTTCTGTATCAACATTTTTGTAAACAATTTCCCTCATTAAATTCCCTCTGTTGAAATACCTAGAGTTTTTCTGTTTACTTAACTAGACACTGGTTGCTGTGATTACATACCCACCAGATCAGCAAAAAAAATTTTTTTTAATTTTATAAATTTATTTATTTATTTTTGGCTGCGTTGGGTCTTTGTTGCTGCGCGCGGGCTTTCTCTAGTTGCAGCGAGCGGGGGCTACACTTCGTTGCGGTGCGCGTGCTTCTCATTGAGGTGGCTTCTCTTGTTGCGGAGCACAGGCTCTAGGCACACGGGCTTCAGTAGTTGTGGTGCGCGGGCTCAGTAGTTGTGGCTTGCGGGCTCTAGAGCACAGGCTCAGTAGTTGTGGCGCACGGGCTTAGTTGCTCTGTGGCATGTGGGATCTTCCCGGACCAGGGCTCGAACCCGTGTCCCCTGCATTGGCAGGCGTATTCTTAACCACTGCACCACCAGGGAAGTCCGGCAACACTTTTAAAGTTTGATAATACCAAGTATTGGGTAGGATGTGGAGCAATTGAAGCTGCTGGTGGCAGGGGTGGGGTGTGTGTGTGTGTGTGTGTGTGTATAAATTGAGGCACTTTGAAAAACAGTTTGACATCAGCTATTAAAGTTGAACATTGATACTGTATGACCCAACAGTTTATCTTTTAGGTATAAAACCTAGAGAAAATGGTGCACATATGCATTAAGATATACGTACAAGTAGTATTGCTTGTGAAAGCCAAAAGATGAATGATCTAAATGTCCATCAACAAAGATGAATAAATAAATTGTGGTATATGAATTTGATGGACTACAATATAGCAATGACAAAAAACTGAATGAGTGCTACACACATTACCAGAGATGAAAGTTACAAACATCATGGTGAGTGAAAGAAGCAGTACACAAAAGAGAATGACAGGGACTTCCCTGGTGGTGCAGTGGTTAAGAATCCGCCTGCCAATGCAGGGGACACGGGTTCGAGCCCTGGTCCAGGAAGATCCCACATGCCGCAGAGCAACTAAGCCTGTACGCCACAACTACTGAGCCCACATGCTGCAACTACTGAAGCCTGTGCGCCTACAGCCTGTGCTCCGCAACAAGAGAAGCCACCGCAATGAGGAGCCCGTGCACCGCAACAAAGAGTAGCTCACGCTCGACACAACTAGAGAAAGCCCGCACGTAGCAATGAAGACCCAACGCAACCAAAAATAAATAAATAAATAAACTTATTTAAAAAAAAAAAAGAGAGAATGACAGTGTAATACACTTTACAAGGAGTTCATAAAGGAGAAAAACTATAAAGTACATTGTAGTAGGCAGAAAAAAGCCTCCCAAAGACACTTGTGTCCTAATACCTGGAACCTGTGAATGTGTTACTTTACATGGCAAAAGAGACCTTGCAGATGTAATAATAAGGACCTTGAGATGGGGAGATTAATGTGGATTATCTAAGTGGGCTCAAAGTAATCACAAAGGTCCTTGAAAGCAGAAAAGGGGGCAAAATAGAAAAGTCAGAGCGGAACATGTGATTACAGAAGAAAGGCACAGAGATGTGAAATGTTGCTGGCTTAGAAGATGAAGGAAGAAGTCATGAGCCGAGCAATGCAGGTGGCCTCTAGAAGCTGGAAAGGGCCAGAAATGGATTCTCCTCTAGAGCCTCAGAAAGAAACACAGCTCTGTGGACACATTGATTTTCAGCTCAGTGAGACCTGTGTCAGGCTTCTGACCTACAGAACTGTGAGATAATACGTTTGTGCTGTTTTTAAGCCACTAAGTTTGTTACAGCAGTGATAGAAAACTAATACATATATATTGTTCAATCTTTTTCTGTTTTTCAGATTGGATAATTTTTATTGATCTGTCTTCAGGTTCTTTATTTCTTCTGTCATCTTCAATCTGTTGCTAAGCCCATTTAATGAATTTTAAATTTCAGATATTGTATTTTTCAGTTCTAGAATTTCCATTTGGGTCTTCTTTATAGCTTCTATTACTCTGCTAAAATTTACTGTCTTTTCAATAGTTATTAGTGTATTTTCTTTTATGTCCTTAAGCATAGTTATAACAACTACTTTAAATATCTTTGCTAATTCCAACATCTGGGTTCTCTTGGGGTCAGTTTCCATTGCTTTTTTTTTTTTTTTTTCTCTTGGTCATAGTTTCCTGTTTATATGTTGAGTAATTTGGATTCTGTTCTGGTTATTGTGAATAATACATGATATGGAGTCTGGATACAGCTCTTCCACAGAATATTGATTTATCTATTTTAGCAATTAACTTGGCTGAACTCCTTCTGCAAATTTGGTCTCCCTTTTAGTAAAAAAGCAGCTCAAATTTAAGTTTTGTTCTTTTAGCCTCAGCTGGGCTTCTTGGAGTCTACCCCATGCCTACATAATTCAGTGGTCAATCAGAGATTTGGACAGGATATATATTACAGATTTTTGGGCTCCTCATCTCTGGTTCTCTCCTTTGGAACTTCCCTACTTAACTTTCCAGTTGTTGTGCTTTTGCCATAATCTCTGGTTTTCAGTTTTCAAACTAGGAGGACTGTGGGGTTCTATGCAGGTTTTAGCTGCCTGTATGCCTATTTTAGCTGTGAGGATTGGGGCCTGCTTTTAGCCTAAATCCATTTTAAGAAGTCGGAAACTCACTCAGTTCCTTTCTTTTCCAAGTGTCAACCCCCATCCAGTATCTGCCTTGTTTTGGTTGCTTTCTGGTGCCTTCAGGTCATTGTTTTTTATATTTTTCCCAGAATTTACAATTGTTATCTGTGGAAGCTTGGTTCAATAGAAGCCACTTGGTTCAATAGAAGTGGAATATATAAAAAATATAGCTTACGGATTAATACATAGTGGTAAACTATAAGGTATAGCAAGGGGAGGAATATTAGTCTTGGGAATATGATCCCAAGAGAGATCATATGGGAGAGACACATAGGGACCATCTAAAATGGGATCTCCTATGGGAGAGACACATAGGGACCATCTAAAATGATGGCAATGTTCTAGCTCCAAAACTGTTTGGTGGTTATATAAGTGTTTGCCTTATTTTTATAAATCTTCAAAGTATTACAGATACCTTACATACTCTTCTATATATGACATACAATTTAAAATACAATGTTTAGTGTCTTTAAAGACGGAGATATAGAATTGGAACCATGGGCATACAGGTGGCAGGTGATGCCATGGAGATGAATGAGGTCTACTTGGAGGGCGTGTGGTGCAGGAAGGGGAAAGGTCTGGGAGATCCTGAGGAGCCCTGGCATTTCCTGGACAGGCAAGGGGAGGGGAGCCCAAAAGGGAGCCTTACGCAGTGCAGTCAGACCCTTGGGAGGAGAAGTGGTCTCCCACCCATGGAAGTGTGCGATCTCCGGGAAGCCAAAGGAGGAGACTGTCAGGAAGGGAGCGGTCTAATGTACAGAGCCAAAAAAAAAAAAAAAAAAAAGAAGGGAGTGGTCAACAGAATCAAGCACTGCAGCAGAGAGAACAACACAAGCTGAAGCTGGAGCTGTGCTAATGGGAGTGTAAGGTTAGGGGATGGTTATCACTTAGTTCACTGGTGAGATGGGGTCAGTATCCTGATACAGTGCATTGAGGAGTGAACAGAAGGTGAGGTGGGAAGGCAACAAGGCCAGGCTCGGTTTCCAGGGGCTCCGTCTCAAGGGCAGGGCAAGGTACATAGGCACCTGGGAGTATTTGAAAGAAAAGTGTAATAAAGCTCAAATCAAAAAAGTAGAAGAGGAAAGACAAGGGTCAGAAAAAAGGGTGAAGTCACATCCCTGCCAACTGAAACTGATTAGGGTTTGTCTAGAGATTGGAATGGAGAAGGAAGAGGAAGCATCTTTGTTTAATTTGTATACTTGTATTATAATTATGTATTCATACATCCTGGCCACCTGTCTGGAGTGAGTGCAAAGGCTCAGGGAAGTTATTAAGGCTCAGCCTGGCCTCTGCGGTGGAGAGGACCACACTCCGCAGGGAAAGGCCCGTCCAAGCCTGTCTCCCCATCATTGAAACAACTGAATGCTTCCAGTTCTTCTGCATGTTCCTCCCAGAGGGCTCCTGGGACCACCATGGCACCCATCCCCACCCCAGCATAGGCCCTGGCCCAGGATGGCCTTCCATTTGGAATGTCTCCTCCCCCTTACTGTTGCCTTTAAAGCATCTGAGAAGGAGAAGTGGGTATGGGTGGAGATGAAATTTGGTGATGGGTTGTACCCAACCCACCTGGGTACAAAAGTACCACCGGGACAAAGTACCACAAACTGGGAGACTTAAACAACAGACATTTATTGTCTCACAGTTCTAGAGGCTAGAAGTCCAAGATCAAGGTGTCAGCAAGGCTGGTTCTGAGGGAGAATCTCTTCAGGCCTCTCTCTCAGCTTTGGGGGTTGCTGGAGATCTTTGGTGTTCCTGGGCTTGTAGATACATCACTCCGATCTCTGCCATCTTCACATGGTGATTTCTGTGTCTTCACATCTTCTTTCTTCTATGTGTGTCTGTCTCTGTGTCCAGATTTCCCCTTTTGATGAAGACACCTGTCATATTGGATTAGGACCCACACTTAAGACCTCATTTTAGCTTGATTATTTCTGTAAAGGCCCTATTTCCAAATAAGGTCACATTCACAGGTACTGAGGATTAGGATGCCAACATATTTTTTTTTGGGGGGGACACATTTCAACCCATAACATGGGTATATGGGGGTTTGTTATACTCTTTTTATATATGGGGTGTATGCTCTCTACTTTTGTATACGTTTGAAATTCTCCATAATAAAATGTTAAATAAGCAAAACAAAACAAAACAGCCCCCCCAATCCCCTTTCAACTTTGGCCCCATTTCTCAATTCAGTTTCATATCAAAATTCCTTCAGAGATGTCTCCTCTCACTGACTTGCCCCCTCTTTGCCCAGCTGTCTTGAACCTACTTCAAACAGGCTTTTTTTTTTTTTAACTTTTTATTTTATATTGGAGTATAGCTGATTAGCAATGTTGTGATAGTTTCAGGTGCATAGCAAAGGGACTCGGCCATACATATACATGTATCCATTCTCCCCCAAACTCCCCTCCCATCCAGGCTGCCACATAACATTGAGCAGAGCTCCCTGTGCTGTACAGTAGGCCCTTGTTGGCTGTCCGTTTTAAATATAGCAGTGTAGGGACTTCCCTGGTGGTGCAGTGGTTAAGAATCCGCCTGCTAATTCAGGGGACACGGGTTTGAGCCCTGGTCCGGGAAGATCCCACGTGCCACGGAGCAACTAAGCCCATGCGCCACAACTACTGAGCCTGAGTGCTACAGCCCGCGAGCCACAACTACTGAGCCCACGTGCCGCAACTACTGAAGCCAATGCGCCTAGAGCCCGTGCTCCACAACAAGAGAAGCCACTGCAATGAGAAGCCCGCGCACTGCAATGAAGAGTAGCCCTCGCTCGCCGCAACTAGAGAAAGCCTGTGCATAGCAATGAAGACCCAATGCAGCCAGAAATAAATAAATAAATAAACAAAGCAGTGTATACATGTCAATCCCAAACTCCCTGACTATCCCTTCCCCTCTGGTAACCATAAGTTTGTTCTCTAAGTCTGTGAGTTAAACAGGCTTTTATTTCTACCAGTATCTATCTGTCAGGGTCCAGGCAGGGGGCAAAAATCATACAAGTAATTTGAACAGGGAAAATTTCAATACAAAGAATTATTAACAAGGTAAAAGATGGTTAACCACTGGATGGAGTAAAAGAGAACTCTAAGGTGTAACTGAGGTAGCAACCCAGCAGAGGCGAGCACCTCTGGGGCTGAGGTTAAAGTGAATAAGGAAGGATTGAGAAGCTTAGGGCAAGAAGCTCCACAAGGCTGAGATTCAGATTTCTGACATGAGGCCCTGGCTGGCACAAGAACACGGTACCCCCATAAATGAAACAAAGGCAGCAGAAAAGGAATGCTGGGATGAGAATTACTGAATTTTTAAAAGTAAATTAATAACCAAAAATTATACACAACACAATACATAGGCATCTCTTGTTTTGGAGCCTGGTCACAGATATTTTGGGATAGGATGATAGCTGCGTGGGCCTCTACAGTGAAGTCCACATGGTGTGAGCCTCCAGAAGGGCTTCCCATTACCCATCCTGACAATGAACAAGTGCAAAGTGGGTGAGGGGCTGACCCAAACAGAGTCCTTCCACGAGGAAGAGGGGGTGTAGCCAAACGCACCAGAAACATGTTCTGGGTGTTTAAGTAAAACCATGTCATTCATGTCACGTACCAGCGACAGACTGCTTTACCTATAGACACTGGCTGTTACCCAGAAACACATGCCCCCAAAACCCTTGCACTGTTCAGGACTAAACGACACAGAGACCCTTGCTGCGACCCAGGCATTACCCATAGACCCTTGCTGCCACCCGGGCATTACCCATAGACCCTTGCTGCCGCCCGGGCATTACCCAGAGACCCTTGCTGCGACCCGGGCATTACCCATAGACCCTTGCTGCCACCCGGGCATTACCCAGAGACCCTTGCTGCTGCCCGGGCATTACCCAGAGACCCTTGCTGCCACCTGGGTATTAGCCATAGACCCTTAAGTTGCCTGGGACTGCATAACCCACAGACCTTTGCTGTTGCCCAGGAAATACAATCCTGACAAGCAGTCAGAGATTCTCTCACTTTGGGCTTATCTTTTTTTCAAAGGTTACAATTAAGGGAACTGCATTCTAAGTTGTCCTTGCTTCCTTAAAACGTCATTACAGCTTGGGCTCACATATGGTCACACATATGGATAACTGCTTTACCTTTTTAATCACAAAATGAATAAATCCTTGTTATAAAAATTCACATAGTATGGATTATCTTTTATTAAATCGATTGTCTTATAAGAGGCAGGGGAAGAGAAGATAAGCAATCCAGTAGATCCCTAACACCTGATTCATAGGGTAGACTAGATAACGCAGAGAAAGCTCCTAGCCCAATGCATGGCACTCGGTCAGCATTCAATGATAATAGGCAATATCATTATCCTCAAGCCACAAGGGAGAGCTCGGGGAGAGGGACAGGAGTGAGGAAGGCTGACAGATTGTCAATGTAGTTATTGCCAGAGTCAGACAGAGGAGCCCAGGACCCAAATCTTCCCTGAGTTATGAAAGGAGCACAGAACAGGGAGCCCAACTGCGTTTAGTTCTTCTGACTCCAAGTCATGTATGCGACACGTTTTCTTGCTGTAAAATGAAGCAGTGTATGGTCTCCGTGTCTGCTAGTTCTAGTGTGTTAGCGCCCCCCCAGTCAGCTTCAGGGCACGTCCTTGCCCTGAATCCTGCATCCTGCCCGCCATGGTCTCCACAGTAAAAGTGGGTAGGTTCTTCATGGTTTATTAAGCAACCAGAGCAACACAGAGTAGAATTCTTCAACTCCTACCATGTAACAGAATAAGTGGGGTTTTCTTTCTTTCTTTCTTTCTTTCTTTTTGCTCAATGACTGTGACAAGGGTCAACTCTGCCTACACTACATTATTTTATTTTTTAAAAGATATTTATTTATTTATTTGGCTGCGTCAGGTCTTAGTTGCGGCACACGGGATCTTTCGTTGCAGCGCCCGGGCTTCCCTCTAGTTGTGGCGTGAGGGCTCCAGAGTGCACGGGCTCAGTAGTCATGGCGCATGGGCTCAGTTGCCCCATGGCATGTGGGATCTGAGTTCCCCAACCAGGGATCGGACCCGTGTTCCTGTGTTGGAAGGCGGATTCTTAATCACTGGACCACCAGGGAAGTCCTTGCCTACACAACTTTATACATCAACATCTCACCAAAACATCTCAGGGAATTATTACAGTAGGTTCTACATTCAGCACTGCTGGGAAGTGTTCCGGGGCAGGCTGCTTAACGTCTCTGTCGTCAGTTTCCCAGTTTCTTAGCAGTTGTATTTCTAGCCTGAAGTTGCATCTGGTACATAGCAGGTGCCCAGTAAATGTTTGTCAAATGAATAAATGCATGAATTCTCTGAAATGTCGTACTTTTCACTCTCCCATGCCTTGGCATATGTTTTACTCCAGTCTAGAAGCTCCTGCTCATTGCTGGGGTTACCTTTGGATGTGTGCCTAACTCACAAGAATTCTCCTTTGGGGAGATCTGTCCCCCTCCCATCCACATAGTCACCAGGACAGCCATGTTTGTATCTTGGATTCTGTCCCTAGGCCACAACCAGTCACTGGGGTGGGCAACCTGATCCAAGTTGGGCCAAGTTGTCTCGCAAATCTGGAATTGGGTTTGATATTCCAGCCTTACTCTAGGCCTGTCTTCAGAATGGAACACATTTTTTAAAAAATTAGGAGCTGTAGTATGACCATCATCTATCCCTGCAACCTAAGCGGTGGGGCAAAAAAAAAAAAAAAAAAAAATCAGATGTGCATAGAGCAGCGGAGAATGAAACAGGATGCCCTCAAGGAGCGGAGGGGGTGCTGTGGTGTGCCAGCCAGATCCTCCGAGGGCTGAGGTGCCATTCCTCCAGCCATCGGCTGTGACAGCTCACAGCTGAGTTCTTCCCTGAGACTTGCCCTTTACTGAAGGGACCAGCCACGACCAAGGATATGACCTCCCTAGCGCAGTCCACCACCAATGACTGGTCCATGCAGGGGTACAAAGGGCTGGCCCCCTACCTTGATTCAGGACAACTCTGAAGGACCATCCCAGCTCCTGAGCTCCCTATGGAATTGGGTCAGGCTCCCAGCTGCATCGACGTTCAACTTTTGTCCAGTGCAGCTTCTCTGATTTACTCAAAGGCCGGTTCCTGAGAGGCTGCCCAATAAGCTTTCTGCACGCACGAATAAGAGACTCCAGCTTTGTTTCCCAGGGCACCCAACCTAAGATAAGAGGCTTATAGTTGAAAGGGACTGGTGGTATAACTGGTGGTTGCTATGACGATGCAGTAGTTCCTCCCAATAAGCATCTCTGCTTCCTTGCTGGCTCTAGTGCTGGGTCTTCCTAGATTAATGTTTACTAAAGGGAACATAGTTTGAGGGAGGTCAGGGTGGTAATCATTTCAGCCTCCAGCATACCAGGGTAGGCCGGGGGAAAACTTTGCAAGGGAGGTAAAGTTTGGCCTTGGCACTTCATCCTTTTTCTGAACCTCCCTCACACAGCCCATCAGGTCCCCCCACCGTCCTAGGGCAGAGATGTGAGGTGCTTCACCCAGCCCAGCCGGCTTCTCTCTTTCAACAAGGACTGAGGGCCCACAAGGTGCGGGGCTCCTTCCCTTACCCATCTCGCCGTCACAGTGCCCTGGACCAGGTCCCATCTCTGATCCCTGCAGTAGGAGACACACACGTGCATTAATTCCCACCAGCTGCATTTTTACCACGGTGCTTTCCCTTGGGTTCCTGTTCCTGGTCTCAAGGAATTTCCTCCTCTGGTGAGACAGCAGCTCAGTCCCCATTTAGAATCTGGAAAAGTCTCCAGGCTGAAGGTGGTATAGACGCTCAGAGGCCCTCAGATGGGCTCCAGAAAAAAATTTCATCCAAACCTCTCGTATTGCCACTGAGGAAACAGAAGTATTTTAACCAATCCTGCAGGCCGGGACAAGCGGGTGGGGAAATGCTTTTCCAACGACTGAGAGGTTCGTTTCAATTTGATTCTCTCACCGCCCAGCACCAGCCGCCTCCCGCCCTTTGGATGGTTTCCAGGCGCGAATTTGCTTCCAGGTGCGCAAGGGGCGCGGGGAAGGCGGGGTGCGGGCGGGTACCGTGGGGGAGGGGAGGGGAGGGGAGCGGGGGCGGGTGGGGGCCAGAGGAGCCTTTCTGGGGCCGGGGGCTGCCTGCGTGGCTGGGAGGTGGGGAGGTGGGGTGAAGGGGTGGAGGAGGGAGAGAGCGAGTGTGTGTTTGTGTGTGTGGTCCTCACCGCCCCCCCCACCCCCCGTTCTCCTTCCTTCTAGAACCCCTTCGGGGGCGGGGCGAGTCTCCATCCTGGCCGCGACTTACGCGACACTTTTTTGGAGAAAGAGAGCTTCCTGAATTAAGGGCAGTGGGGTGATAGGCCGAATGGAAGGGGAGGGAGGCATTTCATCCTTCCCGGGACATAGAGTTCGAAGAAGACCCGCCTCCTGTAGACCCGGAATTCGGCCCCTCGAGAGCGGCTCGGACCGTGCCGGCAGCCGCCCGGTGCGAGGACGCAGGTGGGCGCTGCGGAGTTTAGGGTGAGTGCGAGCAAAAAGGGGGAGACGCATGAGGGGGCGCTGGACGGTCCACGGAGGCCCCGGCCGCCGCGGGACCCCAAACACGCAGCACCGCGCGGACCTCGGGCGACGGGGACCTCGGGCGCGGGTCAACCCCCAGGAAGCCGTGCGGCGCTTCCCGGGCGGGACTGGAGCCCCCCCTGGCGGCCCCCCGCCTTACTGCAGCCCTTGCCCGCCGTCCTCCCCGGGCCGACGTGGGGACCCGGGCAGGCGCCGCGAGAGCGTCCAGCGGCTTCCTACCAAGGCCTGCAGTCCCTTCGCGCTTAGGCTGCTACTGATCTGGCCTTAATTTAAAGAGAAAGGGGAAGAAGGGTCTTCCTTCCGACCCCTGTGTGAGAAAATGGAGAGGAATACACATACACTCCGGTGGGGTTCTCTAGACGTTTTTGGTTCAAGGACCACTTCGGGGTCAAAGATTCTAAAGCACATCTCCTATTGCTGCCGTACAAAGTCTTAGGGCGCTTTTAATTGGACAGTCACTGAAAAGTTAGATTTGGCACTTGGGAATGGGGCTTCAGATATGTACAGAAAACAGAATAATGTTTTTGTTTGTTTTTACAACTTGTTGATTCGTTTGTGATTTGATTCTTTGAACGTTGCTTCTTAAACTGCCAGGAGGATCTTTGGGGTCAACTCAGAACCAGTGTTGGAGAATATTTTTGATTCACCAGGCAGGAATTGTAAGGATCATCGTCAGTTTGTTTTAGGTTGAATTGATGGCACCAGGGACATCCTGGGATCTCGGAGTATTCTAGAACTGTGTCCAAGTTGGGCTAGCGGTTGATAGAGTACGGTTTATCAAAGTAATGTAAGACAGAAAGGGCTTCCGAATGTAACCGATTTAGTGATAAGACCCACCGTATCTGCATCATTTAGAAGAACATACTTATTGGTCCATCGATACAGGGCTGGAAAGAAGTAGATTTCACCTTCTTCCTTGGTCTCATAACATTTATTCTTCCGAAATTCTAACTTAAACACTTTCTGTTACACTTTTAGCACACCATCTCTTATTGCTTTTGGAAATGGAGGGCAATTTATCATTAACTTCTACATGATAAATTTCCAAATAATTGAAGACAATTATTAATTGTATGCGTTTCAACCTTCTTTCCTCCAGGTTAAATAATGAAAGTCTTTAACCTATCTTCATATCATGTATTTTCTGTCTCTTCTCTCTCTAGCTTTTTTCACCCATCTTCAAACATGAAACTGTACAATGATATATAATAATTATAATAAAAATGCTCACAAAGAATATGTAAATTAAGCCTCCCAAATGCCATCTTTATACGTTGCAACTGACTTCATATCCTTGGAGACAGTGGGAGACCAGCTCATATTGGAGGAATTCATAGTCCTAAGTTTTAGACCAAGTATATGTGAAAATAGCCACCCAACCACTCCCAGCACACACTACGCTACCCCCTGCCTTCAACTTGAAAATAGCTGTTTCTCAAAACTGTTTTCAGGTCAACTAATATCTTCAGCTGAAATAAAACTTTGCTTTCCTAACTTGGGATTTTACTAGGACAATGAGGCAAATACTGTTGGCTTTACCCAAGGGAGCTTTATGCTTTTTTTTGTTTTTTTGGAGCCTTATGCTTTAGATACATAGTTGGAGAGTAACTGAAGTTTATAACACCAAAAAAAAAAAAAAAAAAAAGCCCTCATCTGTTTGGTTCATCCTGGTAGGTTTTTAGTTCATTACTAATGCATAGGGCAACACACACCTACTCAGTGTCTAAATCTGCCTTGAGCTCTTTGTGTTTTCCTTTGCCTCTTATCAATCGCTGTCTGTGGAGACAGCTCCAAAGAAGAATGTCTGGGCATCTACCCTTTGCCCCAGAAACTCGCAGTTGGAGGATCCTGAAAGCAAACATGAAAAAAAAAAAAAAACCAAGGTATTTAACCTAGCAAATGCCGCGCCGCCACCGCCCCCTCCCCCGTTCTAGATGTTTCATTGTCAAGGCACATACGAAACTTTCTTGATACTCTGGCACTTGTCACCCAAGAGTAGAATTTTGTCCTATGAAGTAAAAAAAAAAAGAAAAGAAAAGAAAAGAAAACGTACCCATTCAGTTTACCATTATGGAAAGTGCCAGGTGGATAGGAAAGAAGGAGAGTATATAGCTTCTCTTGTCCATAGCATTTAATTATAAAACATTTAGTAGGAAAAGTATAAGAAATTGCTACCTGAACATCTAAAGTTGTGACTCTAGTCCCCAGCTCAGCACCCTGTTTGCTTTCGTCATCCATCCCCGTTTGCAGCTATTTTCTCTTTGTCTTTGGGCTGTTTTGCTGCTAGTCAGTTAGCTCCCCAGGGCAGTCAGCACCTCAGCATCCGTCCCCTGCCTGGCACAGAGGCAGAGCCCTCTCAGAAGCTGTGTTCAGGGTAGGACCAGGTCTCATGTGGTCTTCTGGCAGTCTCTGCACCCTGTGTTCCCTCTTCCACGGATCTCCTCCAATTCCCACAGGGAATGAGTCAGTAGTCTCCCGTCCACATGGAATCTACGTTATGCCATGTGTCCGAAATGGACTATATTTTTTGACAAGCCACCAAATCCTTTCCAAGAATGTTCTGAAATCAAGTATGAAGTGAGAAGTGGCAGTGCAAGAAGGGGCAAACCTGATCTTGGCTGGGCTCTGCCACGTACTAGATGGGTCACTCTGGACTGAACACAGTGTCCAGATTTGTGGTGGAGTATACTACTCCTTCCCTCGTTAGGAATGATGCAGCATGTGAAGATTAAGTGAGATCATAATGGCCAACATTTATTGAGCACTTGCTATGTCCAGCATGGGTCTTAGAACTTTGTGCACTGGATCATTTCATCAATGAGATAATGCCAGTAGGGTGCCTGGCTCGGTGTCCTACACAAAATAAATGGTAGATAAAAACAGCATGAAAAATTTATTCAATGAGAAAAGAGACTATAGATAGAAAACTTCTTAATGCCTCTTTAGCCTATTGGAAATGCAATTTATGTACACAGTCAAAACTCTTCTGTTTTACTGTGTGAAAACTGACATATAATGTTCAAAGGTTGTAATTTTAACTGCTTTTTAAGCTTCTTGGTGTGATGTATTTTAAGTTTAAGAATATGTCAAGTTATTGTAAGCTGCATACATTTCATTTGAATGTTTATATTTTGGCATTACTGATTTAAAATGCATAAGTATTTTAAAAAATTGAGCTACATACTTAAAACTTATTGTAGGATTAAAGAAAATAATTATATTTAATTTAAATTTATTTTTATATAAATAATTTTATAAAATATATAATATTTAGCACAGTTTTGATATAGTATGTGCTCAATAGCAGCTTAGCTGTTATTATCGCTATTATTAGCTGGACCTCTGAAATAATAGTCAAAATAAAAATGTCCATGAGAGAAATAACTTATTTTTAAATATTCTTGAATATTCTTCAGGTACATTCTTTCGGCAGCCCGAGCTTTCTCAGACAGACATTTTAAGGGGCTTGGGGTCCTCATCCCAGCGACAGCCTTGAGCTGCTGGAAACATGCTAGTGTTTGTTCAAGTCTCTTAGTGTGGGGAGGTGGCTGAAATTGTGCTAAAAGCTGCAATTCTTACAGGCCAAGGTTGAGGTCTAGTGGAGAAGAGGACTCAGAGGAGCCCGACTAAATTTTGGTGGAGGACAATCTTTGTCACTTTCCGTAGCAACTGTGCAGAGCTGCCTCTGTCCTTTTATGGATGATGGTCCCTATTGATGGGCATTTGAGTACGGTGTGGTGAAGGTTTCATAAACCCAAGCTATTTTCAAGAAAACAGATATTAAATGGAAATTGTTTTTTCAAAAATGATTAATGCAGCGTATAAAGAAATGGTATAATAATCAATCTGAGGTTGGGTTGTTTTTTGTTTTTTGTTTTTTTAAGAATTCTGAACTATTATCCCTTTCCTAGGACTAACCGTGTAAAAATGTGTGTGATGAACTGTTTATTACCTAAGATGCCATGGCCTGCTGCTTGGGTTTAAATCCTGGTTCTGACACTGATAACCTACATGGTTGTGACATGTAAGTTATCAGAGTCAGATAACTCTGTGTCTCTTTGTATGCATCTGTAAAATGGGATAATAATCCCATAGGGTTGTTGTGAAATTTAAGCTAATGAGTCCATGTAAAGCCCTTAATAACTGTTAACTAGTTTAATCCAACTTTTTCTCACCTCCCACACCCAGGCCTAGAGAAGTCTTGGGAAAGACCAAGGATGACTATGTGGTGCTTTTGTACCTTTAGTCTGCAATATCTATCCTATTTCTGTATCTTAAAAACTTCTCCAGCATTCACTGATGATTTCACAGGTACCTATTCCCTAAACCCCTTGCTGATCCCACTGGCTTGCCATTAGCATCCTATGTATATTTTCCATTATAGAATTAACTTTAGCTCTCCATTCATTACAGTTTTTGGGTTCTTGTCTAATCTTGGCTACTCATCTTTTGACCCCCACCAACTCAATAAACCTTTAAGCATTTGCTGAGGGTCTCAACTCATGTGGGATACACAAACGGGGTGAGATGAAGTTTTCTTTCACAGAGAATATACAGTTCCATTATGGCTACTAGCTTTCCAAGCTCTATCAAGTGCCAAAAGGTCTAGCACAGGTAATTGCTTTGTTTTTAATACATGTCCTGGAAACCTAGAGGAGTCAGAATCTTCAAGGAAGGAGGAGTGGGCTTGAGGTAGGTCTTCAAGGATGCTTAGAGTTTGATAGCTGGCCTTGGGAGGAGACAGGTGCCTGGGGAGACTAGAGAGCCAACCTTGCCTGTGGGGAGAGAATTCCGATTTGGGGTTGGATGGGTAGGACGGGACCAAATTATGGTGGACTTTGGAAACTAATCAGCTCTTTAGATGTGATAAGATAGGAAATGGAGAGGCCCTGTGTATCTTTTCTTTTTTAAAAAAATTAATTTATTTATTTTTGGCTGCGGTGGGTCTTCATTGCTGCGCATGGGCTTTCTCTAGTTGCGGTGAGCAGGGACTACTCTTCATTGCCGTGTGCGGGCTTCTCACTGTGGTGGCTTCTCTTGTTGTGGAGCACGGGCTCTAGGCGCGCGGGCTTCAGTAGTTGTGGCACGTGGGCTTCAGTAGTTGTGGTGCGCGGGCTTCGTTGCTCCGCGGCATGTGGGCTCTTCCCCAGCTAGAGCTCGAGCCTGTGTCCCCTGCATTGGCAGGTGGATTCTTAACCACTGCGCCACCAGGGAAGTACCAGCCCTGTGTATTTTAAACAAAGTCGTAGGTAAATACAGCCCCTACTAAAAGAGCCTGCGTTAGGATGATAAGATCAGTGGAATCAATACAGCCTGGGAATTTTTCATGAAAAGCAACTTTTAAGTGTTTATTTACATCTCAGTTTTTGTCCTTAATCAGTAGGAATTGTAAGTGGAATTGAGATTGTGACACATTTTATTCTGTCTCCATTTCATGAAAAAAATGCTAACCTCCGATCCTGGTGGCACCTGGCATTGATCTTCCTTTTATGGTGACATTTCCTCTGTGAATTAGGAACCCAGTACATTCTCCCTTTCAAGAACACAGCAACGCGTTTGTTCACTAAATATTGAAATTCTGCTACATGCTGGATACAGTATTAAGGGCTACAAATAAACAGAGAAGTACAATAAATTCTTGTTTTTGTGGGTTTACTGTCTTGTTGAAAATTGACATCTATATAAATACAAAAATAGAGTAGCCCAAGGACTTCCCTGGTGGTCCGGTGGTAAAGAATCCGCCTTCCAATGCAGGGGACGTGGGTTCAATCCCTGGTTGGGGAACTAAGATCCCACATGCTGTGGGTCAACTAAGCCCACATGCCACAACTACTGAGCCCACACACCTCAACTAGAGAGAAGCCCACCAGCCGCAACAAGAGCCTGCGCGCTGCAACAAAAGATCCTGCATGCCGCAACTAAGACCCAAGGCAGCCAAAAATTAAAACAAACAAAAAAAGAGTAGCCCAGGGGTTGGCAAACTTTTTCTATAAAAAGCCAGGTAGTAAATATTTTAGGCTTTGTGGTCATACAGTCTATTCAACTCTGTAACTGTAGCGTGAAAAGCACCCATGGACCCTAGCTAACTAAGTACACGAGTGCTGCTGTGTTCCAATCAAATTTACTTATGGACTGAAATTTAAATTTCATATAATTTTCATGTGTCATGAAGTATTCTCCTTTTGATTTTTGCTCACCGCTTAACAATGTAAAAGATACACCTAGTTTGCAGGCCATGCAAAAATCAGTGGCAGGCTAGATTTGGCCCACGGGCCATGTTTTGTTGACTCCTGGAGTGCGCTATGACAGACCTCGTACGTACAAAATGCTACAGAATACAGAGCAGGCAGGGGTTAACTATTTCTGCAGGACTGAGGTAGGATTGAGAATGCTTCCAGGAGGAGGGGAATTTTACACAGGCTTTGACAGTTAAGTATTTGTTTGCCTGGGGTCAGTTGAAGGGGGTGGAGGATAAGGACCAGTGGGGAGCTGATTCCAGGCTCCTTGAGCAAAGGCATAAGGACAACAAGGCCTACAGGGCGTGGCATATTCGGAACCCTGACCGGTTTGATGTGGCTTGCGCTTGGGTAACAGGAAGCAGGAGAATGGCCCGAAGCGGGCAGGGAAATTGGGCCAAGTTTTGTGAAGGGCCTTTATTGCCATGCCAGAGCATTTGGATTTTACTTCATAGGCAGTGGAAACCTTGGAAGTTTCCCAGCAGAGAAGTGATTCAAAGCGTATCAGTGTTCTAGACATTCCAGGGCAGGGGCACGGGGGCCAGGTTAGAGAAGGGGACCCAGGAGCATTTAGTGGTCGGGTTAGGCAGGCGGGGTAGTATCCTGGAGTGTGGGCCATCCCCAGATGGCGGGTTGTGGGCACTGCCAGATGGAAAAGAGGCTTTAATGGAGTCCAGGGAGTGAAGCCAAAAGCTGAGAGCCAGAAACAGCCTGGCAGGCACTGCCTGGCAGGACTAGGGGGGCAAGGTATTGGGAGAGAAGAGAGCAAGAGATGGAGGGTGTGGGAAGGGGCAGAGATGGTCCCCTAGTTCCTGCAAGAGCCGGACAGGACCTTTGGGGAAAAGATCTCATTTTTTATTATAAAAACAACACTTAATAATTGTAAAAAAGTAAAACAGCACAGAGATACATATGGTCCTCCCTCTCGACCTCTCTCCTCCCACACCTAGGGGGAGTAACCGTTCACAATGGGGTATGTGTCCTCCCTAACTCTCTGTTCTACACTCATGCAAATATATATATCATGTCTTTTTAAATAAAAATGGAAAGCGTACATATTTTTATGCAATTTACTTTTACTGAAAATATCTATGTTGCAGACATCTTTCCTGTCAGCACGAATATATCTACCTCGTTCTTTTTAACAATTTTGTCATTTTTCAGAGTATGGGTGTGCCATAATTTATCTGTGGATGGGCATTCACGTTGTTGCCATCCATTTATGCTTTTAGATAAGGCCACACAGCACACACACAGTGAATGCACTTGAACACTTGCAGTGGAATCTCGGGCTCAGGTTTGCCTGTACAGTTTGCTCCGTGCTGCTGGATTAGGGCAGGAGGCCAGTGCAGCCAACAGGGGCTGCCCTGACCACTTACATTTGGGCAGAAAAATGGGCCTTGACTTGAGTGATGCATATGAAGTAGAACCAGTAGGACCTGGCACGATAGATAAGGTAGTAGCAGGAATTTTAAAAATGGGTAAAAGTGTTCTAGTTCATCAGCAAATCCCACTGGCTTTATCTTCAGGATTAATCCAGAGTCGGTCCGTTTCTTCCTCCCCCCACCCCAAAGCCCATTCTAATCTCAACCCCCTCCCGCCCCTGCACTAGGGGAACAGTCCCCAGAGCAAATGGAATGATCCTTTTAAAATGTAAGTGAGACCAGACTACGCCTCACCTCAGAATCCTTCACCGGCTTCCCAGCCACTCAGAATTAAGTCCAGCTCCCCACCGAGACCTCCAGGGCCCTTATTGCTCCTGCACCATCCCATCTAAACAGCCCCCCAGGGCTTCCCCGGTGGCGCGGTGGTTAAGAATCCGCCTGCCAGTTCAGGGGACACCGGTTCGAGCCCTGGTCCCGGAAGATACCACATGCCACGGAACAACTAAGCCCGTGCGCCACGACTACAGAGCCTGCGCTCTAGAGCCCGCGAGCCACAACTACTGAGGCCCGCGCACCTAGAGCCCGTGCTCCGCAACAAGAGAAGCCACCGTGATGAGAAGCCCGCGCACCGCAACGGAGACCCAACATAGCCAAAATAAACAAATTAAAAAATAAAAATAAATAGCCCCTCACCCATCTCCCGTCTGACCACTTACCACATGCACGGTCCCTTCTTATTTGTTCCAGGGTTTACCATGTCTCCCTGCTATAATGGAAGCTTCCCGAGCGTAGGGACTTTGTCGCCTCTTTCACTGCTGCAACCTCTGTGCCTAGCACCGTGCCTGGCACAGATGGGTGGTCAGTAGACATTTGTTTCCTGGAATCATGCCAGATGGGTTGCACTGATTCAGACTGAGAGCTGGGTGAAGATGTCAGCAGATGGAGAGTATAGCATTGCCACGCAGTAATCAGGAAGGCTGACATTGTCACTTTGCTGGTACCATGGACCTATTAAAAAATGCTCCATTGTGTTTATTAACACATTGATTCCCATAGCAAATAGTTGTTGATTACCTGCTATGGAGAGGCAGACCCGAGCCAGACAGCCCGGGCTGAATCCTGCCTCTGCCACTACCAGGGGTGTGACCTCACACCAGCCCTTCATCCTGCTGTCCCTCAGCTGCCTAGTCTATAAAGTGGGCATGTTAGTCATATTTCCTTCATCTGTTTGTTGGGAGGATGAAATAAGTTAATGTATGTGGAGCGCTTAGAACCGTGCTGGCACATGAACTTGCAAGTATTGCTGTTACTACTGTTTCTGCCACGTGCTGGGACGGCTCCAGGTGGTGGATGCACAGAGATGAGAATATAGTTCTTACCCTTAAGGAGCTCGCCATCCAGTGGGGGAGCAGGGTAGCAGACTCTGACAATTCAGGGTAATCCTTCTCGCGCCAGGTGTGCACAGGGAGCCCGGGCAGGACGTGGCTCCCCGGTGAGTCTTTAAAGATCTGAGCACGCGGCTGCTCTGCCTGCCCTCTCCCCACGAGGCCAGGCACCTGCTCTCACCTGAGCTCCTGCCCCGGGGTCCCAGCACCTCCCGGCTCACCACCACCACCTCCAGCGCATCCTTCGCTCAGCATCGGTCAGGTCCACGCCCCTCCCTGCAACGATCTGGCCCTCCTCTTGTGCTAGCCCTCTCTTGCTTAACCACCATGCAGCTTCACAGAAGTTGGATTTTGAGGTGTTTTGTTTTGTTTAATCAGGCGTGAGGAAATGCCAGCCTCCCTCCTGTGACCCCTGCTTGGCCTCCGTGCTTCCGGGGCTGCCTCCTTCCCGTCCTCAGGGCTCCACTTCTTAGAGAGACCTTCTCTTCCTATCAACATGTGCTGGACATTTCCTGATTATTTATTTATCTATGCACTTGTTTGTCTCTTCCACTAAACCAGCGGTTCCCAAGCATTTTGGTCTCAGGACTCCTTCTTACTCGTAGACACTGAGGACTCCAGAGAGCTGTGGTTTATGTGGATTGCATCTAACGATATTAAAGCTGAGAAACTGAAAAAAATAGGTATTCATGCGTTTGAAAATAACAATAAGCCCACCATTAAATGTTAACATAAATAGCATATTTTTATGAAAGATAACTATTAAAAAAAAAATGTAGTGAGTCAAGTGGCATTGTTTCACATTTTTGTAAATCTCTCTCTTTTTAAAAACTATTTATTTATTTATTTAGGCTGCGCCGGGTCTTAGTTGCGGCACGTGGGATTTTCGCTGCGGCGTGCGGACTTCTCTTAGTTGCGGCATGCATGCAGGATCTATTTCCCCGAACAGGGATCGAACCAGGGCCCCCTGCCTTGGGAGCGTGGAGTCTTACCCACTGGACCACCAGGAAAGTCCCTGTAAATCTCTTTAACGGCTGATTCTAGAGACACAAAGTTGATAAGACATATTACTTACCCATCAGTGCCTTTGCTTTTTTTTTTGATAGTGAAAAAATACACATTACATAAAATTTACCATTTTAACCATTTTTAAAAAAATTTTTATTTATTTATTTATTTATTTTTGGCTGTGTTGGGTCTTCGTTTCTGTGCGAGGGCTTTCTCTAGTTGCGGCAAGCGGGGGCCACTCTTCATCGCGGTGCGCGGGCCTCTCACTATCGTGGCCTCTCTTGTTGCGGAGCACAGGCTCCAGACGCGCAGGCTCAGTAGTTGTGGCTCACGGGCCTAGTTGCTCCGCGGCATGTGGGATCTTCCCCAACCAGGGCTCGAACCCGTGTCCCCTGCATTGGCAGGCAGATTCTCAACCACTGCGCCACCAGGGAAGCCCCATTTTAACCACTTGTAAGTGTACAGTTTGGTGACATTAAGTCCGTTCACATTGTTGTGCAGCCATCACCACCATCTTATGCCTGGGACTTTTTTGTCTTTTTCCCAAAGGAAACTCTGTTCCTGTTAAACACTAACTCCTCATCTCCTGCTCCTCCTTTGCTTGTATTTTTGTCCAAATAATAGAGATGGCGAGCCACTTTCTTTTTTTTTTTTAATAAGTTTATTTATTTTATTTATTTTTATTTTTGGCTGCATTGGGTCTTCATTGCTGCGCGCGGGCTTTCTCTAGTTGCGGCGAGCAGGGGCTACTCTTGGTTGCGGTGCAAGGGTTTCTCATTACGGTGGCTTCTCTTGTTGTGGAGCACGGTGGTTGTGGCATGCGGGCTCGGTAGTTGTGGTTCGCAGGCTCTAGAGCGCAGGCTCAGTAGTGGTGGTGCACTCACTTAGTTGCTCCGCGGCATGTGGGATTTTCCCAGACCAGGGCTCGAACCCGTGTCCCCTGCATTGGCAGGCAGATTCTCAACCACTGCGCCACCAGAGAAGCCCGGCTAGCCACTTTCTGGAATAACTTTTTCTTCTCTTTACTTTAGATCTTCAGAATATCTACTGTTGGCATCGCTGAAGGTAAACATTTTGAATGCCTTCTACATGTGGCCTTGTGCTGGCACACAGGAAGCGTAGGACGCATTCGCTGCCCTTAGGCAGCTTAGTTTTAGCTAGATGGGATCATAAGATAAAATGTATTTAATGTGAAAGTGTGTATTCATTCAGAAAATATTTATTGAATGTCTGTATTTCATTGATTGCAAAATGTCCATTTTTTTTTTCACATTTTCACATCTCCTAAACTGGGATGAATTTTACTATCATTGGATATCATAGTTGAGTCATCAGAGTTTTTTCTTGCTTAGTGGTACATAAAATAATGCTTCATTTTACAACCAAAGGCATCTTAGATGTGATGGAAAAGAAAAGTGTCAGGTACCTTTCAAAGTGCTGAGGATACAGCAAGGATCAAAACAGACAGAAAAAACCTTGGATAATATAGAGCAGGCACTCACGAAATACCTGTTCCTTCCTTCTTTTAAAAACTGGCGAGTAGGGGCTTCCCTGGTGGCACAGTGGTTACGAATCCACCTGCCAATGCAGGGGACACAGGTTCAAGCCCTGGTCCGGGAAGATCCCACATGCCGCGGAGCACCTAAGCCCATGCACCACAACTACTGAGCCTGTGCCCTAGAGCCTGCGAGCCACAACTACTGAGCCCGCGAGCCAAAACTACTGAGCCTGCGTGCCACAACTACTGAAGCCCGTGTGCCTAGAGTCTGTGCTCCGCAACAAGAGAAGCCACCGCAATGAGAAGCCCGCGCAATGAAGAGAAGCCCCCGCTCGCTGCAACTAGAGAAAGCCCGTGGGCAGCAACAAAGACCCAACGCAGCCAAAAATAAATAAAAATAAAAATAAATTTATATAAAAAAGTAGGCATGCATTAAATACTAATAGAAAAAACAAAGCAAAAACAAAAACAAAAAGACTGGCGAGTATGCACCTAAAGTCATGAGTAGGATTTTGTTCATAGCTGTTCCCTCCTCCACTGACAACTCAGAGTGTGCCGTGGGCATTTGGGATCTTGTATCCCAATAGAATACAATGTTCACTGCCTTCTGTTGAAAAGTAACAGTATCTTTCATTGGTTAGCATTTCACAATTTACACCACATTTCTTCATGCATGATTTACCAAATATTTACTGAGTGAGTGAATTTTCTCATTGGATCACAGCATCCCTTTGAGACAGGCCAGCAAAACCACATCACCATCTGATGGGGATGAAGGGCTTTTCCAAGGTCACCCTGCTAATGAAGGGCAGACCCATGACGATAACCCAGGTCTTCTGACTCCTGTGAGGACATACTCCAAATCCAGCTCCTGTGAAGCGCCTCCATGTCTGACCAGTAACCACGTAAGAAATTATAGCCTTTCTTCCCCTTCTAGTTGGGGATCCATTCTAAGATAGCATCCAGCTTTGAGGTAAGTAGGAGAATAATTCAAAGGTAGAGGCTACTCTCTCTGGAGTTTTAAAATAGGTCATAGAGGCTTCTTGGCTATTTATATATTCATAAACTAGTATTCCTCAGAGGTAAAAATGGAGGCTCATTTTTAAGGAGAGGGAAATGGGGTCAAGGACACCGATATGAAGGCTTCCTGGAAGTTGAAGGCGTGGCCAGGTCCCACGTGATTCCTCGCACTTGAAGAAATTCGACAGCAGCTGGTCTGATCTGGTAAAGGGCTCTGGATTACTGCGCAGTAGGACAGGGGATGAATTTTACCCTTTAAAATGTAGAATCTTTTTAATATGTGGCAAACTGCAATACTGATGGTTGAATTTGGGGTCTTAAGTGAATAGTGGGAGTTTAAGAGCTACGGTCTTGCCCTTTCTTTGTTGCTGCCTTCGAGCTACGGTCTTGCCCTTTCTTTGTTGCTGCCTTCATGCTTACTTATCTGGGAATGTTTTCTCTTTTCTCTTTATGCTTCCCTCTGCTCCAAGTTTTCTGACTCTCCTTAAGTTGATGGGTTTCTCCTTTTTAATCAAGAAGAACCATGAGAAGTAGAGTGAGAACTGGGCCTGGAGCCAGAGGGTCTGACTGGAGCCTGGGCAGGTCCTTGAATCCTCAGGCTTCGCATTCAGAGCCTGGAAGATTGTCAGGCATTCAGTGATCCCCTCAGCCTTCAGGGATGGTGCTTTCTACTCACCTCATGGGTGTTTTCAGCATCAGATCAGATCATGGGTGAAAACTATTAAATGATGCAGCAATGGCAGTTCTGAAATAAGATACTAGTCACATATTCAGAACCTAATTTTTATCTTAAAATAGATTATATTCACCTTCCCTGATTTGATGTCAAAAAGTTTACAAAACTTTTTGGCCATTTGGAAAGGCCAGCATGATCCTGAGCTGAATAAAATAGACACATAACCCCAATAGCTAGCACAATCTAAGATGTCATGTAATGTTTTACACTTTTAAAAAACTGACAGGAATAGCATCAAGGGAAAGAGGCCCAACAAAGAGCTGAAAGTATCATCTACTCCATCGTAGCTTGTACTGAATTTATATGTGATAACTTGATTTTCTGTAAAAATCCTAATTAATATACTTATGATCTTCTGTTTCTTTGAGTGAAATGAACATTTCTAAATGAACCAGAAATTAATTTTTTAATTTTACCTTTTCTCTCCTTTGGCAGTAATTTCTCATGGCTTTGGTGATGGCTGACAGCTCCCACCTTTCTATCTCTGGCTGGAACCTCTCCTCTCGTGCACCCCGCTGCCTTCTCAGCATCCCTGCGTCCACATCTGTCTTGGACCATCCCAATCCGCATGTCTCATCTTGCCTTTCAGTCCTCCTCTCTCTGTTGACTGCAACTCCAGCCCCTGTCACTCAGGCCCAAACCCTTACAATCATCCTTTCTTTCTCTTCTTCTTTCACCCAGAACCCATCTATCATGAGATGCCATTGACCCTGCGTTAAAATAAATGCAGAATCCGTCCGCTCCTCACCACCTCTATTGCTGCCAGGCAGTTGGAGCCACCCTCATCTCTCATCTGAAATACTGCCAGAGTGCCTCACCCTATATAACCTTTTGTTTCCTAAAATCTATTCTCAACACAGCAGCCAGAGTGATGCCCTGTCCAAACCTTGCAGTGCTCCTCCTTTCCCTCCGTTAAAGCCAGCATCCTTACAATGGATTCTAAAGTCACAAGTGGGGACTTCCCTTGTAGCACAGTGGATAAGACTCTGCGCTCCCAATGCAGGGGGCCTGGGTTCGATCCCAAGTCAGGGGACTAGATCCCATATGCATGCTGCAACTAACCTGAGGGCTTTAGACAGATTTATTGGGAGGAGAGATAGAGGGGGGAAATAGAAGGAGGCAAGGATGTGTGGGACATTTGGTCTTTTTTTTTTTTTTTAATAAATTTATTTATTTATTTTTGGCTGTGTTGGGTTTTCGCTGCTGCATGCGGGCTTTCTCTAGTTGTGGCGAGCGGGGGCTACCTACTCTTTGTTGCAGTGCGCGGGCTTCTCATTGCGGTGGCTTCTCTTCGTTGCGGAACACAGGCTCTAGGCGCGTGGGCTTCAGTAGTTGTGGTTCGAGGGCTCTAGAACACAGGCTCAGCAGTTGTGGCGCCGCAGGGGCTTAGCTGTGTCACCAGGGAAGTCTGTGTCAGCAGGGATGTCCCGACATTTGGTCTTGAAGAAAAAAAGTGATTTATTTTTCCCGACATTTCAGTTATTGGAATTAGTAAATCAAAAATTCTAAAACTTCAGATAAACAGAAATTCCTTTAGGATTGGGGAGGGGAGCAAGGCGTATTCCTAATTGGGATCCCATGCACTTTAGACGATCCCACGGACTATGTGAAGTTTTGTGTGTGTGTATCTTGTGCATGTTTGTGGAGAGTGTGCCAGAGCCCTCACTGGAGTCTTGGAGGACCCCTGACCCACAAAATGTTAGGGGCCCCTGGCTCAGGACAGCCCCAAATGTGTCTGCTGAATGCTGCTGACTGCCTGCCACCTGGATGCCTGTGAGAGTTGCTGTTGGCCCTTTCTGCCTCCGGTTCCCCACTTTAAAATGGTGCACGGGACTTCCCTGGTGGTGCAGTGGTTAAGAATCCGCCTGCCAATGCAGGGGACACGGGTTCGAGCCCTGGTCGGGGAAGATCCCACATGCCGCAGAGCAGCTGAGCCCGTGCGCCACAACTACTGAGCCTGTGCTCTAGAGGACATCAGCCACAACTACTGAGCCCACGCGCCACAACTACTGAAGCCTGCGCACCCTAGAGCCTGTGCTCTGCAACAAGAGAAGCCACTGCAGTGAGAGGCCCGCGCAGCGCAACGAAGAATGGCCCCTGCTCGCCGCAACTAGAGAAAGCCTGCGCACAGCAACGAAGACCCAATGCAGCCAAAAATAAATAAATAAATTTATAAAAATAAAAACAAAAAATGGTGCAGTAACTTTCTCAAGACCAGTTTTGTGAGGAGGTGCAGCAAAGGGTATGCACTCGGGCTCAGGAAGCTGACGGCCTGGGTTTGAATACTGGCCCAGCCATTCCCTGCTGTGTGACTCTGGACGGTTACTTCACCTCTCTGAGCCTCAGTCCCTTCATCATAGAGCAGGGATAAGTCATTGCTGGACAAGGTAATTCACATAAAGGCTCGCACTGTTCTGTGGCTCATGGTAAGCTTGAATATACAATAGGACTGTCATCGCTAATAATATGCTACTGGGGCAAAATATCCTGTAGAAAGGATTTGTATTTCAACTTGGAAGATAACTGAATATTGCATTATAGCCTGAGGGGTGAAGGGCCTCCTCAGCAGGGTGGGCCTCAGTTCTGGAAACTTTACAATTAATCCTGTTAGTGTCACAGAGGACTGTACTGTGCCAATGTTGTGACTCTGGGAGTTCAGACTTCAGTCAAAATCTGAGTCAGAAGATTTGGTTCCTGGAAGCCTTTTAAAAATTAGGTAGAAATATGTGTAAAATAGGAAGTACAACATACTTTTCCCCAATGATATAGACAATATACTTTATACCCTTATCAGTTATTTTTAGAATGTTTACGTTGATCATATCATTGATCAAGAAATACTTTTGGGGACTTCCCTGGTGGTACAGTGGTTAAGAATCTGCCTTCCAATGCAAGGGATGCGGGTTCGATCCCTGGTTGGGTAACTAAGATCCCACATGCCGCACCGCAACTACTGAGCCTGCACGCCACAACTACTGAGCCCATGCGCTGCAACTAAGACCCAACGCAGCCAAATAAATAAATAAATAAATATTTTTTAAAAAAAAAGATACTTTTGGAATTTCTCTTAAAAAGAACACTCGGGCTTCCCTGGTGGCGCAGTGGTTAAGAATCCACCTGCCAATGCAGGGGACACGGGTTCGAGCCCTGGTCTGGGAAGATCCCACGTGCCGTAGAGCAGCTAAGCCTGTGCACAACTACTGAGCCTGCGCTCTAGAGCTGGCGCACCACAACTACTGAAGCCCGCGCGCCTAGAGCCCGTGCTCCGCAACAAGAGAAGCCACCGCAATGAGAAACCCACATACTGCAACAAAGAGTAGCCCCCGCTCGACACAACCAGAGAAACCCCATGCACAGCAACGAAGACCCAACGCAGCCAAAAAATAAATTAAAAAAAAAAAAAAAGACTCAGTAGGTATACCTCGTTTTCCTATTACAGACAGCTCCTCGTGTGCCTTTCTTGGACAACCAGAGCAGATGTATACTCGACAGTCTTCGTGGCAAGCGAGATTGGGCTCAGAGTGTCAGTTTCACGATAAACCTTTGGTGTCAGTAGAAGCACACAGAAAGCAATATGGGTTTTTCACCTCCCACTATTCCTCTCTCTTCTCCTGGCAAACTCTGCAAGTGAGCCCGAAATAGGATATTACAAAAATATATTAATGCGTAGATAAAAGATTGGAAAGCTGAAATAATTTAAAAGCCCGATAAATGTCCTCTTTAATGACAGTGCTTTATAGGGAGATGGCTGTTCAATTTTCCTCACAACACCGCCATACTGTGGTAATTTGTATGTGTTTTTTTAGGGTCATTGATTCATTTAGCAAAAATATGTTGAGCCCTTGTGGAGCAGCCTTGTACTGATAGCTGAGGAGGAGGCCCATGGCATGAGGTGTAAGGCCAGGTCACAGAGCCTGGTGTAAGCTGAACCCTGGACCTTGGGGAAAAGAGATTAAGACCTGGAGAAATGAAATCATTTTCCCAGGACCTCCTGACTTCAGCCTGTAGGTTTTTCTTCTAGACTATGCCCATGGTATTCTTTTTTTTAAAAATTTATTTATTTATTTATTTATTTTTGGCTGCATTGGGTCTTCGTTGCTGCGTGCGGGCTTTCTCTAGTTGCGGCGAGCGGGGGTTACTCTTCGTTCTGGTGCAAAGGCTTCTCATTGTGGTGGCTTCTCTTGTTGCGGAGCACGGGCTCTAGGGCACGCAGCCTTCAGTAGCTGTGACATGTGGGCTCTAGAGCGCAGGCTCAGTAGTTGTGGCGCACGGGCTCAGTTGCTCCGCAGCATGTGGGATCTTCCTGGACCAGGGATCGAACCCGTGTCCCCTGCATTGGCAGGTGGATTCTTAACCACTGCGCCACCAGGGAAGCCTGGCCATTGTATTCTTGATTTGATTTTTTAAACTTTGGAGGTAAAGGGAAAAATTTTCATCCTCAAAAAAAATTTTTTTTCATCCTCTTAAAACTGGTTGGATTTATATGAAAACACCATTTCCCAAACTGTATTTCATGAAATAGTAGTTCTATGAGATATTATTATGTATTCCTGATTTAAAAAATTGTTAGCAGTACTTTTTCTAAAATTATAGGTTTAGGGTCCAAACCCTAAAATGCAAGGAAATAGAAACAGCCCAAAAGGTCACCTGATAAATGAATTGCATGCTGGATCTTGTAGTATGGATCTCACGCATGGGCATCATTTATCATCTCAACGCTTTGTATGTCATTTAGTCACCTGTAAACCTGACTTCTGGATTCTGGATTATATTTTTCATTAAAACCTCAATATATGGTTGATATTCAATATTTATTTTATATTAAACATCAAATCAGATTTTAAAAAACTTATTGGAACTGTAGGCAGCCTTTTTCTTTTTTTTTAATTTATTTATTTATGGCTGTGTTGGGTCTTCGTTTCTGTGCGAGGGCTTTCTCTAGTTGTGGCAAGCGGGGACCACTCTTCATCGCGGTGCGCGGGCCTCTCACTATCGCGGCCTCTCTTGTTGCGGAGCACAGGCTCCAGACGCGCAGGCTCAGTAATCGTGGCTCACAGGCCCAGTTGCTCCGTGGCATGTGGGATCTTCCCAGACCAGGGCTCGAACCCGTGTCCCCTGCATTGGCAGGCAGATTCTCAACCACTGCGCCACCTGGGAAGCCCTGTAGGCAGCCTTTTAAAACAAGTTTGCACTTAGTTACTGAATTGTTCAACTCTATGCATCTCTAAAATACTCAGTCCTACAGATAGACAAGTGGGTGGGTGTGGAGCCCTCGAGGACCGTGGCTTCTGGTGGAAGAGGACAGCTCATGTGTCTGTGATCAATTCTATCACTGGTTCAGTGTGTGGCCTCTGTGCTCCAGTTCTTTTGTCTATAAAGTGGGTGTTGACCAAAGAAGCTTGCAAATAGAAAATAAAAGGGACCAAAAAACACACCGTGGGGAAGTTAGGCATTGAGGGATGAATTATCCCGTAATCTTTATCCAAAATGTCTTAAAAATTTGTTTGTTTGTTTGTTTATTTTGGCTGCTCTGGGTCTTAGTTGCGGCATGCGGGATCTTTACTTGCAGCATATGGACTTCTTAGTTGTGGCATGTGGACTCTTAGTTGCGGCATGCATGCGTGATCTAGTTCCCCGAACAGGGATGGAACCCAGGCCCCCTGCATTGGGAGTGCGGAGTCTTACCCACTGGACCACCAGGGAAGTCCCCCGAAATGTCTCTTGAAGGTAATAATTTTAAGCCATTTGGCCCACATTTTCTGTAAGCACACAATTATTAGGCACAAGGATTCTGGAAAATTTTTTTGTGTGTGTGAATATGTTTTAAATTAAAAAAACAGAAACATATGCCCCACATAGGTTGTCTGTGATGCATAGTTTAGTGGACTTAATGATTTTCCCTTATGGGAATTCCCTGCTGGTCTAGTGGTTAGGACTCCGTGCTTTCACTGCCCAGGGCCCGGGTTCAGTCCCTCGTGGGGGAAATAGGATTCCACAAGCTGAGCAGCGTAGCCAAAAAAATATTTTTTTTTCCCTTAAAGGTATTTAATAAATATTTTGCAACTCAAGGGGGGAGTTCAAGCTCAGTCTTGGTCTTAATTCAGGATTTAAATTTTTTTTTGAAAATTTTTTGGCCGTCCGTTATGCGGGATCTTAATTCCCCAACCAGGGATCAAACTCGTGCCCCCTGCAGTGGAAGAGCAGAGTCTCAACCACTGGACTGCCAGGGAATTCCCATTAACTCAGAGTTGATTTTTGCCTAGTGAACCTTTCTGCAGAACTCTGAATAACACAAGTTAGGTCCAGATCTAAACATTCTTAAAGTCCTAGCTGCAAAGAACATTTAGTAAGAGATGGTCAAAGATCATGGTTAAAATGATTTTTCTGGTATTAGGAACCTTATATTCTGGGTAAGGATATGTTGGCTTCTGAATAGCAAATATTGATTTTTTAAAAAATTGATCATTTGGTCATGTTTTTCGCAGATATTTTATTATACTTTATTTTTATTTAAGTATTGTTGATTTTATTATGCTGTTTTATAAGTTTAGTTAACGAAAGAAAAACTTTCTTTACTTGGGTGTCTTGTTTGGTGATAAATACTGAATCTTTGTTCCTCCTGGGTAGTGACAAAAGTTGAAATGATTTACTTTAGTCCTCAATTGTATTTACAGCAAGAGTCAAAACATCATTTCATTCAAGTATGACTGATAGGGGCCTGCCCCAAATTTACCTTAATAAACCCTTCTTTATAGTATGCATGAATAATTTATAAATAAGATTGTAAATCAGTCATTTAAAATGCTTAAATTTTATTACACTTTGTCTAATTCAGAACTTTCACTGATTCAGATTGGCCTTTCCCTCAAGTGGGCCAAATTGGCCAAATTGTCACACACCATTGTCACCAGCACCAGGACCAGCGTTGATTCCTGACCCAGCAGGTTTGCAGATCGATGATCAGAACATTGCTGGTTTAGCAAGACGTTCGGAGCAAGTAATTTCAAGCTCTTCATCTTTGAAGTTCCTGCTGGCTAGAATCTTTGGCGACTTTAAAATTTTTTTTCAAGAGGAATTTTTTTAAAGCCTGAGAAAATCCTTTGGGATCGCACGTTGGCGACAGGGTAGGGATCCATCCCTCAAGCATTAGCGGGCGTCGCCGCGCGCCAGGTCCTCTGTTGGGCACCAAAGGTACGCGGAGCCTTAAGGGTCTGTCCAGTGGGGACAGAAGAAGAGGAAAACAGCGCTTGGGGACTTTGCAATCGGGGTCGCCCTCTGCAGAAGGCGGTTCAATGGGAATAAACAGAGGCGCCTTCAAAACAGAAAAGGCCGTGAGCCATTGCAGAGAACGACTGCGTTTAGCGAACGCGTCCCAACTACACAACCGCTGGGAGCCCGCTCTGGCGACCCCGCCCCTGCGACCTCGGGCGGCGGCCACCGACCTTGGGCGGGGGCTGAGCGGAGGGGGCGCAAGTGGCGCCGACCGCGGGGCCTCATTTTCCTTCCTGGGACAGTGAATTCCCAGAAGGGTTCTGATGCTTTTGCTTGGCAGAGCAAGGGGAAAAGACATTTAAAACGTATTCCGTTGTCTTTCCTGGTGACAGAGCGGCCCCCAGCAGCACGTTTCCAAGTGTCTCTTTGTAACCGTGCGAGAGCAGTTACTCCTTTCTCCTCTTAAAGCGCAGCGATAATGAGTAGGAAGAAAAAGTGCTTGTTGCAAAGCGTCGATTATTCTAGGTCTCGGAGCGTTCCGCATCCACCTGCTGAGGAAATCGTGGCTTTGCCTGTGGGGGGATTTATCGCGCAGTTCATTTGCATGTTTAGAAAACCTGAAAGATGGGAACCAACTAAGGGGGGGGGGGTGCTACTGAAGCAGAGCCAGCAGAGTGTTTGAAGGGTGGATGCAACAGGGTTTAAACAGCTGGTAAATTCTTCCTCTTAGTTTACACTACCCACCCCAGAGGCAATAGTATCCCACATCCCTTCGGCTGTGGCCCCGTGTGGCACAGTGTAGCTGGCACATTTCCTAGGACCTGAGCTAGCTGGAGGTGGGACCCTTGGCTATTACAAGCACCAAGTGTAGCTGCTGTCATCTTACAAGACCAGTTGGTGGCAAGTCCTTCCAAGGCTTGGTTGCCAACAGGTGGGAGATTGGGTAGAGAAGTGGAGGCATGATTCCAGAGCCTTCCTTTTTTTTTTTTTAATCTAGACACATTATATTAAAACTTCTGAAAACCAAAGGTAAAGTGAGAATCTTGAAGGCAGCCAGAGAAAAAGATACATTACATTCAGAGGAACAAAGATAAGAATTGCATCTTTAAAGAGCTGAAAGAAAAAATATTGTCAACTCAAAAGGCTATACCCAGGGACTTCCCTGGTGGTCCAGTGGTTAAGAATCTGCCTTCCAATGCAGGCGATGTGGTTTTGATCCCTGGTTGGGGAACTAAGATCCCACGTGGTGCAGGGCAACTAAGCCCACGCTGCAGCTACTGAGCCTGTGCGCTGCAACTAGAGAGAAGCCCGAGTACTGCAACGAAAGATCCCGCATTCCTCAAAGAAGATCCAGCATGCCACAACTGAGACCCGACGTAGCCAAATAAATAAATAAATTTTTTTTAAATACTTTTTTTTAAAAAGGCTATACCCAGTGAAAATATCTTTCAAAAATTAAGGCAAAAATACAGATGTTTTTAGAAAAACAAAAACAAGAGAATTAATTCCCAGCAGGCTTGTGCTATAAGAAACATTAAGGGAAGTTTTTCAGGCAGAAGGTATATGATACCAGATAAAAACCTGGATTTACACCAAGAAATGAACAACTCCAGAAATGTAACAATGAAGACAAATACAAAATACTTTTAGGGCTTTCCAGATACACAATCATATCACCTGCAAGTGATAGATTTACTCCTTTTCTCCCCAATTCTTGTACCTCTTATTGATTTCTCTTCTCTCACTACTTTGCCTAATGCCTCCAGTACAATGTTTAATAGTAGAGGGCCTCTTTGGTTTATTGCTGATCTTATGGAAATGCCCTTAGTATTTACCCATTAAGTTAGATTCTAGCTTTAGGAACAAAGTATATATATTTTATCATATTAAGAAACCACTCATCAATTTCACTCCAGAGCCTTCCTTTTATCACATACTTGCTGTGGCTTTGAGGAAGTCCTGTAAACCTCCAGAACCCCAATTTCCTCCTTTACCAAATGGAGGATGGCTAGTGGCCTCCTTGGGTTCTAGGGCCATCTGAGTAACAGGATGCAGCAGTGAGTGTCCACTGGGAGATGATGGAGAACAGCATTCTGACTACAGTGTCACTCAGCTCCTCCTTCCCTGAGCCTCTTTGGCACAAGTGTCCTTTGTACTGTGGCCTGAAGTCAGTCAGCAGCTCAGGATAGCTGTAACCATATAGGAGGGTGAGCCTGTGTATACTAATTAGTTGATATTAAGATCAAACGCAGATTCTTCCCAGATTTTCTAAGATAAGCGCTTTACAGAGAGAAATGGACCTGAAAGGAGGTATCTGGAGGATTTAAACTGCATTCAATCTGCTAGGCAACTGCACTGTAAAAAGACTTACTGATTAAAAAAAAAAAAAATAGTTGCGGCTGCAGTCAAAATTGGGGGCAGGGTGATAGGGTATGGAGAGGAGAGGTAACATGTATACAAACCCACAAACAGGAAAAGTCAGTCTGATAAGGTAGCTCTGGGCCAGGGCAGCAGCTCAAGGAGAGTGGATTGGGGTGGCCTGGGGAGATAGTAACAGAGGGCCATATGGAACTGGAGGTGTCCTGGGTTGGACAGTGTCCCTCAAATATTCATGTCTACCTGGAACCTGTGCATGTGACCTTATTTAGAAATAGGGTCTTTGCAGATGTAATCCAGTTAAGGTGGGGTCTGACTAGATTAGGGTGGGCCCGAATCTAGTGACTGATGTGTGCTTATAAGAAGAGGAAAATTTGGACATAAAGGCACTGACACAAAGGGAAGATGACCATGAGAAGATGGAGGCAGAGACTGGAGTGATGCTTCTACAAGCCAAGGACCACCATGGACTGCTGGTGTCTTAGTCAGTCCAGGCTGCTATAATACAATACCACAGACTGGGTGGCTTAAACAGACATTTATTTCTCATAGTTCTGGAGGTTGGGAAGTTCAAGATCAAGGTGCTGACAGATTTGGTGTCTGCTGAAGGCTCTTCTTTTGGTTTGTAGATGGCTGCCTTCTTCCTGTGTTCACACATGGCAGAGAGAGGAAGAGAGAGATGAGAGAGAGATCTTGTCTTTCTTCTCATAAAGGCACTAATCCCATTATGGGAGCTCCGCCCCCATGTTCTAATCTAAACCTGATTACCTCCCAAAGGACTCATGTCCTAATACCATCACACTGGGGGTTAGGGTTTCAACATCTGGATTTTGGGGGACATAGGCATTCAGATTATAACAGCTGGGAACCACCAGAAGCTAGAAGAGGCAAGGAAGGATCCTCCTCTAGAGCCTTCAGAGGGAGCGTGGTCCTACTGAAACCTTGATTTCAGACTTCTAGTGTCCAGAACTGTGAGAGAATAAATTATTTTTCTTCTCTTTGAAGGGTAAATCAGTCAGTTCATCAAGTTTAAAAGGTGGTCTTGTCAATGAATAGCAATTATCTGCTTTATACTGTCAGATTGCAAACAACTTCATAGCGCAAACCCACAAGAATCATATTATTAAAATGCAGCTGCCCATGGGCTTCCCTGGTGGCACAGTGGTTAAGAATCTGCCTGCCAATGCAGGGGACACGGGTTCGAGCCCTGGTCCGGGAAGATCCCACATGCCACGGAGCAACTAAGCCCGTGCGCCACAACTACTGAGCCTGCGCTCTAGAGCCCACGAGCCACAACTACTGGAGCCCGCATGCCTAGAGCCCATGCTCCACAACAAGAGAAGCCACCAGAATGAGAAACAAACAAAGATCAGCCCCCGCTCACAAAGAGCAGCCCCTGCTCACCACAACTAGAGAAAGCCCGCGCGCAACAACAAAGACCCAACGCAGCCAAAAATAAATAAATTAAAATAAATTTAAAAAATTTTTTTAATTTAAAAATATGCAGCTGCCTCACACACAGAACCAACGGCATGGGGATCATACATGACCTAGCCTGGGAAAGAGAAAACCGTGGCATCTGCGCTATCTGACTCCTGCCTCCCTCCCCAGCCTCACTTGGGACCACTCTCCTCCTTGCTCGATATACTGTAGCCTCTCTGGGCGACCTTCTGCTTCTTGATACACCAAGCTCTTCCCTGCCCCAGGGTCTTTGCACATGCTACTCCCTCTGCCTGAAAACCTCTTCTGGCTCTTCACACGGGTGGCTCCTCTTTGTCCTTCAGATCTTGCCTGCAATGCCAACTCTTTAGGGAGGCCTTTCCTGACCACCTTATCCAAAGAAGCATCCCCACTAGGGCAGAATAATGCCCCTCCTGAAAAGATATCCATGTCCCAATCCCTGGAACCTGTAAATATATTATGTTCCATGCAAAGGGGAATTAAGGTTGCAGATGGAATGATGTTTGCTAATCAACTGATTTAATGAGATTATCCTGGATTATCTGGGTGGGCCCAGTGTAATCGTAAGGGTCCTTAAATTGGGATGAGAAAGGCAGAGGATTCAGAACTGACAGATGGCATCATGAGAAAGACTTGGCCGACCATCAGGCTTTGAAGATGGAGGCAGGTACCAGGAGCCAAGGAATGTGGGTGACCCCTAGAAGCTAGAAAAGGCAAGGATGCTAATTCTCTCCTGGAGCCTCCAGAAAGGAATGAATCTCTGCCAACACCTTGATTTTAGCTCATTGAGATGCATCTTGGACTTCTAACCCACAGAACTGTCAGATAATACATCTGTGTTGTTTTAAGCCACTGAGTTTGTAGTACTTTGTTACAGCAGCAACAGGAAACTAATACAAACCTTAACTTCAGTGCCAACCCCTCAGATAAGTCGCCTCTGACCACCGTATCCAAAGTAGCATCCCAACCCTCATCTAGCTACTCTCTCAGGCACCTCCATGTGCTAAGCAGTGTTTTCGGCACTAGGGATACAGTAGTGAACAAGACATTGAAAATCTCTGCCGTCACGGAGCCTGCACGGGGGGCAGGGAGACACAATAAACAAACAAGAAAAATAAACAGTGTGGTGGGAAGTTCTAGGGAGGAAAAGCCGATCGAGGAGGAGGATGGGGGTCCTGGGGTTGGGGAGTGTGCCATGTAAATGGCACAGTCACGGAATACGACATGTGGGCAAAGACCCGAAGCAGGTGAGGGAAGGCAGCAGCTCTCTGGGGAAGGAGCAGGCCGGGCAGAGGAGAGAAAACATAATAGCAAGTGAGCTGCCAGTGCAGCCGTCTAATCCATCATCCAAACCGGGGCCTCTGAGAGTGGAAGTGGCACCATTAATAACCGTGCTGGACCAACAGTCATGAACCTGGCCCCTCTCAACGCAGGGTCTCTCGGCAGCGAGGACGGGTGGCTAGATCACAGTGGCTGAAGGAGGGAGCAGGAATGAGGTCTGAGAGGCAAGGGGTGGGTGTGGTACGGCCTTGCAGGTCACCGTGAGCACGCTGGCTTTTACTCCAGGAGAGGTGGAAAATTATGGGAGAGTTTTGAGCAGAAAACTATGACTGGGTTTATGTTTTAAAAGGATTTTCCTAGCTGACAGGGTGAGAACTGACCCTCAGGGCAAGAGGGCAGAGGCAGGAGGCCCGTAAAGTCTCCTGGAATCCCCAGGGCCGCCTGCATAGTGGACTTGGGGAGACCAAGTCTGATGATGGAGCTGAGAGGATTGTCTTCAGACAGGAAGTGGGGTGAGGGAAAGGGAAGCCGAGGATGAATGTTCCTCTGTGTAGGTGGGCGAGCCATGGGGTGGGGACTTTGTCTTGCTCAGCACCCAGCATATACTGTCTGGCACAGAGTAGCCGTGCAACGTATCGTGAGTGAAATAGTGGAGTGAAATAGCATTTTAATTTTCGTTGCACCAATGTGAAATCTGAAACAAAAGAAATTAAATAAATGGTTTGCCCAAATCATTGTTGACTTGGGCAAAACTGTGCATCAATCCAGGTCGTCCAACTCCACCTCCGCAGCACGCGGCTGTGGATTCACGGCCTCCTTGCCTCACATCCTTGGTCCATTTCCTTGCCTTTGTTTGAAATTTGGTACCATAGTGAAGTAAGGGTCTTGGAAGTGTCCAGGTTGGAAAGCAGAGGCACCAATGATGGGGAATTAATTTCACAAGGAAAAGCTCTGAGTGCTCCTGATATGAGAAAGGGCACTGAACTGGGCTGGCCCCCAAAGAATCAGGAGCATCACCTCTGTTCCCACCATCAAGACTGACGGGACGCCGAGGACGGGTCTTCCAAAGTACCCGCTTCATCCCCACTGCAGAAGGGAGGGAGGGTGCTCTTGCCAAGCAGAGTTATTTGTCCTAATAATTCAGGAGGAAAGCATGCATTTTTCTGAATTGCATTACCAAGCTACTTTTTCCTTTCCTTAATGTTCTGTCCTCCATCAGAATTCATCCAGTAGCACTGCCTGGCAAGACGCTGAGGGGGGCTGGGACAGGGAAGGTGGGAAGAAGGCGCTGTCTGAAGCTTTCTGAGGAGATGCCTTGGTTTTCTCTCCCAATCTAGGTCACGTACGATTTCCACGCTATTGCCAAACACGAGCTTGGTTCGATGTGTGAGATAGCTGCATTTTGATCATGTGTGATTTTTGTGGATTTGTTCAGTGAAGTTGTCTGCGATCTGACAGAATTCAGCAGATTAATTGCTACTCTTTAATAAGGTCACCTTTTAAAGTTGCTGAATGGACTGATTTACCCTTCAAAGAGAAGGGATGGACGTATCTGACCAATTCTTACGTAATTATCCTGAGAGACTGAATATATAAAGACAATGGCTAGACCATATATAAGAATAGAAATTTTACCCACAGCCTGCAGCAACCTGCCTGGGAAACTGACCCCTTCCCTGCAATAAACAACCCAGGAAGCCAGCCCGCTGTAAATCAGATTTGCAGAGATAGGAAGCCAGATTCCTATCTCTGTGACAATCCAAGAAACTAAACAACAAATTCTATAACAATTGACCCCAAATGACCAGCTCTAGATTAATAATCAACAGCTTTCTTAATCTATGTCCTCTCTTCCAGTTTAGGACCAATCAGAGAAAGCCAAATCTGTATCCTTAACCAATCACATAGGACATCCGCTTGTAGTCAGCCTGCCTACAGCTTCCCCAGGCCAACAGCCTCCAATCAGGGCACACCTGAGGCCTTCCCTTTTTTCCCCCGCTTTAAAGCTTTCAACTCTGCCTGCCTTTGAATCTTTGCCAAAACGCAGGCGGCACTGGCCCACTCCTTCGCTATAGCAAGTTCAGAACAAATAGCCTTGTTTTCCTCATTTGGTTGGTCTTCGTTTATTTCCATGGTTAACCAAAGAGACTTAAATACACATGCATGTATGCGTAAAATATGTATGTGTGTATGTACACACAGACTGGCAGCACAGAGTTAAATATCCTTTCAAAAATTAGTTTTAATTGGCAAATGACTGAATTTTAATTCCAGGATTCTTTGGCAAATATCTAGGTAAAAATGTGTCTAAACAAAATGCAGGCACTTTCCCAGAAACTACTGTATCCAAAATGTCATGGTTCTAAACTTGCAGAGAGTTACCTTAAAAATGTAACCTGTGCTGCGTTGGAGAATGGGTGGCCGGCCCTCAGGAGGGGCAGTATCTGCCTCCTCCAGACCCTCTTTGGCCCTAAGGTGGTGAAACTAGCACAGACCCCCAGCAAACTTCAGGCTGCGGGGAGGCTGAAGATTCTGGGCAGGGCAGATCTTTATCTGTTCCTAGAAAGGGCTGTGACAATCAAAAACCACAGGTGGACAGAAACACCAAAGTCTCCAGGTATCACTGGAGGAGAAACGCAGAGAGGGGCCCTGGGGTCAGATGAGGAAGGAGAGGGCTCTGTGGGATCGCTGTCACAGTGAGGAGGGGAGGGAGGAATTAATCAACCTTGCAAATTGAATTGGGCCCCTGTGGACTGAAAGAAATTAAGGTAACCTTCAAATAAATCAGCTATGGCCAAGTATGTAACATTTTTATTAAAAATTTAAATCTAACCCTGGCTTCTAAACCAACCAGAGTGAGCATCTTGACTTTCTGTGACTGGTCTTGTGAGACTAGAGTTGGGGTCTGGGGGGTGTCAGGTGGTGGAGACACAGGCTGCTCCCCTGGGTCCTGTGGAGTTGGGGCCTGGGGCAGAGGTGAGGGATTTGATGCGGGCTGCCAGATGTATCTGTACCACCAGCCGTCTGACCCCACGTTCCTCATCCCAACTGTCCTCCCTGCCCTTCTGCATCACAAAGGGGACGCCCAACTGCACTGAAGCTCTCCAAACTGGGTGCATTGTCACCATCATGTTAATGAGTCAGTGTTTCCTTTTCGCTGGTAAAATCCTTTCTGGCAGCTTAAACACATGTTCAGCTACTGCATTCGAGTTTCCAGCACACCATCTCAGGTGTGACATCTTTTGTTTTATCATGAAATGATCACTTTTTCTGCCTGAGTTCAAATCCTAACTCCATCCCCTGCTCAACCCGTGCCCTCTGTGCCTCTGTTCTCTCATGTGGAAGAAAGCAGTGCTAAGTGCATACTTGGTTGGGTTGATGAGAGGATTCAATGAGTCAAGTGCTCAGGGGGGTCCCTGGCGCATGGCAGGCACAGCGGACATCCTAGCTACTCATCACTAATCTGTCAGTGGGGACCGGAATCTAGGCACTCAGTGGCGGGCAGTGGTGGAATGTACTCTCGGGCTTTGAGGGCTGCAGACAGCTCCAAAGGCAGCCATCCCAGGAAGGAGAGGAGGAATGTGGCAGAAATCATGTGCTAGCTGAGAAAATAGTACTTGAAAAGAAATGAGATGTCCCTGGAGACGCTGAGATATTTGGTGGAAAGGGCCTTGGAGATGCTGCTGGTGAGGCCAGAATCTGGCCTCAGTGTTTCTGAAACAGTAGCCCTGCTTTGATCGTGTGGTTGGGCTAGCCTACCAAGCAGGGTGATGCCTTTTGAGTTTTGACCATCGAGGTGGTCAAAGCTGCTACCTGGTGGGCCAGCTTGGCTGAAGGCCTAAGACCCAGCAGACTTCCTTCTGGTAAAGCTTCCCTGAGGCCAGGACCGGCTGCATGCACACTGGGACCCAGTGTGCAATGAGAATGCAGGCCTCTTGTCTGAAAAGTAGGAAACGGTGCTATTAAAGATACTAACAATACACAGCTTTTTCCTTTCTTCTAAGCCTGTCGTGATGCTTCTTATTTGCTACTTAATGCCACGCTCCATCAGGCGTGAGGACACTCAAAGTGAAGGTGCAGACCCTCAGAGGCTGCCAGGGTCCCGTTCCCGCCACCTATTGGACTACAGGGCCCGGGCAGGGGTGCGAAGTCGACCTCCCCTTCCCACGGGCCTGCCACCCAAGCTCATGGTGGAAGGGGAATCCCGAGGGAATGCATGCACAGACACACCTGGTGCCTGGATGAGGGGTGGGCCTCCTACAAGGGACCTGCTAAACACGCCACGGCACAGCCAGCCCAGGGCGAGGACGGCTGCCTGCTCTGAGGCTCCTGCTGGGAGCTGAGGGTGCCAGAAACACACTGGCCTCTCTGTCACTCCCCCCCCATGACCCACATGACCCCGTCACTGGCCTGGGCTGCGGGCAGCAGCAGGCTGGGGTGGGGAGGGCGAGGCCGGGGAGCAGGTCGCTGAGAACCGTCTAGTTCCTGGTCCCAGGAGGCAGTGGGACGCAGGACCCCAAGCCCCCAGCCTTCTATTGCCCCATCAGACTTCACTTACAAAACACAAATTCAAAGGTAAAATTATTAAGCATTTCAAGACCACGACCACGGAGCATGAAATCCTTAAGTACGGGGCCCTCCTGAGCCTGGCGCCCTGTGTGACTGCCCTGATGCAAGCCCATGGCCCCCTTGACACCCGCTCTCAGCCCTCTGGCTTCTCAGCACCCGGTGCAAGCCTCCCTCATGGGATAAAATCTGCATGCTGTAAGCAAAGGGGCACAGAAATGCAACCGAAAATGGTCTGTAATTGATTCTGTCTTGCTCACAAGTCCCCACTCCTGCTAAGGGCAAAAAAAAGAAAAAGAAAATTTAAACACCGTGAACTTGCTCATCAAAGCTAACTCAGTCTCTTCAGGCTTCAAGAACTCCTTCCGAGTTAACTCAGTCACATCAAGATAAGAGTTCAAGTACATTCAGGTTCGGGTTTCCTGTCAGGGCTCCTTCTCCCCACGCCTTCCCAGACAGCGTCCGGGCTCTGGCTTCTGCCTCTAAGGTGTGTGGCTGAGGTGGTTCCTGGGCTACCTGTCCTGTGCCCACTGGGCAGCAGTCTGCCTGGTCCTCGGGCTCCAGCCCAGGGCTCTGGCCACAGAACCCTCCGAAACCACCGCCCGGCCTCCCATGTTCTCCAGCCACGCTCACCTTGGGCCTTTCCACTGCTGTTATGACCCGGGGGAGCGAACCAAGGCTTTTGTATCTGATCTCCTGCCTCTTCCTACCTGATGGGAACTTTCCCAAGTCATATCCTTTGACCTTGTATCCTGCTTCTGGGTCCAAGTCCACCAGATTCGGTCGTAGTTTCTTAAAGGGGAGCCCTTCGAATTTAGAAAATCCCTCTCTTCTCTGAACCAAGTTCAGTTTCAAGACTATTATCTCATGTGCACTCAGAGTTGGTCTTAACACTCAATGGTAAAAGGGTCTTTTCTTTTTTTCTCTTGTTACATTTCTACTACAAAAATCACAATCCTCCCTGAGACAAACAGGTGCCTCTGGATGAATGAGAGAAGGAAAAAATATTAATATATTAAGATTTTTATTTCTCTTTTACCTCTAGCATAGCACTTACCACAAATGTATTGAAATTGTTTCCTTATCTGTCTTTCCAAATAGAGTGTAGTTACTTAAAGGCAGGGGACAAATATCACTCATTTTCTATGTCAAGTACCTAAATATTGTGCCTGGCACTTTAAAGGCCCTCAGAAATGGATGGATAGATGGATGGATGGATAGATGGATGGATGGATAAATGGATGGATGGATGGATGGATGGATGGATGGATGGATGGATGGATGGATAGGTGTGTGGGTGGGTAAGTGAATGGACAGGTGGACAAGTGGAAGGGTGAATGAATGAGTGAAAGGATGGGTGGTGGATGAATGGATGGGTGGATAGATAAAAAAAAATCTTCAGGACTTCCCTGGTGGCGCAGTGGTTAAGAATCTGCCTGCCAATGCAGGAGACACGGGTTCGAGCCCTGGTCTGGGAAGATCCCACATGCCGTGGAGCAGCAAAGCCCGTGCGCCACAACTACTGAGCGGGCGCTCTAGAGCCTTCAAGCCACAGCTACTGAAGCCCACGCGCCTAGAGCCTGTGCTCCGCAACAAGAGAAACCACCGCAATGAGAAGCCCGTGCACAGCAAGGAAGACCCAATGCAGCCATAAATAAATAAATAAATAAATAAACTTATTAAAAAAAAAATCTTCAAAAAATGTACCTAGCAAACTCCTACTTATATCTGATTGACCAAATGGTGTCCCATGCCACCCTGAGACGTAGAGGAAGCTGGGGCTGTAGTATTGTAGTTGTGGTTATTTTAATGGGGCATCTTATTATCCTGAACAAAAATTATCATTCTGTTGGTAAGGAAGAAGGGCAGAGTGGATAATGGGTTTCCAGGAACAGCCAGAGGAGTTGCATTTTAGCCGAACCTTGCAAGATGTGTGAGAGGGAAAGGGTATTTTGAGCTGAGGAAACAGCCTAACCAAAGGGGTGGAGGCAAGAGAGCCCATGGCAGGTGCAGGGGCTCCTAGTAAGTTCTGTATAAATGTTAGCCCATCACTGTCACTATACCCAGGCAGAAGATTCTGTAGAAAAGATTTGTATTTCAACCTAAACTGTAAATAAATATTGCATTATAGAATGAGGTATGAAAGACTGACTTCTAAATGTGAGCTATCATTATTTTTTGAATCTCTATTCTAGCTGTGCTGTGTCCTTTTTGTTCGTTCCTAACATGCCTCGTCCCTTCTCCTTCCTATTCTCAGCCACTCCTGCCAGAGATCTGCCTATTTTATCAGTCTTCTCAAAGATCCAGCTGTGGTTTTGTTGATCCTCTTATTTTTTTCTTTAATTTCTGTTCTTATCTTTGTTATTTCCTAATTTCCTTCCTTCTACTTTTATTTTGCTGCTTTATTCTATTCTCTTTCTTCCTTCTAGAGTTGGACACTTATTTGGAGTGTTTCTTCTTCTTCTTCTTCTTCTTTTTTTTTTTTTTGGCTGCACCGTACAGCATGTGGGGTCTTAGTTCCCTGACCAGGGATCGAGCCCACGCCCCTTGCATTGTAAGCGTGGAATCTTAACCACCGGACTGCCAGGGAAGTCCTCTTCTTTTCTAATGTGTGTGTTTACGATTATAACTCTTCCCCTGCATAATCCTGCAGTGGGATTCTTCTAGTTTAGCACATAGTGATCTAATTTTCTTTCGGTTCTCAATATTTTCTGATTTCCCTTATGATATCTTCTTTGACCCTTATATTGGGTGATTCGTGAATTTAAATTTTAAAACATATGGGTTAAAAAAAACAGTTTTACCTAAAAATAGAGTTGCCATGTGATCCAGCAATCCCACTCCTGGGCTTATATCCGGAGAAAACTATAATTTGAAAAGATACATGCTCCCCGATGTTCATAGCAGCCCTATTTACAGTAGCCAAGACATAGGAGCAACCTAAATGTCCATGGACAGATGAATGGACAAAGAAGATGTGGTATATATATATATATCCTGCTGTAATTTATTAATGGAGAGACATGTAGTTGCTGTTTATTTATTTTTACTGCTTTATATGACCAAGATGTAAGCTATTTATCTTCTCTGCCACTAAAGGATATTTAGCTTATTTCCATCTTTTCTCTATTATACGTAACGCTGCTATGAACATTCTTACACATAGCTCTAGTGCTCATACTTTTACGTATGAGAAGCAAAACTAGAAGTAAAACTGTCAGGTCATAGCATCACCAGATAATGTCAAATTGCACGCTAGGTGCTTCCCTGGTGGTCCAGTGGTTAAGACTCTGCGCTCCCAATGCAGGGGGCAGGGGTTTGATCCCTGGTCAGGGAATTAGAGCCTGCATGCCGCAATGAAGATCCTGCATGCCACAACTAAGATCCAGTACAGACAAATAAATAAATATTTTAAAAATTGCACTCTAAAGTGGTTGTCTATCCTCTGCGTCTCTGTGTCTCTTAATCTCTCTTGAAGTTTTTCCTACATTTTCTCCTCTACTTTGCATCCTGGATATTTTTTTTTTAAATTTATTTATTTATTTATGGCTGTGTTGGGTCTTCGTTTCTGTGCGAGGGCTTTCTCTAGTTGTGGCAAGTGGGGGCCACTCTTCATCGTGGTGCGCGGGCCTCTCACTATCGCGGCCTCTCTTGTTGCGGAGCACAGGCTCCAGACGCGCAGGCTCAGTAATTGTGGCTCACGGGCCCAGTTGCTCCGTGGCATGTGGGATCTTCCCAGACCAGGGCTCGAACCCGTGTCCCCTGCATTGGCAGGCAGATTCTCAACCACTGCGCCACCAGGGAAGCCGGATTTTTTTTTTAATATCTTCCAGTTCATCAATTCTCTCTTCATCTCTGTCTGATCTGCCATTAACCCTGTCTTGAGCTTTAAATTTCATTTTTTATATTATTCATTTCTAGAACTTCTATTTGGAGCTTTTAATTTTGTTTGTTTTTAATTTTTATTATGGATATCTCAAATATATAAAATTAGAGTTAATAGAATATGAAACCCCTATGTACTTATGCTTATTCACCTTCCACAAGTACCAACCCACACAGCTGTCCACTCTGAGATTATTTTGAGGCAATCTCAAATATCATATCATTTCATCTGTAAATATTGTTCAAATCTGCCTATTCTTGTTTTCATGATGTATTGCTATTTTCTTGAGCATTTGAACTTTTCATTTTGGCCTTGAATCATTATAAGCATTCTTATTGCACAATCTCTTTTGGCCCTGCTGTTGTACTATCTTGGAGTCTTAGGGCTCTATTCCTTCTGTTTGTGGCATCTGCTGTGTTCAAGATGACCTCTTTCTTCATGAATACAGGCATACCTTGGAGATATTGTGGGTTTGCTTCCAGACCACCACAATAAAGCGAATACCAAAATAAAATGAGTCACACGAATTCTTTGGTTTCCCAGTGCATATAAAAGTTATGTTTCCACTATACTATAGTCTGGGAAGTGTGCAATAGCAGTATGTCTAAAAAAAACAAGGCACATACCTTAATTAAAAAATACTTTATTGCTAAAAAATGCTAACCATCATCTGAACCTTCAGCAAGTCATAATAGTAACATCACAGATCACTGTAACAAATATAAAAATAATGAAAAAGGGCGATTGGAATTGACATGTATACACTGATGTGTATAAAACTGATGACTGATTAAAAAAAAATAATAATGAAAAAGTTTGAAATATTGTGAGAATTACCAAAATGTGACACAGAGACATGAAGTGAGCAAATACTGTTGGAAAATGGTGCTGAAAGACTCGCCTGGCAGAGGGTTGCCACAAACCCTCAATTTGTAGAAAATGCGGTATCTGTGAAGCACAATAAAGCAAGGCGCAATAAAACAAGGCGTGCCGGGTACTGGAATTTGATATTGTGAGCTCATCTTCGGAGGAGATTGTTTTTCCCAGGAGAACTTCTTGCTACCTGAGTTGTAAGAGTGTCCCTCTAAAGCCATTTTGCAGCTGCTTTGCCAGGTGGCCCAGGGTTATCACCAGCCTGGGACCAATTTTTTCTTTTGGCATGAGAATCTCAGACCATGCATACAATACCAGTTTGGACCTCAAACCCATTCAAAGCACGTAGGTGAGGTTTGGATTTTTCAGAGGATCCTTTTGTAAGTTGCCTGTTCTTGCCTGTGCTGTGATAGACAAGCTTCTTGTTATCTCCTCAGGCCAGGGGATAGGGTTTTCCTAGCTCTTCACCCCTTCACTGAGAGATCAGCCTTCAGAGGAGCCTGGCTTTTCAGGGAGTCAGTTTCACCTCTCCACCTCCTGTCCTCTGAAGATCTAACCTTCCATCTCCACATCTCATCCCAATCTGGAGGCCAAAGCCAAGGCCCCTGGGTTACTGGCTCTGATTGCATCCCTCCCTGAGGCAGCTGTGGGGTCAACTCACGTGATTACTGCTCTGGTTTCTCCCTCTTTGTTCCGGCCCCTGGGGAGATCCCTTTCTTGCTTGCTAACTCAGCCTGCACTTACAGTTTCTTTATGTAGTTATATTTTATCCCGCATTTCTATGTTTTTGTATGGAGAGTTTTTTCACATTACACTGGTCAAGATTTTGTCAGAACTGAGTCCCCTTTATTGTGAAAGCTGGTTTATTTTGTTTTTGCTTTTGTTTCTTAGTTGCGATTTTAAAAATAAACCTAGGAACTTCCCTGGTGGCGCAGTGGTTAAGACTCCGTGCTCCCGATGCAGGGGGCCTGGGTTTGACCCCTGGTCAGGGAACTGGATCCCACATGCATGCTGCAACTAAAGAGCCCGCCTGCCGCAACTAAGACCTGGTGCAACCAAATAAATAAATAAATGAACAAATATTAAAAAAATAACACACAATTATCATATCATAGCATATCATAGCATCATGCTCAGATCAGACCCACCTGCCCCCAAAGCCACTGCAGAGGTACACCCATTCTCTCTGGTCCTTGCTTTGCTAAGAACTTTGGGTATGAATGGTCGATCTGTACTACACAGAGGCAGGCCTGCTCAAGACCCTGGTTCATGTGACCACACTTCAGTCACCCTACAGAGACTTTGAGGACAGAGTTCCTGCCCTTTTTTGGGGACAGACCAGCTATGGTTTTTGCTGTATGAAACATATGAATAGTGCTCTGTGATGCTCTCATTTTGCAGAAACTTCAGAATTCTGGATTTTGCTGTGATATGGCCTCTGTCTTTTTTCTTTGTAAGTAGGCGACCATCCATCTAAAATACTGATTTGTATCACTACCACTAAATAGCCAGCCAGCAAAAAATAGCCTGAGTGTTCATAACCTAGTTCTTTTCCTGTCAAGAAAGAAGACTCTAAGAGATGGAGTAAATTTTACCTGCCACTGCCACAGATCTTCAGCCCCTGTCTCAGTCCCTCCTGTGCTCCTTGCCCTTGTTCTGGGCTCGATGAGGCAGAGGCCAGGCTTGCCCCTCCAGACCCCTCTCTGCCCTGCTGCCAACTGATGTGAGGCATAATTTGGCCAGGCCCGTATCAAAAACCCCACTCAGAAGGTTTCTCTTGGTGATGATGAAAATGTTCCACAATTAGATTATGGTGATGGGTGTACAACTCTGTAAATATACAGGAATATTACTCTTTAAATATACGAAAAAATTTAAAACCATTGAATTGTGCACTTTAAGCAGTAAATTTATGGAGTATAAATTAAATCTCAATAAGACTATTTTTTTAAAAATTTATTTATTTATTTTTGGCTGCGTTGGGTCTTTGCTGCTGCGCGCGGGTTTTCTCTAGCTGTGGTGAGCGGGGGCTACTCTTCGTTGTGGTGAGTGGGCTTCTCATTGCGGTGGCTTCTCTTGTTGCAGAGCATGGGCTCTAGGCACGCGGGCTTCAGTAGTTGTGCCACGTGGGCTCAGTAGTTGTGGCTCGCGGGCTCTAGAGCACAGGCTCTGTAGTTGTGGCTCACGGGCTTAGTTGCTCCGCGGCATGTGGGATCTTCCCAGACCAGGGATCGAACCTGTGTCCCCTGCATTGGCAGGCAGATTCTTAACCACTGTGCCACCAGGGAAGTCCAAGACTATTTTTTTTTAAGGGCATAAAATTATATGCGGAAAAAAACCTGCTTGGGCACCGAAGCCCTGCTGTGACCGTAACCTCCACATGACCTTAACCTCCTCCCACGCACCACCCCATTCCAGGCACCGTGACTCTGCACAGACCGTCTCCTCCACCTGGGATGCCCTTGCTGCTGACCTCCTAGTGATCCTATACCGCTGAGCTGCAGCGTGGCTTTCTCCAGGAAGTTTCTCTGGTGCTCTGTGCATCCCGCAGTATCCTGGCTTACCTCTGCCACTGCTGTGGTCACATGGAAACCAATGTCCCCAGTTTATTGGTTTGCCTCCTGTGACTACATCTTAGTCATCTCTGCACCTCTCGGGTCTGTCTAGGTGCCTGGCACCTTGAAGATGCTCAGTTGATTCTTCAACCAGACCCAGCTGGCTTCCTGGGTCTCCCTATTGAGTACTGAGCCCTCTACAGTGGTAGGTACTGTAGCTGTGAGCCTGCAGGCGGTAACTCCTGTGGAACTACCGAAATGCCTGGTTACCCCCGTCCTTGCCCTCCTCTTTAGCTTTTTCTTAACCTCTGATTTAGCAATTACCAATTAGCAGTTTTGCAAGAAACACCTTCCTTGTCTTGCTGGAATGCTTCTCTACTAAGGTGCTTTTCCCTTGGGGAGTGGAAACAAACTAGGGGACTGCATGTACTAACTGAATGAAAGAGCGGGGAAAGGCCAATTAACATTCAGCTAAGAGAGAAAATGATTTCTCCCATCAGCAATAAAAACTGACAGCTCTATCAGAAAATGAGCCGGGGGAGCCGCAGAGCCTGGCCGGGCAGGTGGGGCGGGAAGGAGTCTGCGGGCCTCCTCACGAGGGGTAGGGATGGCTGAGGGCAGAGACTGCTGCGAGTCAGGGAGTCGCTCAGGCATCCAGAGGAGCCCTCGGGGGGCGACCCGCCCACGAGGTCTTCCACCTCGTCCCTCCTTTCTGAGCTGGCCCCCAGGCAAGAGAACTAGCACTGTTCAGGTTGTAGAGCCGAAACCCAGAGCTCTGACTCTCCTAGCGGCTTCTTCCTGTGCACTCGTTTCCTCCGACCTTATCATAAAAGGAAGCCACGTGACGTCTATTTATGGTAGCGGCGTGGTCTGGGGAGAAGGAGGCTCACAGTACGTGAATTCCAAGGGCTGATGAAATTGTTCTGGCCCTCCGGATCTCTCCCTGCCATGAATGAATAAACGAGCGCGGGGGCAGGGCGGAGAAATCAAACTCCGGGGTTATCTGACAGACAGGTGCCTTCCTGAGCGCTACATAGGTCATTTGTTCTATAAATCAGAGCTTATAAACCAGATAGGAGTCAAAAGGGCTCAAATTCAATAGCTTTAATGTGAGAGGAAGTGCAGAGAAAAAAAAGGGGGGAAAGCACCCTCATTTGGCCTGGTGAGGAAGACATTTAGCTTTTAAAAATATAACCACTTTCTATTTTAAATGTAAGTACATTTTTCTGAAAAAGAGGAGGCCAATGAGACAGATACAGCAAATGATGCAAAGGAGATCTGAGACTAGAGCAGTTGTTCGTTTTAACTGGAAATACATCGAGAAGCAGTTTGGGGTTGTGTTTTGTAGACGGTCCCGGACCACGTCCTCTCTGATTTACAAAAATGAAACATAAATTCAGGAGAGCAGGTTCAGAGCCTAAGAGCATCAGTTCTTCCCAAGGCATCCATGTGCCCATATCATGGGGACATAGGGAGCAGAAACTGTCCACTGAGACAGTGCAGGGATTCTCATTTCTCCAGACGGTTGTCTTCAGCAGACATTAATGGGGGAAAAGCAGAAGTCTGGAGCAGCATTGTCAGAGATGATAGCTCTGGGGCTTTGGTTTTCTGAATTGCTGCCAAATGCTTTTGAACTGGGATTTCTGATCGGGTCTCTTGTCCAAAATGTTCTACTGTTTTATGTTCTCAGTATAGCAGGTATAACAAGGCAATAAACGTAAGGCCTGGGCTTCCCTGGTGGCGCAGTGGTTGAGAATCTGCCTGCCAGTGCAGGGGACACGGGTTCGAGCCCTGGTCTGGGAAGATCCCACATGCCGCGGAGCAACTAGGCCCGTGAGCCACAATTACTGAGCCTGAGCGTCTGGAGCCTGTGCTCCGCAACAAGAGAGGCCACGATGGTGAGAGGCCCGCGCACCGCGATGAAGAGTGGCCCCCGCTCGCCGCAACTAGAGAAAGCCCTTGCACAGAAACGAAGACCCAACACAGCCATAAATAAATAAATAAATAAATAAATAAATAAAAAGTAAATGGTAGCAGAATTCTTAAAAAAAAAAACAAAACGTGGGGGCTTCCCTGGTGGCGCAGTGGTTGAGGTTCTGCCTGCCAATGCAGGGGACACGGGTTCGAGCCCTGGTCTGGGAGGATCCCACATGCCGCGGAGCGGCTGGGCCCGTGGGCCACAATTACTGAGGCTGCGCGTCTGGAGCCTGTGCTCCGCAACAAGAGAGGCCACGATAGTGAGAGGCCTGCGCACCGCGATGAAGAGTGGCCCCCACTTGCCGCAACTGGAGAAAGCCCTCGCACAGAAACGAAGACCCAACACAGCCATAAATAAATAAAATAAATAAATAAAGATACATGAAATTGCTAAAATTAAAAACAAACAAACAAACAAAAAAAACAAAACGTAAGGCCTTTCATACCCAAGAATTGATTCTGGATGAAATCAATAAGCTCAGGTATATTTATGGATGCCATGCCCTTAACAGGTTATTAAAAGATGTCTTTCAGGTTACACTGCTGATTGTTGAGGTTAACAGCAAGGAAATGCTAGCTGTTGTTAAATAAATCCCAACTATTAATAGTTTAACACAAAAAGACATGTGTCTCACCCCAATAACAGACCAATATGAGTGTTCACAGTTGGTGGGAGGTGTTCCTTCATACAGTGATTCAGGGACCATAGCCTTTCCATCTTTTGGCTCCACTACCCTCTAAGGCTTCATCATCATCACCTGCCTCCATCATGGAAAGGGAGAGGATGAAGGAAGAATATTTATTTCTTAACTGCATTGGCTTGGAAGTGACATACAGTACTTCTCACACTCCATTGGCAAGAACTGTTCATATTGCCTCACCAGAGACAAGGACAACTTGGAAACTTAGTCCCTGGTTGGGTAGCCACTTGCTGGCAACACATCTATGCCATTGAGGGGAAGAGCATGCCTTTTGGTAGATAGCTGTCTTTGTCTCCTCTAAACATCTTGGTGCCACTTTAAAAAATAATCCCCTACATAGAACTGAAAATGAAAATATGTGTGGGATGCAGGTAAAGTGAAGCTGAAAGGGAAATATATAGCCCGAAGTGCTTACATTTGAAAAGAGGAATGTCTCAAATCAATAACCTAAATTCCTACCTCAAGGAACTAGAAAAAAGACAAGATAAACCCAAAGCAAGCAGAAGGAAAGAAATGATAAAGAGTAGAAATCAATGAAATTGAAAACAATACAGAAAGTCAATGAAACAAAAACAGGTTCTTTGAAAAAAAAAAAAAAACCTCTAGAAAGACTGACAAGGTAAAAAGAGAGAATACACAAATCACCAATATCAGGAATGACACAAGGATATCACCACAGATCCTACAGCCATTAAAAGGATAATAAAGGAATACTATAAACAACTTTACACTTATAAATTGATAATTTAGATGAAACAGACCAATTCCTTGAAAATCACAGACTACCAAAACTCAAGCAAGATGAGATACATAATCTGAAAAGACCTATAACCATTAAAGAAATTGAATTCATAATTTTAAATCTCCCATAAAAAACCCTCTAGGTCCAGGTGGGTTCAATAGAGAATTCTACCAAACATTTAATGAAAAATTAGCACCAATATTATGATGCAATCTCTTCCTGAAATAGTTGAGAAGAGAATACTTCTCAAATCATTTTATGAGGCCAGTATTGCCCTGATATAAAAACCAAAGGCAGCATGAAAAAAAGAAAACTACAGACCAATATATTTCACAAACATAGAGAAATCCTCATCAAAATGTTAACAAATCAAATTTATAACAAATATAAAAAAGAATTATATACCACAATCAAGCAGAACACATTCTACGTATGCAAGGCTGTCTCAATATTCAAAAATCAATTAATGTAACCCACCATATCAATAGGCTAGAGAAGAAAAATTATACGATCATATCAATTAATGCAGAAAAAGCATTTGACAAAATCCAACATCCATTCATGATTTTAAAATAGCCCAGGACTTCCCTGGTGGTCCAGTGGTTAAGAATCCGCCTTCCAACACAGGGTACCTGGGTTCGATCCCTGATCGGGGAACTAAGATCCCACACACCACAGGGCAACTAAGCCCGAGTGCCACCACTACTGAGCCTGCACGCTTCAACTAAGACCTGACACAGCCAAAAACAAACAAACAAACAAAGTAATAAATAAATAATTTTAAAAAATAAAATAAAATAACCGAAAACTCTCAGCAAACTGGGAATAGACGGGAATTTCTTCAACTTGATAAAGAGCATCTGCAAAATATCTATAGCTAATAGTCCCACAAATTTTGATATGTTGTGTTTTCTTTTTTAGTCAGTTCAAAATACTTTCAAATTTCTGTTTTGACTTCTTTTTTGACCCATGGGTTATTTAGAAGTGTGTTATTTTCCAAATACTTGGACATTTTCAGAGATCTTCCTGTTATCAATTTCTAATTTAATTCCACTCTGATAAGAGAGCATACTTTGTGTGACTTCAGTCCTTTTAAATGCAACGAGACTTTTTTAATGGCCCAGAATATTGTCTATCTTGGTAAATGTTCCGTGTGAACTTGAGAAGGATGTGTATTCTGCTATCATTGGGAAAAGTGCTTTATAAATGTCAGGTCAAGTTAGCTGATAATGTTGTTCAACTAATTTTTGTTCCACTAATGTTGTTAGTCTTCTAAGTACTTACTGATTTTTTGTCTAGTTGTTCTATCAATTATTGAAGGAAGGGTATTGAAATCTTCAACTATAGTTGTCAACTTGTCTATTTCTCTTTGTAGATCTATCAGTTTTTGCTTCAAGCATCTTGAAGCTCTGTTATTAGGTGCATAAATATTTAGGATTGTTATGTCTTCTTGATGAATTGACTCCTTTGTCATTATTATATACCTTCTTTATCCCTGGTAACATCTTTTGCTCCAAAATCTACTTTGTCTGATCTTAATATAGTCATTCCAGCTTTTAAAATTTTGATTAGTGATAGCAAGGTGTATCTTTTCCTATCCTTTTACTTTTAATCTACTTGTGTCTTTATATTTGAAATGTGTTTCTTATAGAAAGCATACAGCTGGATCTTGCTTTTTTATCCAATCTGACAATCTCTGCCATTAAATTTGGATATATAAACCATTTATATTTAAGGTGACCATTAATATGGTTAGGTTTAAATCTACCATCTTGCTATTCATTTTCTATTTGTCGTATCTGTTTTTTATTTCCCTTTTCCTCTTTTTCTGCCTTCTTTTGGCATAATTGAATATTTTTAGCATTCTATTATATCTCATTTATTGGTTTATTAGTTATAAGACTTTTATTATTTTAATGTTTGCTTTAGGGTTTGTAGTACAACTTCAATTAATTACAGTTTACCTTTAAGTGATAATATACCACTTCATGGAAAGTGTAAGAACCTTACCATAGTGTGTTTCCATTTCTCCCCTCCCATCTATTAAGACACCATGAGTTCCCAGCATTGCCTGCAATTCCAGTCTAGTACTACAGGGCTCATTCTAGCTTTCCCACTTTCCATATTTGTATCTCCACTCTCTGGCCGAGAGAAACTGGGCTCCTGTTGTTTCATGCCCTCTGTTTGACACCAGTCTCCTCTCTCTGTGGGCTGCCATTTACCTTGAGCGTGGGGCCTGACACCTCCCGCCCCCCCCCAACCTAATTAGGGTCTGCAGGCTCCCAGCAACCTACCTTGTTCACATCTGCCCAGTGGATTTGGATGAAAAAAGGAAGGAAAAATAAAGTAAGTATTGTATAAAGATGGGAAGGGAAGAGGAAGAGCCGGAGTAGTCTGTGAGACCTTTCTAGTGTGAACAGGTATTACAGGCTCATCTTGTCCTTTCTTTTTACCCAGATTTGGAATCAAGCAAAGAGCCCTACCTCCTTTTAGTGACAAATGGTGTTTAGAGACTGCAATCTGGGAGCTGAATACTTTGCTACTTGTTGCTTATTAGTTTCTAGGTTGTTTTAGTGGACAGACCTGGGAAATACCTTTTGTTTTAAAAAGAAAATGTATAATGAGTTTATATTTATTTATATAAATATAAATGCTTATATTTCTAGCTTAAATTTAGGGTGATTGGGTTTTTACTTATCTTTTTTTGATTTTATATTTGTTTCTTTTTTCTTTCATCCTGAAAATCTTGGCTCCTAAAAACATTACCATAATTACTTATTAGTTTTATCCATATATATAATTATATGTAACATATATTTTATAATATGTATTATAATATAGAATATAGTATATTTTATTTATATTATATATTTCAGAAAAATACCAATATTATTGCTAACAATATGATTACTGGAAACAATTTAAGATTTATTTGCTCTTTTTTTAAATCTTTGCAGTATTTTTTCTGGGATGTACGGTCAAATTATTTTCTCTTGAAATAGTTCCTGAGTGGTTGAGCCGTCAACTTTATACACAGTTACATCTATTCGTTTCCTTTTGCTTTTTTTTTTTAAAATTTATTTATTTATTTTATTTATTTAGTTTTGGCTGCGTTGGGTCTTCCTTGCTGCGTGCGTGCTTTCTCTAGTTGCGGTGAGTGGGGGCTACTCTTCGTTGCGCTGCGTGGGCTTCTCATTGCGGTGGCTTCTCTTGTTGCGGAGCACGGGCTCTAGGCACGCGGGCTTCAGTAGTTGTGGCTTGCGGGCTCCAGAGCACAGGCTCAGTAGTTGTGGTGCATGGGCTTCGTTGCTCCGTGGCATGTGGGAACTTCCCGGACCAGGGCTTGAAGCCTTGTCGCCTGCATTGGCAGGCGGATTCTTAACCACTGCGCCACCGGGGAAGCCCATCCTTTTGCTTCTGTTTTTTTAGGGGATTTCTTTCATTTCAATTTAATTTCAGTTTATAATTAAATAAGGCAGTTACATGGTTCCAGAGTCAAAACTACAAAACAAGGTATGTTTAGAGAGGTCCAGTTCTACCCCTATCCTCTCTACACTGTTCCCTCTCTCCCACTTTGTGTGATCCTATTTTTTAGGTTTTCTTTCTTTCTTTTTTTTTTCCTAAAGAACTAGCATTTTATTTATTTATTTATTTATTTATTTATTTATTGTTGGGTCTTCGTTGCTGCGCACGGGCTTTCTCTAGTTGCGGCCAGCAGGGGCTACTCTGTTGCAGTGTGCGGGCTTCTCATTGTGGTGGCTTCTCTCGTTGTGGAGCACGGGCTCTAGGCACGCGGGCTTCAGTAGTTGTGGCACGTGGGCTCAGTAGTTGTGACTCGCGGGCTGTAGAGTGCAGGCTCAGTAGTTGTGGTACATGGGGTTAGTTGCTCCGTGGCATGTGGGATCTTCCCGTACCAGGGATCGAACCCGTGTCCCCTGCATTGGCAAGCGGATTCTTAACCAGTGCACCACCAGGGAAGTCCTTGGTTGTTTTCTTCTTAAGAAGGAGAAATTACAGTGTATTTGCACGTTTTTACACTGATGGAAATGACCCAACAGCTAGTGGGGAATGATGCAGAGCCAGGGAGAATTTCCAAAGCAGCGGCTTGAGTTGGCAAGAAGGACAGGATACGGCCCCAGGAGAGGTCCCGGGTGGCGCGGGCAGCGTAGGAGAGCAGAGACTTGTTGAGTCCCTGCTACGTGCCAGGCACTGCGATAGCGCTGGGAACTCGGCAGTGGGTAGATGACCACTCACTGCTCTCGTGGAGCTCACGTCACAGTAAAGGGAGATGGACAGCAAACAAGGTAAATAAAGATAAAAAAGACACTGCAGTAGTGCCAAAGAAGAACACAGGCAGGGAGGGAGACGCAGCTTGGAGAAGGTGCCGTTTTAGATGGGGTGGCCTGGAAAGACCTCCCTAGGAGGGGAACATTTTAGTGAAGCTGGGAAAACGGCGACAGGAGGGACGGTCATGGATATTGGTGGGGGGGCAAGGCTCAAGGCAGAGGGATCAGCAAGTACCAAGGCTCAGAGGGGAGCGAGTTTGGCTGGAGAGCCAGCAAGGAGGCCAGTGTGGCGAGCGGGCGAGCCTGAGAGAGAAGGGGAGGAGGCTGGACGGAAAGTAACAGGTGGGGCGGCAGCAGGTCCTAGAGAGCCTGTGAGGGCTCAAGGACGCTGGCTTTGACTCTGAGTGACACGAAGCGTGTGCAGGTGGGATGCGACCCGGCTTCTCCTTCTGCTGCTGAGCACAAGCTGGGAAGGACACGTAGGCAGAGACGGGAGCTTGGTGGGGAGGCTCCACGGTGAACCGGGTGGGAGACAGGGGCTCGGAGGGGCCCGATGGCATGGAGGGGACGTGAGGGGCTGTACTGTGGGGATACTTTCAGGTGGAGGGGTGGGGTGTGAGAGGAGGCGGGGACGTGGGGACGACCCCGAGGTTTTAGTCTGAACAAGCAGAAGGATGGAGGCAAGGGATCTTGAGGGATCCTGATTTCTTTGCTGGTCGCTTCTCCTTTTCCTCAGGAAAGTACAACAGGTGGGCGAAGCAGAGAGGGGAGGTGGGGATATTCCCCAAGGAGCGGGGGCAGGGACTGGACCAGGTGGCAGTGGGGCCCTGCGGGGTGGGCGGTTTGGATCGTGAGTGAGAGCGGTCCGTGGGCATGTGTGTTGGCCTCCAGCCACCTTGGGGAGAGTGGGCGTGTGCACAGGTGGGTGGAGGGTGGGATCTGACCAGAGCCGGGCTCTCCCCAGGCAAGTAGGATGAGGATGGAGGGGGGGTCCAGGTGTCAGAGTGACTGTGATGCTGAGTGAGGATGGGGTGAGGGTAAGATCATGGCTCGTAGGTCCTGAGGCAGGCAAGGGTTGTTGGAAGCAGGAATCCAGAAGCAGGAAATGGATGGTAGGAGGTGGTGACAAAGAAGTGCTGGAAATTGAGGGGCTGAAGGATCTGGACACAGGTGCAAGGTCTAGAGCGTGCCTTGGGTCCTTGGGCTTCGAGGAGGACAAAGCCATTGGAGGAGAGAAAGTGAAGGACTGAGAGGCCTAAGGACTATCGACACGGATTCTGGAATCACTGAGAAGACAGGAGCAGTTGGTGGATGGGACAGTAGGCCATGTGCTAGGATCTTCAAGGACCGGGGGCGGCGTGGCCTGGAGGTCTGGGTGCCTGCCGCCAGGAGAGGTAACAGGTGACACGTAAGAAGAACTGAGGACGGGAGGCGCAGAGGGAGGCTTTGTAAGGAGGAGGGAGGAGAATAGTCCAGAAACAGCCGCAAGGAGCAAGGATGGCACAGACCCACCTGCAGGCCCAGTAGCACCAGAACTAAACAGAGCTGCCCCCACCTCCCCACCCCGGAGGGCTGCAGCGGAACATGTGGATTATACCACAAAACTCGGGTTAGTCCCAGGGGCCATCGCTGGCCACCCTCCTCCCCGCCCTGGCCTGGTCGTTCCCAGAGAAGGGAAGCAGATCGGGAGGAGGCTGAGGTGACCGCAGCCTCACTGTGTTCCTCAGTTGTCTGACCTTTGTCATCCCTGAGCTGCGACAGGGACCCAGATCTTCCCAGACCGTGCTCCTCTCCCCACCCCACCTCTGAGCAGGTCTGACCCAGAGGCCATTAGAAACCTGATGGGAACTTGGAACCCCACTCTCAGGTGTTACCCAAGGGAAATGGAAACTCATGGTCACACGAAAACCCAGACATGAATGCTTATAGCAATTTTATTCATAATCACTGAAATCGGGGAAGAGCCCGCATCCTTCACCTGGAGGGACCAGCCACTGTGGTCATCCACACAGGAGCACACTCGGCGGGAACCCCCCGCGATACGGGGGAAGCCATGCGACAGCATGGACGGACCTCAGAAGCGTATGTCCAGTGAAAGAATCCAGACGCAATAGGCCACGTGCTTGCGATTCCACTTCTATGAACCTCTTTTTGGAAAAGACAAAAGGAGAACAGGCCAGTGGTTGCTGGAGGCTGGGGCGGGGGTCTGACCACAAAGGGGCTGCAGGAGGGAATTTGGGAGGTGATGGACTGGTTTTTTTTTGTTTGTTTTTTAAAATTATCTATTTATTTTGGCTGCGAGGGGTCTTAGCCGCGGCTCGCGGTATCTTCGTTGCGGTGTGCGGGATCCTTTTTTTTAGTCGCGGCAGGCGGGCTCCTTAGTTGCGGCATGTGTGTGGGATCTAGCTCCCTAACCAGGGATCGAACCCCGGCCCCCTGCATTGGGAACGCGGAGTCTCACCCACTGGGCCACCAGGGAAGTCCCTGGAATGTTCTTTGTATTGACTATGGTAGTGGTTACACGACTCTACGCACTTGTCAAAACCCAGAGAATTATATACCCAAGAGAGTGAATTTTACTGTATGTAAATTTAAAAATAAGTCTTTCTAAAAGTTAAAAAAAACCTTCATTGTTTCCAAATAAAGGAAGAAGAAAGTTGTGATACATCCACATTTAGGGATTTTAAAACAAACCCAATCTCATCATTTTGGAGCTTTTTATCAGAGAGGGGGAGGAACCAGTATTCAACAAGCACCTTACTAAGATTTGGTGAGTAGCCAGGCACGTGCTAGGACCTCGTGTGTATTTTCTTGTTTAATTCTAACAAAATTGGGAGGGCAGGATTATTATCCCCACTTTACAGATGAATAAACTGAGGCTCAGAGAAGTGAATTACGTTCAAGTCAAAAGGATGATGGAGCAGGGATTTGAACCCAGGTCTGTAGACTCCAAAGGGTATCATGGGGTAACAGGTAAATGTGCTTTTCTATTTTCCAGACTTTTCATAAGGTTATGTGGCTTTACAATAAAAGGTTACCTACTTCTCTCTTACTACACCTTGTTGTAAAAGGGTTGCTCCCAAGTGGATTCAGAGGTGTTTAAAATCCCTTGCCTGCCTCTTCTTCAGGAGAGTCATCATCCTTCCTAATGATCCCTGCTTGGTTTCTTTATTCAGTGTATTCGTTTCCTGAGGCTGCTGTGACAAAGTACCACGAACTGAGTGGCTTCAGACAACAGACGTTTGTTTTCTCACAGTTCTGGAGGTTAGTGCTCCAAAGTCGAGGTGTCGGCGGGGTCATGCTCCTGCTGAGGGTTCCGGGGGAGAATCCTTTCCTCTCCCAGCTTCTGGTGGCCCCCAGCATCCCTTGGCTTGTAACTACATCACCCCAGTCTCTGCCTCCATCTTCATGTGGACTTCCTTCCTGTGTCTCTGTGTGTCCCCTCCTCTTCTTACAAGGACACCAGCCATTGGATTTAGGGCCGACCCTAAATACAAGATGATTTCATCTCGAGATGAAAGGAACTAATTATATCTGCAAAGACCCTATTTCCAAATAAAGTCACATTCACAGGGGGTTAGTCTTTGAACATATCTTTTGGGGAACACAGTTCAAGCGACTACATTCAGTAAGACTGTCTCAGAGAGGGCAGAGGGAAGCTGGAGGCCTGGTGCTTGCTGGTGGCCCTGTAGCCTTCGCTGTCCTCTGCTGTCACTCCCAGACCTCGGGCTGGGGCTGAGCCTCACTGTCCCCATCTCCTCTGTCCGGCAGGCGGGGGGAGGGCAGCTAGAGTTGCCACTTAGCAGCAGAAAATCACAAAGTCACCATTCCTAATAAACCCCATTGCTTCTCCCTCCTTCCTTTCCCAGCAATTTCCCCAGTGGTGTCCGTGGTGAAACAAGGCGACAGGGAGAAATGGGGGGGAGGGGAGTATGGATTAGAAAAAAGCCTGACGAAAACATATCCTTTTATGATGGGGGCGGTTCTGCCAGTTTTTACTGGGCCAGCATCCTCCCCTGCTCCCCCTGCCGCCCCACCCCACCCTAGGAACAGCCTTGATTGTCCTGTGGGGACTCCTGCCCTCTCCAGGTCATTTAATCGGGCAGGGCTGTCCCCACCCGCAGCTGGCTTCTTTCAGTTTCCTGCCCTCTGTTTCTTCCCCCAGGGCCAGTCCCCACAACCCCACCCCGGGCAGAGAAGATCAGCAGATCTTTGCTTTTCTGCAGCCTTGCCTGGCCCTCCCTCCTGATTTAGCTGACCGGCCAGGCGCAGGCTGGAGCTGCCCACACCGGCCTGCCTACCAGCCCGAAGCAAGACGCATTCAGGTGAAAAGGGCGAGGATGGCCCTACCGCAGTAAAAACCAACAAACCCAGTTCCCTGGCTGTGTGTGGCTCTGTGCTTTATTTGTTTGCAGATCAGAAGAGTGAGGAAGGTTGCAGGTGAGCCTGAGGGTGTAGACCCCTCTGGGGGAGAGGGACTGAGGGGTGGGAGGCCGGGGGTGATGAGCTTTGTCTTTATAGATCTTTGATTATTACACTTTCTGAGCTCTGATTTCACTCTGTCCCCAGCATCCTCACTGGGTCCTTGTTTCTGCCCTGCTCTGTTCTCCCTCTTTCCTCACCCTTGGGATTTCAGAGCTTCCATCCTGAGCCCTGGTCCAAGGTCCACTGCCACCACCCACAACCCTGCCTGCCAGGCCCCTGGCTCCCTGCCCTGACGCCCGCAGCTCCCAATCAGGGTACCCCTGGCCTTTCTGTTGCTGGATCGACCTATGAGCATCCTTGACAGTAACTCATGAACTTGCCACAGCTTCTCCGATGCCTGGCTCCCTTCTCTGAAAACTTGGGGAGCTGCTACCTTACAGGGGTCTGTGCACAAGGGAAAAAAATGGTTGAAAAAATGCTTTGTAAAACTGGGATTTGCTGCCAAATGAGAAAGCTTATTACTAAAGATGTGAGATGCAGAACACTTAACCAGCACTGAAACAATCTTTTTTTTTTTTTTACTCTCAGGAAGGCTGAGCAGAGGGGCCATGGAATCCAGGATGTCAGGACAGAGATGCCACCTTGTTCTATGCTACCCCACCCCTCCCACCCCACCCCTCCCCTCCCATCTGACCTGGGGGGGGGCGGGACAGAGGAGCCCCACCCAGTGAGGACAGGTTCACCGCCTCTCTGACCCTCTGCTAAGAGCATTCAGCTGACCCTCTGTCCCTCACGGTGGCCCTGGCAAAGGGGAGAGAGCCAGGGGCTGTGGGGGCCATGGCGGGGGCCGTGAGGGGATGAAGGGGCTGTCAGAGAGCAGGGCATCCATCCAGTATCAGCTTTGGGGCTTCATCAATATCTTGCCAGGGTGCAACACATACAGTTCTGCAAGATTCAGAATAGCCTCAAATCGCCACATTTTCAGAAAACGGATGAAAAGCTGATCAAACACACATTTGATGCCAGGATGAAGGGGAGCTGGGTCCTGCACGATCGAGTTGGAGGCAAAGTGCGGGCTGGAGTTCTCTACAGCTGGAGGAGGAGCCGTCAGTCATCCATCAGGTCTGAAAGGAAAAGGAAACGAGGCCGGAGCCTGGCTGCTGAGGTGGCCGGGTGGGCTGGTCAGAGCGCCCCAGTGTGGAGGGCAGGCCCAGGCCAGGGCGGGAGGCTGGCACCCTGCCTGCTGGTAAACACAGCCTAGCGGGAACTGGTTCAGAATCCTGATCAGAGACATCACCCCTTCTCTATGCCTGGGGAGACAGAGGAGCTCCCAGAACCGGGCTCCTGGGCCCCCCTGCAGAGCCCCAGACGGCAGGATCCCCGGACAGAAGTGAACAGCCCCATGCACATCCACGGGCTCTCACACTCACAGGCACTCCCACTCCTTGCGGCTGTTCTTCTCCTCATCGGCCTCACGGAGGAGGAAGGGGAGGCTCAGGTCGGACCCTCATGACTTGCCCAAGTTCCCACAGGTAGGAAGAGGCCGGGCCGGGCCTTGCACCCAGATCTCCTGCCTCCTCCAAGTCCAGACTCAGTTTCCTATAAGGCAGAGAGGCCACCCCTACCTGCAAGGGTTATTTCCAAGGCTGCGCCTTTTGAGAGAGACAGAAAACTAGCGGGAGTTTGGCTGCCGCATCGTCTTTGGGGCACTTTCTCTAGAACAGCCAAGGAGTGGCTTGGCTCCGCCTGGATGTACCTGCTCAGTCAGTGCCATTCAGTAAAAACACAGGCTTTATTTCGGCCACTGAATTGCAATATGCAATTGCATTGCGTTCACATGACCATAGGTTTCTGTAAGGTTTGCAGATGTGAGACATTTTAACCTCAGTTAGTTAAGCCTCTTTCCCCTTGATTCCCTTCCCTTCTCTCTTCCAGGCGGCTGGTGCTGGACTGGCCCTGGGTTATGTGGCTCCCAGTTACCTCCACGTGGAGACCAGTTCTTGGGCTGTTGAGGGTCCAGATGGCTTCCAGGAATTCTCCCACCGATGAATGAAGAAGAGGGCATCCGATGAACACAATGGAATAAGATTTAAATTTCCTGGTGATTTGACATGAAATATTGACATCAATGAACATAACACATAACTCAAAATAGGTCCCTGCAGAGCATATCACGGCCACACTGGGTATTGAGGGTCATCCATCCAAGGAGAAGGATAGTCCCTGCGTGAGGAAACTGGACATGCCCTGAATTCTTCCTGCTCATCTATGAAGGAAACTTGGTCGAAGTTTATATTCTCTCGATAGAATATGACATTCCAGAATCCTTGTCCAACGAAGAGGTGATCAGTGTACAAAATCACAGGGAATGCCTTATAGAGGTGGTCGGGCAGTTAATACAGAATATTCTATGTTACTGAGTTGCTTGATGTTTATGGTTTTGTCAGCCTTTTAGAACTTGTAACTTGTGAGTTCTGTTCTCACAAGAAGGGGAAGTTAATATTTACAGTCATACCTAAAATTGGCTTTGCAATTGTAGGGATTTTTTGCCAGTGAAAATCCCCTTGAAACTGTAAGCCTCAGACCCCAGTTTCCTCTGTGCTGAGAGCAGGCGGTTTACAGAGAAGAGAGGGGCTTGGTCCTACCACTGCCTCGCTCTGGATCCTGGCTGGCTGGGTTCCCCAGCTCAGTTCTTTCTCTGTCAACAGGGGGATCATGTCCCTCCTGGGGGGCTGTGACATCACGTGTGTAAAGTGCCTGCAGGCCTCCTGCGTCCGTAACAGATGCCAGTTCTTAGCCCCTTCCCTCTGTCTTTTCCTGGTGCGTGTCTCACAAAGATGGTTTCAGTTCCTCCCATGGGCCCCGCTAAGTGGGTGAGTATTATCTTTGCCTTTGCTCTGAACTTCCGCATAGAGAGTGGATCCCAAGAGCCTGAGAAAGCCTTTTTCTAAATCAAAATGACCTGTGAACAATCTCAGCCAATGATGCGAGGGGTTGGGATCAGAGTGTCGAGACGAGGAGGGGGTCTTCTGAGACAGTGCCTCTCCCTTCGGTCCGCCCTGATGGGCCTCTTCAGGGAAGGGCAGGCTTTGCCACGTGAGAGGCAGACGTTAGTCAACATCATGAGTTACTTCAAAAGAGGACCCACGTTGGGGGTGGCTTCTGGGGCATAGAGGGGGCACAGCAGAGGGTCGACCAGCAGCTCAGGGGAAACAGGGGACACAGAAGGAGGTAGGGGATTCTCAGGAGGTATCTGTCCAGAATGTGGGCGGGGCCATGGTCCCATTGACCTCAGCCCCGGTCAGACCCCAGCTGGGCACCAGGGAGATGCAGGCTGGAGGAGCCCTCTATGGGGAAGGGTCTGGAAGCAGGGTGGGGGGAATGAACAGGACCAGGGATGTCCTGGCCTGAAGAGGGGGAGGCAGGGGACCATACCCCCATGTCCTCACCTGTGAGAAGGAAAGAGACCTGCTCGGGAAATGGAAGAAGAAGGACCTGGAGGTGAAAACTCCGAGGGAAAGGGCTTCCCTGGTGGCGCAGTGGTTAAGAATCCGCCTGCCAGTGCAGGGGACATGGGTTCGAGCCCTGGTCTGGGAAGATCCCACATGCCGCAGAGCAACTAAACCCGTGTGCCACAACTACTGAGCCTGCGCTCTAGAGCCCATGAACCACAACTACTGAGCCTGCATGCTGCAACTACTGAAGCTGGCGCGCCTAGAGCCCGTGCTCCGCAGCAAGAGAAGGCACTGCAATGAGAAGCCCGTGCACTGCAACGAAGAGTAGCCCCTGCTCGCCGCAACTAGAGAAAGCCCGCGCACAGCAACGAAGACCCGACGCAGCCAAAAATAAATAAATTTAAAAAAAAAAAAAAGGATGACTTGTATCCTTCTTAAAAAAAAAAAACCTCCGAGGGAAAGACTTTTCATCCAGGGCAGGGGCGGCTCTGTGAGCCTGAGAGCCTCCCGTCACAGGCGGAACACAAGCAGAGGGAGGGGTGGGGAGGGGAGGGAGCAAAGCCACAAGGGCTCCAGGGAGCCCCAGGCCACCTGCAGACCCCAGGAAGCCCACTGAGCCCATCCCCCCTCATCTCCTCCTCCCCCAGTATGTTCCCCAAACAGCCAAGGCCTCCTGCCAACCTTCCCACCTGACCCCAAGCACAGCTGTCCCCTCAGCTGCCCGGACCCCAGGACCATTTGTTAGTCTCCTCCCCTCCCCCTCTGGCGGGGGAGGGGGCAGGATGGTGTCAGAGGGGACCCTTGCCTGGGTCCAGGCCCTGGGCCGGGTGACAAAGGGCCTCCTGCCTACTCTGAGGTCAGCTGCATCTGGCAAGGAGCCCAGCCCCGGTCCCATGGGCAGCTCAGGGATGGCCACGGCCTGCGCCTGGCTCATCTTCCAGAAGGTGGTGACACAAAGATCAGCAGATAGATTCAGGGAGGGAAGAAAGGAAAAGAAGTGGCCAGCAGGGCGCAGGGATGCGGTGACTCAGGCCCGGGCTCCCAGCCAGGCTGGGCCGCTGCTTAGGAATACTTTCACCCAAGTCCAATGAAAGAAGCCTGAAAATACTTTCCTTTGGGCTCCGTGGGGGTGGGGGAATTTCCTGGGGAGGAGGTTTCCGGGTGAGTGAAATCTTTGGGCTCTCAGGCTGCTGCCCATCTGCTGTGACCTGGTGGAAGTTTCACGGCGCAGCATCCAAAGGTCTAGACTCAGCTGACTTTTTCCCTTCCTTTTTCTACCTGGACGAAGGGCAGACTGTGGTCTTCTCGATCAGCACGCCCCATGAAGATTTCTGGTCCTAAGAAGCCCAGAGCCTCTCCTCAGTGTTGCAGGCGGTTTTGTAAAGCACGGGATTTTCACTCCAGTGAACGCAGGAAATCTCTTTACTTCCAAATGAGCTGTCTTCTGGAGAAAGTCTTTCCACTCAGAAACCGTGTCATAAATGATGCCGGGCTTCCAGGAACAGCCAGGAATCTGCTTAACTCAGAGTGTGGCTGAAAATCTGTACATGTGAAATGAAAACAGTAGGAATCTTTACTAGTTGCAATACCAGTAATTTTTTAATAGAAAAATAAATGGTTTTATTCATCTGATTGTTGACACTGGACAGAGAAGGTAGCTTCATCAGAGGATGGGGGAGAAGGGAGTCCGTCCCAGTCTGGCTCCCCTGGACCCCTCTCCTGTCTCAGCTTCTTAGCCTGGACCTGACGTCCCAGCCCCTCCTGCCAGCCCTCTCTCTTCTACTCCTGGAGCATCTTACCAAGACTCTGTGAATGCTGTGGCCTTGGTTTCCATGGCAGGCTCAGCCTGATCTGGGCTTATGTCCCCTTCACACTGGGTTCCCACTGGGTTGTGACTTAGATGTGTGGGTGTCAAGCTCTGTCCTAGATGGAAGGTGCCCAGGACAGGGCCTGGCCCAGAGCAGCGCCCTGGAGATGTTTGCTGAATGAGTGAATGAGCGAACCAAAGTTCCTTGTGGGTCATTGGAGGGACTTCTGGACTCCTGTAGGAACTAGAGGTGGTGGCCTGGGTTCTTTGCTGTCTGTGGACCTAAGGCCTTCTGACCTTTAGCCAGGTCTCCCCAGGCAGAGGGTATGAGGGAGCGGGCCTAGACACAGTTCGATGGGAAGAGAAGTGAGAGGAAAGGTACCTCTGGGCAGGGAGGAGAGGGGAGAGCAGAGCTTTCCTGAGGGGTCAGCTGGTGGGAGAGTCCCCTGCTGCTGCCCAGCCCCCTGCACCCTGCTTTGGAACCTACCAGGGGCCAGCTCGAGGACTCCAGGCTGCCTGGAAGACCTCCCCTCCTGTTCCCACTCCCCACCCTTCCCGTGTGTCTCCCTGCTGCCCCCAGACCCGCCCCCCCAGGCAGAGTTCCTCATCCATAACCGCACACCTTTGGGGGCTACACCTGCCTCATCCCCTGATGCTGGACCCTTGTTGTTCTCTGCAGAACCTGCTCCCGTCCGAGACGCCGGCCCACCTCTTGTAAAGAGACCTACTCGAGAGAGGCTCAAAGGCTTAAGGCAAAACAGCTACTTTCAACCAACATCTCATTCTTTGCCAAGCACTCTCACCTCTGTTACCACAACTGTTCTTCATCCAATCCGTGCAAGGTGGGTATTTTACCCCCATACTGTAGGTGAGGAAACTGCCCCCACTGGCTTAGGAGGTAAGGTTGGGATGCAGATGGAGGGGGCTTGTTCCAGTTCCACCACACTGGCCTTCCAAGGGGGAGGGAGAAGGGAGGGAGGACAAGTGGAGGAGAAGGGGGGAGAAGGAAGGAAGGAGGGACGACCCAGCCTCTTTGAAGGGCTCCTCCTGGCCAGTGGCCCCTTCAGAGCAGGCCCCCTGGAGAGCTGCCCATCACCCTGCCCACAGCCCCTTGGAAATCTGCCTTGGGAAGCACTTCGGGCAGTTTCGCAAGTGTGAGAACCAGCATCTGTTAAAACACAGGCCCTCTGGCCTCCCAAAGCCTTGTGGAGCTGGATCGCTGGGGTGGGACCAGGAATCTTTGTAAGGAGTGGCTGCCACACACCCGCCTCTGCCCACAGGGAACTGAGGCCCTCTGTCCTCTGTCCCAAAGAACCATAAAACTGTGTGAGGTGACAATGCATGAATTAGCCTCAGGGGAGGCTAATTGCTTCCTTAATTGGCTGAACTCTCTATGGGGAGCCCTGCCGGGGAAAGTCCCTGGTTGTCCCTGCAAAGCCATGGACTGGTTTTCCTGGCGCCCAATAACGCTCCTCTGAAGCTTTCCCAAGAGGAATTTCTAAGGTGTTCCCAGCCAAAGCAGCTGTTAGGACAGAGTGGGGCGGGCTCTGAAGGAGGCTCCCGTGGGTGCCCAGGAAAGGCATCAGGGAGGCAGGCGGGCTGGGGCCCTACAGCCGCATGCCCTGCCCTCTGTTCCCACAGGCCCCCAGCACATGCCTGGTCCTGACTGCCCTGTCCACCCCCTGCCCCTTGCGACTTTATCATGTGGCCTCTCAAGTCCTGCTCTGACCTTGCTGAGTAGTGGGGGAAGAAGCGACCTGGAGAGGAAGACATCACAGGTGAGAGCCACATGTGCCACCAGGTGGCGCCATCAGCACAGGACAACCCAGGGGCTGTCCTTGTGGCTGGAGGGGGTGGCAGCTTGAGTACGGGACCTTCAAGCTCTGGTCCCCGCCGCCCAAGGACCTCCAGTGATTAGCCTCCTGGTCGGTGCTTGTCTCTCCTGGGGACACAGTTGTACCAAGAGCCTAAACCTAACAAGGCCTTGGCACGTGGTGAACATGGAATAAAGGTTGAAAAATGACGCCACCTTTGTTTTTCAGATCTTCAGGATTATTTTCAGTGTGGCAGGGGCTGGGGAAGGGGCACTAGCTCCTTGCTGCCTCCCCCCAACAGAGTTAGCAAGGAAAGTCTTATGTAACTCTGGGTATATGTCCAATAGGAAAACCCTGCACTCTGGTCCCCTCTGTGACCCCCAAGCAGGCCACTTACTCTATTCTTCTCCATCACTAAATGAGGGTTGTAATACTAGCCCCCCCCGGGAGAATCACATGAATTGCAGGAGAGCATAGTGATTAAAAGCGCAGCCGAGGAGCTCAAGTCCTTGTTCCACTGCTTACTAGTTGTGTGGCCTTAGGTTACGTGGCTTACAGTCTCTGAACTTCAGTTTCCTCATCTGTAAAATAGGGGCAATAATAACACCTACTCACATGAGGTTTCTATGAGGACTGAAGTATTCAATACATGTAAAGCCTTTAGAATGGTGTCTGGCATGAAACAAATATTTCATAAACAGGCCAAAATCAGAGCAGCTTGAACTGAGAAGGGACTTTGGAGATGGGCCAGGTCAGCATTCCAGGCCAGGCAGGCATCTTCCAGCAGCGTGCAGGGTGGATGGTTTGCACAGCTACAGTAACAGAGAGCTCATTCCCTCCTGAGAAAGTTCACAATTAGATGGGTCTCGTTCGACTGAGTTATAGCCAGTCCTCAGGCCCCCTGGGCTTGGTGGTCAGGTCCACTCTCAGAGTGAGGTCAGCGGTGGGGGGGGGGGTCCGTCAGCACCACCCACCTGCAGGCTGCTACATGGTGCAGAAAGGGGGCCTCCAAGGCGAACATGAGTATTGCTAGGAGAAGAGGGAGGCTGCCCTCAACACCGCTCTCTCCAGTGCGGGGGTGCTTGAGGGAGAGGATGGAAGGAAACAAGGAGCCGACCCAGCTTCCCCTGGTACCCCGGGCAGTGGGGACGTGGAGGCCCGACAGAGGGGGACATTCTCCATCTCGACCACCAGGCCAGTACAGAGGGCGTTCTCAGGGGGCCCCTCCAACTGGTGGGCTCCTCCTGGTGCTGGCGTCTATACGGAGGAAGGAAGTGACTTCCTGCAGGTGGGAAAGGGAGGAGAGTGGTCCCCTCCGGCTTCCTGTACACCCGTTGCCCACAGTGCAGCCTGGGGAGGAAACGCAGAGAAGACACAGCAGATCCTGAGCATCGGAGCCAAACGCGGCTCCAGGGGCCTCACCTCACTCGCTCACTCACCCTCACTCACTTGGGGCAGTTGGAAATCCTGTCTGGGGGTTCTGTTTTCCTCCCTAGACAGGGAGCACCTTAAGGGCAAAACTATGATTTATGTTTTGTACTCCCACTGCCTGGCATACAGTAGGCATTTAATATGTGTATGGAGGCCAGCAATTGTGGTCCAGTTTGGAAAGCTTTAGTCTTTGTGTGGACAAGGCGCCTTAGGACTGCAGGGGATGTGTGTGCTCCCCCATTTCCTCTTCCGTCACAGCTGCCACCTCCTCCATGAAGTCCTCCTGGGTAGCCCCTCCTCCCTCCACCCCGAGTAGTTCACTTCTTCCCCTGCCTCCCTCTTTGCTCTGTACACACTTCTGCCATTGAGGCAGGCTGGAGCAGTGGTTAGGAGCAGAGGCTGGGGTCATCTTCATAGTCATTTCCCCTGGACACATTTCTTAGCTGTGTGACCTTGAGCAAATTTTATTTTAACCTCCTTGTGCCTCAGTGTCCTTACCTGTAAAATGGTAGTGATTATAGTACCTGCCTCGTAGAATTGCAGTGAGGATTAAATTGCTGTGTAGATTAAAATCATTTTGGATGGTGTATGGCATTGAGTAACTGCTCTGAACTGCCATGTGATTGTGTAATTGTGCTGATTATAGTTCTCCCCCTGCCCCGAGACATGGGCTCCTCGAAGCTGGGGTCTTTCACTTCTGCATCCTTCTGTTGAGGCCAGTGCCTGGTGAAGAACAGGTGCTCAGGAAAATGTGAAGGGATGGATGGATGGATGGGTGGACAGGCAGACAGATGCCTGGACAGGAGCAGGAGCTGAGCGCGCCGGCCCCGGGGCCCTCGCCTGCAGACTCAGCTGCGGAGGCCTGGCCCAAAGGCCGCGAAGCTCCTGGCTGCCCACCGGAGATGCCAACAGAGCCTCATGTCCTCTGCTCTTCCTTTCACCCACTTATTCGAAGCTCCCACCAAGGGCAGGGGAGAGGAGAAGCCTATGGACCGAAGTCCAGCAAGTTCGTTGCTCGGTGGCCACTTCAGTGAGAGGAGGTGGAGAGTCTTGAAGAAAATGAGGTTTCTGAATGTGCTGTGGTTTCTCTTCCATCACCCTTGTTCCTGAGGCCCAGACAGTACAGCCTGGGCCCGCTGGCTCCCCACCCAAGGTCCATGCCTGCCTCTCCCCAGGAGACTGGGTGGCTTCAGAGCATCTAGGAAACTCAACAATGACCCAAGACCCCCAGCCACTTCTTTTCAAGTCACATCTGCCCGGGGAGGGCATGGCCCTCCTCCCGCCCCACTCTGGAGTCCAGCCATCCCACGGGGGCCTGAAGGGAGCCTACTATGTGCCAGGCTCGATGTTAGGCACCCACCTTCAGAGCAAGCCTGGGAGGGAGGCACTTTACCCCCGTCTTATGCTCATTCATCCATCATTCATGCACCAATATTTATCGAGCACATACTAGGTGCCGGCACTGTGCTAGGCTCGGGGGGGGGGGGTGTGGTCAGAGGTAAAGAAGACAAACAGGAGGCCCCAGGCAGGCGAGAGGCCGTGGGCTGGACTTGGGCTCAGAGGTGGCCAAGCTCCTGGGGCTCCGAGCGTGCAGATCCAGAGGTGGGCTGCGCCGTTAGGGGGCCCAGGGCCTTGTGTTGGTGGCTGGGAGAAGGTAGAGCAGCCCCGGAGTGGACAGGCAAGTGTGGAGGCAGAGCCCGGGTCCGTGTTCCGAGGCTGCCTGGCGCTCGGCCGCCTCCCGATGCCGAGTCATAAAGAGACCCCAGAGGCACAGACTGATGCCTTTATAGTGCTCCCTCCGTGCGTGGAGGCATTAACATGACGTCTATCACCATGGCATCGAGGTGCTTAGACAACCTGCTCCCCCCAGGAGCTCGGAAACAGCGTGAAGCAGATTATCTGTGTCTCACTGTGACATATGCTATCATGTATCACTGTGATGGATCAACAGTCAATACCACTGGGGTCCCCGCCGCCCCCCAGCCAGTAGGAAATGTCTGGTGTTCATACGTCTTCCTCACCTGGTGGGCGGGCCCTGCTGCTTGCCATCCTCCTGGCACTCCTGGAGTTGGTAGGAAACGGCTTCTGGCTTTCATTGTTTGTGTGCTAAGTGGCTGAGGGGAAAGCACTCAGACGATGGGCGGAAACTGGACCCCGTCCTGCCATCACTGGAGGCCGCGTCAGGGGTGGGGAGAGAGGTTCCGGCTTCACACAGCTGGGCACTGAATGCCGGCCCCAGGTACCCACCCTGATCTCGGCAAGTTGCTTTGCCTCTCGGGGGCACAGTTTGTCAAATTGGGATAAAAACCTTTATCTTGAGGATATGATGGGCACTAATGGGGAAAGGAGGGGAAGTGCTCAGCTCGTGCTGAAACTCATCACCTTCAATTCAGCCCGCCTTCCTCCCGTGCCAGCTGGCTCCTCACCACCACCCCAGACCCCTTCTCTCTGCCACTCCGGACACGCGGCAGACCTCTGTCCCCCCACATTCGGCTCTGCCCGGTGCTGGGCTCCAGAAGGCCAGGCCGAGCGGCTCCCAGTCTGCGGGGGAAAGGGGCCCAGGCGGCAGAGAATTACCTGTGCTGGTGCCTGTGGAGGGGAGGACAGGGGCTGTTGTCCTGGCTGGATGGGGAAGAAAGTCATGTATCTCCTGGTGGGGAAGGGGTGGCTCAAGTTCAGGGAAGCTGCAGGGAAGGAAGACATCTCATTTGAGGTCGGTCAGAGGGGAGACGTTGGCTGGGCCTCTGCAGGGGACCCAGGGTGGCCTCCGCTGGGCTAACGACGGGCTTTTTGGCCCCGTGGAAGGCTGGGAACTTGGGGCGCCTGCCCTCCCCCTGACGGCCTGCCCCGTCCCATGCTCCCGACCGCTTCCACCCCCTGCTCCCACACTGGGGGAGTGCAAAGCCCTACTCTTTGAGGAGCACCTCAATCCAACGGGTTCCTGGACCTGGACTATTTCCGGGGGGAAGTTTCTGTGAATGGGGTTGGTTTTTTGTTTTTGTTTTTGTTTTAAAGAGTTTCAGACATGAGCAGCTAAACCAGCCCTGGAAATCCCGTGGAAATCCTGTGCCCGCCTCTGTCACCAGTGTCTTCTAGACAGGCCACCAGCTGGAAAGGGGCCGAGGAGGGGAGAAGCCCACCCCCCCGGGGGGATTGGGAGGCCTAGCCCCTCCCAGCTCTTCTCCTGGACAAGTGTGAGCCCCAGATCCTCACCTGGAGGCCGGCCACCTGGCCTGGGTCTGTTCCCTCTACTTGAGTGGAAATTCGGGGGTTATTGAGAGGACAAGGGGGCCAACTGAGGCCTTGAGGAAGCGGAAGGGCGGGCGGCCAGGGAGGAGCTTCTTGGCTACGCGAAGGGGAACTGTGGTTGCCAGCAGGCTGTCCCCTCTTGTGAGCTAAAGAGGAAGGAGGGCCACTGACCCGGAGGCCCCGATGGAGAGCGGGCCTCCTTGGTGGCGGGCCCCGCCGGGCCGCATCCCAGCGCCCCGGCTCCTGGGCTTGTTCCTGCTCTCCTGGACCCTGCAGCTCGAAGGCACAGGTGCGCCATCCTCTCCTTCTCACGCGCTCCTCTCTGGCTCGTGTTGCCCCGCGGCTAATTCCCGGGACCTGTCTCGGGGGATTTGCTGGTTGCGTTTGAACATTGCAGACTTCACAGGGGAAGCCTTCAGGGACCAGGAGATGTTTAGCTAAGGCCTTACCAAGGTGGCTTTTGAAGAGGCAGGGGCAGCGTTCCCCACCCTCGCTGCTGGAGCAGCCTCCCTCCCAGCACGGCCTGACCTCCTGGCCCTTCAAAGAGGTGGGTGGCCTGGGGGCATCCAGTTGGGTGCGGGATCCCTGGGGAGGGACAGCCCACTCCCAGGGCAGCTTACAGTGGAGCCACCGCATGGAACCTGCCCAGGTGTGGCCCCTCTTAGCTGGGGGAGGAGGGAGGCAGCTGCTGGCCATGGGAGCACAGTGCCCCAGGCAGAATTGCCACTGTTGTCAGAAAGGGAGGCACCTCCCACTTCCTGCAATAACAACCAGAGGCCACATCATTACTTTCCGGGGGCGGACACTGTGCCCCTTTCCTGGTCCCAGATTCCCTCAGAAGCTGGGTGGCCTGGATCCAAGCCAGGCCCTGGGATGAGTGGCTTTGGGGCAAGTTCATCCAGGCCAGGGAACTCCCAGGAGCGTCCCTGGCCAGGGCTGCCCACCCCGGGGTCCCTGAGGCTCAGTCTCAACTGGGCAGTGCCGACCTTCTGGTAGGCCCAGGATTCCTCCCACCCCGCTGTGCAGGCTGGGTGCTTTCCTTCTCATTCACCTTGACTTTTATGAGCCGTCCAGGAGCTGCTTCCCACCTTTCTACTTCATCCTCTGCCTTTCGGTTATACCATAAACAATAACAGCTATTCTTAGTATCATGAATTAGCCTCTTTGAGCACATAAGCTGGGCTTCACATGCGTACTCAGGCCCCCTCGAGGCTCCCTTGGGGTGCTGTCCCCACTGGCACCATTTAGGAACCAGGAAATTGAGGCCCAGGGAGGCCAGGTAGCTTGCCCACGGCCTGGAGGGTAAGTAGAGGCCAGGTTCAGCCCCGAGCCAGGACTCTTGGCAGTGGGCTCTGGGGGTCCTCCTACCTTTCTTTGTAAAGAACATTCTTCACAGAAAGATCTACCCCCCCTGGGGAGGCAAGACTTGACTGTGTGGTACCTACTGCAGGCCTCGAGGCCTGGCCCGCTGCGAGGTCATCTCCTTTCATCTGGGCACCTCACACCCCCCCACTCACCCACCCATGGACAGATGCAAAGATGGCCTGATGAAATGTGGCTTGTTGGTGACAATGTGTTGGAACTCCTACTTTTTCATTTTTAACTTAATTTCCCCCTAATTCCCATCATTTCTCTTTGTGTGGTCCCTCCTCCCCAAAAGGGACCTGGCACATCCTAGTACCTGAGTGGAAGAGACTTTTCGGGGTGCTGCTGTGAAAAGCATTTCTGTAACTGTCTTGACTGCAAAGAAACAACAGATTTTTTTCCCCCAGTATTGCAGCAAACATTATACAAAAGAGAAACTCTGCTCTTTCGCAAGAGGTGGAAACACCTTGCGGTCTCCTAGAAACTTTCTTAGTTTGGGGCAGCGCCTTGCAGCATGCGGGATCTGGGACCTTAGTTCCTCGACCAGGGACCAAACCCGTGCCCCCCGCATCGGGAGCGTGGAGTCTTAACCACTGGACCACCAGGGAAGTCCCTTCTAGAACCTCTTGGAGCAGCAGACAGCACCCCATTATTCCTGGTCCTTCCCCTGTGGGCGCCTGGCTCTGTCTCTCTGCTGTGCCACACCCCTTCCCCACCCTCTTGTCTCTGAGCTTTGAGAGTTTGGTGGAGGGAATCCTACCTCTCCCACGTCCCCCAAACCTCCCCTGACCTCACCCATCAGCCTGGTGCAAACAGCTCCACCAACTGCCAGCGCCAAGACCCAGCCTGTGGCCTCAACTGTGTCCCCCGGGGGCCTTGCGGAGCATGGTCCATGAAGCTTGGGCTCAGTGCACCGTTTCCCTGAACCGCCTGAGGCAGCGTTGAGTGCAGGCCAGGGGCGTTCAGCCTGAGTTTGGGTCTGAGCTCTGCAACTCATCCTGGGCCCCTGGGCAGGTTCTTAATGTTGCTGTGCCTCGGTGGCATCATCTGTCAAGTGGGTGCGACAGTAGTGCTTGCTGGTGGCACATCCCCAGACTGAGGTTAGGGCATGTGGTTAGGGCTCAGAGAATGTCAGCCACCTGCCAGCCTAGAGGAGCCAATCGAAATGCAAGATTCAGTGGGCTGGCTCTCCATCTTGGGGAGCCCACGGGTTCCTTGGGGTCACTTCGACTTTTCCAGGGGTCTCCAGCTCACCCTCGGATGGCATCTCAGGACCTCTGTTGCTCCCAACCCTCCTCCTCCTGCTCTCCTCTGGTCTCTTGAGCCCTCGGCAAATTCTACTTTTCTCAAAGGGTTTAGCAGCCACCTCTGGTCTCAGGGGCACCTGCTCTCCTCAGAGGTGAATCATCTGAGTCTGAGGCTCAGCTTTCCTGGGAGCAGCTGCACACCTGCTCTAGCCCTGCTTCCACCAAGCCTCAAGTCACCTCCAAGTCACCTCTGTCTGTCTGAGGCCAGACAGACCATGTTCAAGTCCTGCCTTCTTATATTGACTGCTGTGTGACCTCAGGCGAGTTACTTAACCTTTCTGAGCCTCCGTGTCCTCAAAAAAGTCAGTCCTCTTTCTCTCCCTGGCCTTTCCAGAGCTCTGGGGTGTATTTATTTCTCAAATGTTCATTGAAGAGGACCAGTTCTAGGCACTGGGGGGACCTGGTGGTGAACAAGCCACAGCCCCCACCCCAAGCCTGGTGGAGTCCGTGAGACTCACCCGCAGAACAAGGCCCGAGGCCAGAGTACCGATGCAGGCTTGCTTCCCCTCCCCCGTTTGCTCTGGGCTCGGGGTCGCCGCTCCCTTTGTGTCCACAAGGTGGTCAGGAGCCTGCTGCCTGCCTTCCCGCAGCTCTGGGCCTCTGGCAGGACTGGCCTCTGCTTTTCATCTTCGTCTAATCCCGATAAAGAGCTTTCAAGGCAGGCAGACGAGAAGCACCTCTCTGCTGGAGGTGGGGCAGGGGGAATGTTGGAAGGGGAGACAGGGAGGAGACAGAGCAGGTGGGTGGGTGGCAGGCACAGCATGAATAAAGGCTGGGAGGCCAGAAGGCAGAGCCAGGGGGAGGGAATGGTGAGAGGTTCAGTTTGACTGTGGAGGGTCTCTTAGCAGAGCTGTGGGATACAACTCCCACTGGGATATGATTCCAGGTGGATTATAAATGCTCGTCAGGGAGGGGTTCAGATGCCATTCCAGTTGGTCCTATTGTCATTGCTTTCTTTTTTAAAATTGTGAAATAGCATACATACACAATAAATACAATAAATAAATAAACACAATAAATAAGTACAATAAATATTATAAAACAAAATCCTGTGTGTCTACCACCCAGGTCAAGAAAGAGAACATTCTAGTGCCCCAAAGCCTCTGGACACCCCCAAGACAACCCCTCTCCCCTCAGAGGCACCACGATCCTGAATTTGGGGCAATCGCTTCCTGGCATTTCTTTATACTTTTATCCTTTAGTTTGCGTCCCTAAGTAATATAGATTAGTCTGGCTTGTTTTTGAACTTTGTATAATCAGAATGATACTGTGGGTGTTCTTTGTGACCTGCATCTTTCACTCAACATTATGTTTTTTTGTTTTGTTTTTTAAAATAATTTTATTTATTTATGTTAAATAATTAATTAATTTGGCTGCTCCAGGTCTTAGTTGCGACACGTGGATCTTCATTGCGGCGTGTGGGATCTTTAGTTGTGGCATGCGGACTTCCTAGTTGTGGCATGTATGCAGGATCTAGTTCCCTGACCAGGGATCGAACCTGGGCCTGCTGCATTGGGAGTGTGGAGCCTTAGCCACTGGACCACCAGTGAAGTCCCTCAACATTATGTTTTTTAAGATATATCCAGTTGACGGTCTATGCCATTTTATGAATCCTATGCCATTATATTATGAAAAATAATACAGACACAGAAAAGTACAATACATATTAAATAAATAGTCCTGTGTGTCTACCACCCAGCTCAAGAAAGAGAACATTCTAGTGTCCCAAAGCCCCTGTACCCCTCAACCTGCACAAGATACCCCCTCTCTTGAGCATCTGTGGATTTTAGTATCCATGATGGGTCCTGGAACCAATCCCCCGTGGATACCGAGTGATGACGGTATCCCCTTTTCCATGTCCATAAGTAAAGTTTTATTGGAACAGAGTCATGCGTAGCCATTCACGGCTCATCTATGGCTGCTTTTGCCCCACAGCAGCAGAGTTGAGTAGCTGTGATAGAGACCATGTGGCTCGCAAAGTGTAAAGTATTTAGTACTTGGCCCTTTACAGAACATGTTTGTCAACCCCTGCTGTGGAGCGTCCCATTGAATGAATATACTGCGATCTATTTAGTTATGATTGACGTCCCAGGTGTTCCTGTCTGTGGCTGTGAATGCTCATGTGTGGTCTCCAGGCACACGTGTATTCGGTGCCTCCAGGGGGCAGAACACGTGTGGACTTACTTGGCTTCGAATCCTTGACTCCCAGCATGGCGCCTGGCACCCAGAGGATGCCCAGGAAATACTAACAGTAACAGGATGAATTCAACTCGCAGCCAGACAACCCCTGGAGTTCTGAGCAGGGTGGAGGTGTGATGCCACCAGGAGAGGAGTGACAAAACCCTCCTGATTCGTGAATGAGGGAGTGGATGTCGGGGTGCTGGGTAAACATAAGCCGGGAAACAGGATTTGACCCTACACCTGACTGCTTGCTTGTTAAGGATCTAGGTGGGGCCTCACGGTAGTGGGAGTACGGGTGTCAGGCACTGGGGTGGGGGCCAAAGCCAGAGGAAGTGAAGGGGGCGATTGAAATGAGCCTGAAGAGGTGGAGGGAGAGGGAGTAGATGTGATATTGGCAGGTGCAGCACCTGGCTTCCTGGCAAGGACAGTGTGACCTACCTGGGTTTGAGTCCTGGAAGACTTTGGCCAAGTCACCTGACCACTCTGAGCTCCTATTTCCCTGTCATGGCACTCAGTACCCTCCTATGCAGGCCTCTTGCCAGTGGCAAGAGGAGGGCACATCCAGGACCACCGATGGCACCTGGGACCCCTCAGGGAAGGTTCGTGGGTCTCCATCGTGGGGACAGGCTGCCTGGAGGAGGGGGTGGGCCTGGTGAGTATCTGCTCCCCCATCAACACACACAGCCACCCCAAGACTGCATGGGCTGTGGTGGAGACGGGGTAGGGCCAGAGCTGGGGCCCTCTTGAGGCTCTAGGCCTGGTCCCTGCTTGCTGCTCATGGGCAGGTTGTGGGGTAGGGGTGGGGGCCGGAAGGAGGCACCAAGTGGGTGCAACCCAAGCTCAAGTGCAGGTTTGGCCTCCTCCCATCAGGCAGCCCATCCTCAGACAGTCAGGGGAGGCACTTGCTACAGCGTTGGTCATAGGGTCCAAGGGTACGTTTCCAAAGGCAAGTTCATACTTGGCAACACATACCAAAATTTAAAACATGCATACCCTTTAAATCAGAACCTCCCCTTCTCAGACCTGTCCTAAGGAGCTAGGGGCCCAGGAGAGAGTGTGTATATATAAGGATGATCACCCCTGGGTCCATGGAGCACAGCTGCAGACAGCCTCATTGCCATCAGCTGGTTCTTGCTGCAGAGAATTTCGATAGAACCCTCCCCCCCCCGACCCTGGGCTACCCTTTCCTCCCAGGTTCCTGCCCCCCTTCCCCACACCCCACTTTGAGCCATGCTGATGACTGTCTGCCCCTGAGCTTTTGCTCCTGCTGTTCCCTTGGTCTGGAAGGTGTCCTCTCACTTGCCCACCTGGTGACTCCAACCTGTTGGTCAAGGTCAAACTCTGGTACTTTCTTACTTTCTCTGTGGTGCCCTTTCTGGTCGACTCTCCCAGTCCCTGACAAACCAGCCTTGCTCCCTAGGGTGTTCACCTGTGGTTCTGAATGTGCAGGAGCTCAGAGGTGTGGCGCATGACTGAGCTTACCTGGGGCAGGTGAGGGTACAGACAGCCAAGCAACAAGTACCCAACCTTAGGAGGTGGCTGTGTAAGAAAGAGAGAAGGGGAAGGCTGGAGAGGAAGGGGTCTATGGGGCCAGGGTCAAGGCCAGAAAGAACAGGAGCCACAGCTTAGCCGCCAGGGTCTTTGCTGACCTCCTGGGTGGAAAGCATCAGATGTTGGAAGGGGAGGGGGTGGGACAAGAGGGAAGGACCAGGCTGGCAGACTGGAGGATGTGGAAGGGGTGGGAGAGGAAGATGGAGGGCAGTTGAGTGCTTTTGTGCCCGGAGGGTATAGGATCTTTGGGGAGGGGGAGATTTAAGAGAAGTCAGGATACAGGTGTGATCTGGCGGAGGCATCCGCAGGAAGGAGTTAGTGTGTTGTCAGCCAGAAGCATTTATATTTTAAAAGGAGGCTGGAGGTGGGGGACGCCGAATCCCACAGAACGAGTCACTAACGCGAGGGTTTTAGGCGGCTGAGGAAGGCTGTTTGGAGCTCTCTAGTATTTCTCTTGTCATTTCCCTAACATCAAGTGTGATCATGTCACGTCCCAATTTTGAGGCCCACAGAGGCTCCCCAGGTTTCCAGGACAACATTCAACCCCCCACCTCCCCCTGGCCCCCACTCACACCCTTTCTTTCAACTCCACCACGGCTCTGGAGTCCCCCAACTCCTTGGCCTGTTTGAAGCCTTGTAGAGGCTTCACCTAAGGAGCTTTCCTGTGCTTAAACCCCCTCGCGTCGACCCTCCCGTCTAAACCTGGCTGCCTCCAATGACTCTTCCTTCAAAGCTCAGCTCGGTAAAGAGATGGGAAAGAAAGATCAAAATGCTCACAGCTGTGATGTCACGGCGGGGGGGGGGGGGAGAACTGCACACAAGCTTGACGTCCTTCTTGATCCTTCGCTGTGGTTTCTAGAATTTATACAGTGAGCACGTTGCGCTTTTATAATGCGGGGGGGAGGGGTGTGTGTGCCCTAAAGAGTTATAATTTAAAAAACAAAGTGCCAGCTCCAAGGGTCGCCTCTCCAGGAAGCCCCTGCCCCTTCTGTCTGGGCTGGGTCTCCTCCACTGGGCTTCTGCCACCCCTGAGACTCCCCTTTATCTCACCACTTTCAGCTTCGTCAGGCAGGTCCCTTCCCAGTGGCAGTGGGAATTTGGGGGAGACACACATTCCTTGCTGAAGGAGGCGTCCTGGTGGGGTCTATCCCCCTTGCTCCATTTCTCCCCTTTCAGAGACAAGGAGCAGAACCTCACTCCACCCGTTGGCTCTATCATACCTCCACCCCATCCTGACCCCCTACTTTAAGGGTAAAGCCGGTTGTAAAGGGAGAAACAGAGTCCCCAGGCCACACCCTCAAACGAGCTCCGAAGTTTGAGCGACTTGCCTTTCAAAACAGGCCAAAAGGGAGGTGACTGCTATAAAAATACCAGTTAACACCGGTGAAGCTTGTACATTTCTGGGACTAAACATTTGACATTCTGCCCTCGGTTTGTGTCTCCGTGTGGCCGCTGTGCACCCAGGGTCCAGAGTCTGGAGGCGTGAGAACCGCATGCAGGCAGGCGTGGAAATGCCCTTCCCCCCCACCCCCAGGCAAGCCACATCCGTGAGCATCTTTGTCATTCGGAGGTGTTGAAAGATGTGACAGCCAGTCTGATGGCAGTGTTCCGAGGGCATCAGCGCTAAGAGCTCCAGGATACACACGCTCTGTTCAAAGATTGCCTTCCAACGCCTGCTCTGTGCTTCTCCCTGATCAGCTGCTTGGCCACGCACCGTCATGTTTGATGCATGTGTCCTGAAGGACTCACCTGTTTTTCTGTGGCATCCTGGGATTCATGCTCAGGCAAATGGCCAGAGCTCTGTGATAAAACCAGCAGCCCCGCATCTGTGTCTCCCTAGCAGCCCATCAGAAGGGCCTTGACAAAAAGGCATGGCTCTGAGAGATGCCAGAATTAAATTGGAGGGCAAAACTCCATGCCTAAAATAAAGACCGTGGGAACTGCTTTCTTCTGTAGCTGGACAAAGCGTTTTCATTTTAAAATCGACCTAAGTTGGAATGGATACCTTTGATCACCACCTCTGGGCTCTCATACCCTTGGCTCGGTGCCCTAGAAGGGATTGAGTTCCAGGCAGAGGGGGAAGCTGAGGCCAGGGCCTGGCTCTGGGGTTGGTTGGTGAGAGGAGCAGTGAGTGGCCCAGGACAGCTGGAGAGACTGGGGAGGGAGGGGCGTGAGGGGGGAGAGTGCCAGATTCTAGGGGCGAGAGGATGTGAGTGCTGTGGTGAGGGAGGGACTCTGGCTGGCCCTGCCACAGCACCAGTCTGTACAGGCCTCATGGGGCCACTGGCTTCTGCTCTGGGAGCCACAGGCTCTCGTGAGCTGGGCAACAGTATCGGTCCCCCTAATGCTGCAGGGTTAGTCACCATCCTCAGACCCCCTTCGGGCTGTCAGATGTGTTTCCCTATTAGATGACCCAAATTTAGGGGAAAGGCCTCTGAATTTTTGTCTCCCTTTAAAAGAGGGCAGTTCTTTCATTTGAAAAGTTTTTTCTTTTGCTTGCTTTGAGACTTTAACATTGTAGCCCAGAGTAGTGGATAAGAGTACGGGGTTATCTGCTCAAAGAGACACAGCTTAAAATCCAATTTCCTCCACTACTAACTACTGTGCCGATTGGGCAAAACTTCTCCCTTCTCTGAGCCTCAGTTTTCTCATCTGCAAAAGGGAACACGCCCAGTGGAGGTTAGTCCTTATCATCGGAGGCTTGACAGCAAAGGCTGAGGGTATGTGCTCTACGGGCAGGGCCGTGCACCCAGGAGTGGCTCAGGGAGGAGGTGAGCGAGTCCTGCAGACTGAGAGGGTGACTCCACAGCCTGGGGAGAGGAGGGGAACAGAAGGGCATTCTGAGCAGCTGGAATAGTGTGGGCAAAGGCTCAAGAGCCTGGTAGACTTGGCGTCTGTCGGGGAGCGAGTGAGTGAGGACCGAGGGCAGCTGAGTGGGGCTGCACAGGGCCTGAGGGAATGAACTGGATCCGCCAGGACAAGGACTTAAAAAAATTTTGTTTAACAGCGGCCCAAAGTTAAGGGATGCACGTTACAGCGTGACCCTGTCTGAATCCAGTTGTAGGAATATAACAAACCAGAAGGTCACAAACAGCGTCCTTACTACCAACGAGATGCTCCATGTTCTATTTTTTTTTAATTGCGTGTCTTGACCCCGTAAATTGATTTCAGACTCCTTCCTGGGCCTCCTCTGGTGGGGCGTCCAGGCACGGCCAGGCAGGGCAGGAGCAGGATGGCTGGTGGATCCCTCGAGGGCAATGCCCGGCAAGCCTGGCTGGGGAGAAGAGAAGGATGGATGCTGGAGCTGTCAAGGTGGAAGAGGAGGCTACTGTGCTGGGCATGGAAAGGTCTGATGGCGTGGGCACCCTTCCCACGCCCAGTCAAGCTCCTTGATTACAGATCCCTCCCCCAGAGACGCAGCATGGAGTCCTTGGGCTAGAGTGGGGAGTGAGGCACTGACTGCCAACCAGCTCTCAAACCCACAGTTCAAGCGCCCACAGATTCAAAAGAAGAACCGGAAAAGGGAGGAATCAGGCGCCAGCGGGTGGTAGATAAAGTCTTTCCCAACAGGGGCGGCAGACAAGCAGGCAGGATGGGGGAGGAGCAGCAGGAGGGTGCTGGGGGGGAGGGCTCTCCCGGCTCAGAGCCCCCTGCACACGCACTGCTCAGCCAGGCAGGCGAGCCTCGAGGGCCAGGCCCAGGGTCCACGCCCCACGGTGTCGCCTACCCCCTGGTATCCGGCGCAGCACAGGGCCTGAGGTGTTAGACAGGCTTGGGGCAGGAGGCAGGGAGTCCTCGGGGGTCCTGTCATGCCCGGACGCCACCGTGTGCTGCAGTGCCCTGTGCTGTGGGCTTCTCACTTACACGGGCAGAAGAGTCAGGCTGGCATTTGCCTTTCCACGTTCACAGTGAGGACTTAGGACTGGTCTGGCTTCCCTGCCTCCTTGTCACTGGGGAAAGGCAGCCTGACCCTGTGGCAGGCATGCTGTGTTCTTGGACCCATTTTATCTCATGACAACCCTGCAAGTTTGGCATTGTTTTTCTCCCCTTGTTGCAGGGAAGATACCGAGGTTCAGAGAAGTAAAGTCACTTGCCTAAGGTTGCACAGTTTTTTTTTTTTTTTTTTAATTAATTAATTTTATTTTATTTGCTTTTTTGCTGCATTGGGTCTTCGTTGCTGCGCACGGGCTTTCTCTAGTTGCTGCGAGCGGGGGCTACTCTTCGTTGTGGTGCGCGGGCTTCTCATTGCGATGGCTTCTCTTGTTGCAGAGCAGGGGCTCTAGGCGCGTGGGCTTCAGTAGTTGTGGCTCACGGTCTCTAGAGCGCAGGCTCAGTAGTTGCGGTGCACGGGCTTAGTTGCTCTGCGGCATGTGGGATCTTCCCGGACCAGGGCTTGAACCTGTGTCCCCTGCATTGGCAGGTGGATTCTTAACCACTGCGCCACCAGGGAAGCCCAGGTTGCATAGTTTTTAATGGCAGAGTCAGGATCCAAACCCAGGCCTGCTACCTCCGGAAACTGGTCTTCTCCTAGGCACCCCTCCCCCACCCCCACCCCTCCCCCCGCCCCCCACCCCTCCCCCCGCCATTTCTGTTCAGGCCGCAGGCTTCCTAGCAGTCCCTGGAGCTGCCAATAAGTGAGGGATGGAGGATGTACCATCTCTGAAAACACCATCTCCTGCAAAGTAGGAGTGGGCAGGGCTTGGGGGGTAGCCGTGCTGCCCAGTGCAAGCTTCTGGGTGCTTGCAGTTGTGTGGGGCTGGGGTGGTGGCCCTGGGGAGTGGAGCCCTCCCAGACGCCCTGCTGCAACTCTTTCCCAATCCTTCTCTGGCTGCCCTGCTCCCAGCCTCCTCCCACTCCCACTCGCCATGGACCTCACCCAACAGGGCTGCACCCCGTCCCGGGTCCCGTACCATCCACATTGACACAGGCTCACAGTTCTCCCATCCAGAAAAGCTCCCCCTGGACTCGACCTTCAAATTCTCCCTGCGCCTCCCGCCCCCTCTTTTCCTTTCAGACCTGCATCGGGAAGAGCAGCCACCTCCAGCCCCTTCTCCCTCCTGCCACCAATCCGTCCCTCCTGCCACCAATCCGTCCCTCCTGCAGAAAACACGCCAGGCTCCTTAAAGTGCTTTCCTCCCGGTGCTTGTCCGGGCCTAGGCTGCACCGGGATGCACAGAATTATCCAGAAGCAACTTTCTGATGCTCCTGCAGCCCAGATCTCTTGGTGTGCGGAGATTCCTGGAGCTGCTCCAGCCATTCTGAGCACGGCAGAGCCCTGCGGTCACTTACCGTCGCAAATGAGTTCTTCAAGTCTCCAAACCCGAGTCACAGCCAAGATTCAGAACTGATTGACACTGAACTCATTCCTGGGGCCATGGGGTGAGAGTAAGGGGTGAAGGCCCTCTTCCCTCTTTCTCTGCTCAGATCCCCTCTTCGAGCGTCCCCACGTGTCAACCGGGTGGAGCGGGAAGGGGCGAGAAGCCCTGCCCATCAGGTGTGGCGGACACGGGGCCTGTCTCTGGGTGCTTGCAGGGTGTGGAGTGGACCCTCTTGGGCACTTTCGTGGCCACTCAGGGGCCCCCAACCGGGCTCCTGTGGTTTTCCCTCCTGCTACAGCCTCAGGAATCCAAGGTCCTCCCCAGTCCTCCTCCCTGGGCCGTTTGCCCCTCTTGGCAGCCCATGAATCTAAGAGAATCCCCAGGCTGGCTCACTCGGCCCTGGCCCACCTTGTCCCCTGGGAGACACACTCCCTTTGCTGAACTAGGGCCAAAGCGTGATGCAGCTGATACAGGGCTTGAGACAGATGCCAGCCAGTGTGCCATCCCTGTGGCACTCAGGGGGCACACCTTAAGCTCTGTGAGCGTCCCGAGGAAGCCCCTCTGCATCTAGGGTGAGGAGCAGGCCCCCGCAGGGCAGGTTGGGTGCCCCAGCAGCTCTGTCCAAGCCCCTCTTCACCCACACTGTCTGGTCCGTGGTTTCCATGGGATCTTGCAGCCGTGCAGCCACCTGTCAGCCTCCAACTGTGAAAAAGTATGCCTCCTACCAGGGGTCTGACAAACCCGTCTCTTTAGCATCTGATGTCTCCTGTGCTTGGTGCCACCACGAACGCTCACAGTCCGGCACCGGTCACACTTGGCTGGGTCTGACTCCGCTGCCTGGCCTGAGTGCTGGCTTTTCTTCCTTAAGCACAGTCAGACAAACTTGGGTTCAAATCCCAACTCTACCATTTAGGAACTCTGTGGCTTTGGACCTCTAAGACCTTCTGTTTTCTTTTCTTCTGCAAAATGGGGTTGCAGTCGTTGCCTCATAGGATTGTCACGGTGTTTATTTTTATTTTATTTATTTATTTACTTATTTACTTATTGCTGCGTTGGGTCTTCGTTGATGCGCGCGGGCTTTCTCTAGTTGCGGTGAGTGGGGGGCTCCTCTTCGTTGCGGTGTCCAGGCTTCTCATTGTGGTGACTTCTCTTGTTGCGGAGCACAGGCTCTAGGAGCGCAGGTCTCAGTAGTTGTGGCACGCGGGCGGCATGTGGGATCTTCCTGGACCAGGGCTCAAACCCGTGTCTCCTACATTGGCAGGATTCTTTTTTTTTTTTTTTTTTTGGCAGGAGGATTCTTAACCCCTGCGCCACCAGGGAAGTCCTGTCACGGTGTTTAGTTGACATAGGGTCTGTGTCACACCGAGCCAGAATACGTTTTCTATACGTTTTCTTTCCCCTCTTTCCTTGGGCCAGTTCTGGCCTCACTGTACATGTGTGTTCCTGCTTCCAGACCTCCAGGGCATCACCACTCCTTCGTCTCCTCCCTAGTCACAGTTAGTGGTTCCCTCCCCACCAGCCTTCCCACTCCAGGCTCCCTCCCGTCCCTGTTAGACTGGGGACATTGCCAGGGCAGGGAGCCCCTCTGGACCTCAAACAGGGCCTGTGATCTAACTGATACTCTTAAATGTTTGCTGGAGCTGCAAACAACTGGTAGCTGAAAAGCATCTGTGGACTCAGAAATTACTCTGAACCTGTCTGTAGCACGGAGCCTTAACTGAGGGATGCTTCTAGGTGGCAGCCAATTGGAGCAGCCTGGACCCCAGAGGGGCTTCTTGGAGGCACAGGTCCAGGAGAGGAGGTAGGAGCTGGGCTGCCATGGTCCAGGCTCTGGGGTGCTGACACCCAGTAAAAAGAAGGGCCACTGGAAGTAGTTAGCTACATCCTCAGGTCAGAACCCAATCGCCTTTGCTGCAAGAGCAGGCCTCCCGTCCTCCTCCTTGTTTTTGGCCTGCTGTCTCCTGATTGGCTGTCCTTACTGGTCCACAGAGATGGCCTCATCCCTTCACTTTTTGGAGACAGCAGTTTCACCTGAGGTCTGAGGTTCTCTCTGTGGCAGACCTGAGCCAAGACCATACACTTCCACAATCCTGTCCCTCTGACCTTAAAATAACAAATCCCAGAAGAATACAGAACAATGGTCATCTATTTTTATAGATTTCCCCAGAAATGTAAAATATTGGCTTAATTGCCCTAGCAGATTCCTTCATTTTCTAGAAAGATACCTCAAATGGGGATAATTTTTTAAGACAGTTGGATGAATGTCTTCCTGCCAGGACAAACAGGAAGGTGGCCTCGCCGTGCTGACAGCATGTCCAGCCTCCCCGGGCCTGGAGTGGCCTCTTAGATACGGGAGAGGAGGACAGGAGGCCCTGGGGGAGGGGGAGAGGCCTCGGCGTAGCCACTTTCCCGGTGGTTTTGGTTGGGTTCCAACCTCCCGACCCTCACGAGGAAACACCAGCCTGTTGCTGGCGCTTGACTGGCTGCCTCGCAGGGTCACCATGAGAACCAAATGAGAGGAGGTACGTAAGAGTTGGGAAGCGGTTCCTGAGCTGAGTTTGGGGGACTAACTAGGAGTTGGCCAGGTGAGGAGGTGGCAGTCCCAGGCAGAGGGGACAGCAGAGGTGGCTGCAGAGCGGGGCGGTGGCCTGTGTGTGCAGGAAGGACACAGCATGGGCTGGCGAGCACTGCTCATCTCGCCTTCTGTCCTTCTCGGCCCACCTGGGACCTGGGGGATCGTGCACACCACCCCTCCCGCCGGCTCTGCACCCCTACCCTGCCCCTGCCACACCTCAAACCTCAGCCCTGAATCAAGGCTCCTTGTTTTACGACAAAACGAATATATCATTATAGCTAAACAACAACCACTACCAGCCCAGGGATCTAAAGTGCGGTGTGAAGTCCTCTCCCCACCGCTCACCAGAGGGGAGCCCCCGGGGCTGGCTCAGTGGCGTCTCCATGCATGAGCATCACATATGACAAAGTCAACCCACTGTGACATCCAGACACGCCAGTCGATTCCCTGGAACTGGTTTGAGTTCTTCGGCAGAGGGGGTGTCTCTTTAGTTGCTCCCCAGGAAGCTCAAAATATCAGTTTGGCCCGAGCTTGGAGGGATTAGCGGGTGTGGAGGGCCGTCTCCGCCCCTGTCGCCGAGTCTCCCAGAGGGCCTGGCCTCACCTCCCTTGAGGATCCGGCCCAGGGCTGAGCTGAAAAGACGCAAGAAGAAACCAAACAAACCGGCCTGGCCTCTCGCCAGACGCACACCGACCGCAGGTGGGAGGCCCACGCCTCACTTCCCCACCCAGATAAATCCGGCCTCTCCCTCCGAGTGGCTGCAACGCATGATCTTCTCCCGATTAACAACCTGGCCAGCATGTTCTTGGCTGCTCGATGCCGACCTCAGTTTAGAGCTGTCTGTTGTTCAGCTGCAGGAGAAGGAAGGTGCTGGGGGACAGGGCATGTTGAAGCTGGGGGGTGGCTTGTGCAGCTGAAGTCCGTGGGGGGGGAGGTGGCAGCTGCTGACCCGGCACAGGATCTGACCAGCGCCTCAGAGCCTGCAGGAGGGCGGGACGCCCAGCCAGGCAGGCTGCTGCTTTGGGGGCTTTCAAACTGTTTTCCTAGGTGCCTCTGATGAGAGGGGGGTGGTACATGGGGGTGGGGGAGAAGACAGCTCCCAGAGAACTGCCTTCGTCATGCTCACGGCCAAAAGGCTGCATATGGAACACCTCTGCGTTGTTGGAAAACTGCTTCTGGGGCGTTGCTTGTTATAGTCCATAAAAACTTGACAAATTCTTCTCCAAGCTCAGATTCAGGGAGAGGTTTGTCTCTCCTGATTGATGCCTGGCATGCCTCCCCCTCAGGCTGGGGGGGCCCTGGGCAGACCTGCCTCCTTCTGTGTGTTTGTCTATGCCAGGAAGCGCTTCTTCCTGCCAGGAAGCGTTTCGTTGTTTTGTTTCCTGCCTCTTTCCTCTTTACTTCTCATCCTTCACCAGCTTCGGGTTGTCTCAGACCTGTGCTTTTATCCAACGTGGCTTCTTGACCTTTGGGAGAGAGAGTGGTTGGAAGCGTGGGGTCTGGGGTCTTCCAGCCCGGGTTGTGGGGGGGGGATGGTGGCAACTCCGTTCCATACCTGCAGAGAAACTGAAAGCTAGCGGCTTGACCTCCCTGACCCCAGACTCTTCTTCTCTGTAAAATGGAGCCCTTACACACTTGTGCCTTGGGTGTGTTGGGAAGTATAGAGTCATAACGTGTAAAGCACCTGGACACCACCTGCACACACTGAGGGCGTGGGACGTGTGTGAGCCACGGTCCTCAAGGGGAAGCAGGGGATTGAAGCTACCACTCTCTCCTTTTCCTTCCCCTGCAGGAGGGCAGTCAGTGACCCACACCGGCCTCCCCATTGTGGTCTCTCTGGCCAACAAGGCCGTTTCCTTCAGCTGCAGGATTACCTACCCATACACCCCCAAGTTCAAGGACTTCACAGTCAGCTACTTTCATGTGGACCTGCAGGGCCAGAAGAGGTCTGAGGAGAAGACCAGCTGCAAACCTGGTCCAGGCAGAGAGAACCAGACCAACACCAAAGAGTGTCAGATCACCCCCAAGCTGCCTGACGCATCTGCCACTGGCACCTACTACTGCTCCGTCCGCTGGCCGGACTCCATGGTGACAGGCAACGGCACCTTCATCCTGGTCAGAGGTGAGCTTCCTCCGCGGCCCTTCCCAGGGCGAAGGGCCCAGAGGTTTCATCCGTCAGACTTTGGGGCACAGGAGCCGAAGTGGGGAACGTTTGCCTCATTGTTCAGCTTTGGCAAAACAGAACAGAGCAGCCTCGGGGAGCCCCTGGCCACACAGGTGTGCCGAGATGCCCATCTTTGTGTGGCAAGGGCAGAGGCCTGGGGTGTGGATCTGGCTACCTCTGGCAGGCACTTTTCTCAGTGTCCCTTTGGCACTATTAGTTGGGTGAGCACAGAATGGGGCATGTGCACGTGTGTTTGTAGAGACCTGTGAACAAAGACACGGCTCGTGTACACCTTTCTGGGGACAGATTCCTAGTTTTCATCACATTCTCAGAAGAGTAATGACTCCAAAAGGTTAAGAACAGTCTATCACTGAAGTCATGATTCTCTGAGCCACCTCTGTGATTTCCACTGGTAGGGGCCAGGGTTACAGAGTCCCACGGACCTGAGTTTGGCCCCCAGTCCTGCTTCTTGCCAGGATGTCACCTTGCACCTACTCTTCATGGCAATACCCTGCCTGGCAGAGGCTTTTCCTGGGATGAGTGAGATCCTGAATGCAAGGGCTGGTGCCCGGTAGTAGGATGTGCTAGTCAAATAACAGACGCTCATGTGCCTGGCATGTGGTTGGCACTCTGCAATTTTTGGCCAACCAGGGGGACAGAGGGGTGGACAGAGGCATGGAAGGAGAAAGGGGTGGATGAAAGGCTGGATGGCTCAAGGGAAAGGGCTGGGCTGTGCTCTCACCTACCCCTGGTGCCGGCCAGCACCTGCTAGGCCTTGTACAAACCCACCCCCTTCACCCTCACCACTCCTGCCCGTATGATCGCTACTTCACGTGTGGAAAGGAGGAGGTCCCAGGAGGCGAAATGACTCACCCAGGTCCCATAAGCACCTCTCGGTGGAGCCAAGGCACCGAGGCAGGGGCACCTAAGAAGCAAAGGATGTAGTCCTTACCCTTAACAAGAATCAAGGCAGCAAACATAGAAACATAGCCAAGGCGAGTGTGGGAAGGAGGACCTCAGCAGAGGCAGGGTCTGGGGGGTCCTGGTGGGGGAGAGTTGTAAGTAGGGTTGGGGGGTGGGGTGCATCTCTCCCAGGCAACTAACATCTCTGCTTCCCTGCCCTCCACCCAGGCACAGGGTATCGAGAGCCCCCGCAGGGCCCCCAGGTGCTCCTGCTTTTTTGTTTCGTCGGCATCCTGACTGTCCTGAGCCTCCTGGCCACGGCCCTGCTGCTCTGGAAGAAGGTAGGGGCTGCAGGCACACGGCAACGCTGCCCCCACCCCACTCACTGTGGCTTAGGGCTGCCACCCCGTGAGAGGGTGCCTGGAATAGGTGTTCCTCGTGGCCACTTGCACCAGGGCCCCCTCCCTCGCCCTGCCCTGTGGCTGGGCCTGTGCTGCCAACTCATCACCACCAGGTCCTTTTTGATCTTGTTGCAAAAAATCAGGGCTCTTGAGCCTTTTCCGGGTCACGGGTCCCTCTGAGTGTCTGATGGAAGCCGCGAGCCCGCATGCTTACCATTTCTAGCTCTCCAGATTAGGAAACCTTATCTCAGATTTTCTGGATCCCCAGCAGCCCAGAAGGAAGGAAGAAGCATTTCCTCAGGGCTGCTGGGTGCCAGGCACCCTCCCAGGCGTGCTCTGGTTCGCGTCCCAGCGTCACTCGGTGAGAGAGTTTTCTTCCCACTTTACAGCTCTGAAAAGTGAGGCTCAGAGAGGCGGTGACTGGCCCTTAATATATTTCCTCCCCACCCTGCTGTTCTTCCAAGGATGGGTACAGGCAGGACAGCTCTTGTTTGCCCTCACTGAGCAGCTCCCAGGCTGCAACCTGGGTGTGGACACAGTAACTGGGCTTCAGGCAGGGGTGCGGAGGGACTCACACTCCGTCTGTGGACCCCCCACTTGGCTTACTGTGTGACCACACAAATGCCCCCCATGAAGTGTGAGCACAGCCGGTGAGGGCAGAGCAGGGTCAGAGCAAGACCTTGACCCTGAGCCCTCACTTCAGCCCCTGCTCTGCAAAAAGAGGATTTTAATGACTGATCTCAGTGTCCTGAGAGGCCAGGGAGACAGTGGTGCAGAGTAGGTGCTCAGTAAAGTCTCGAAGGGAGGACAGGAGAGGCTGAACCTCGAAGCCTCAGCTTGACTTCAGATCCCAGCCCCTCCTCCTGCCACACGGCCTCGGAGACCCTGCCTCCTTCGTCCCTCTCCCTCTCGCCTTCCCTCCTCTCTTTCCAGGAATAGCTGTTGAGTGTCTAGTGTGTGCCAGGCACTGGGCTAAGTGCCAGACGCAGTGGAAAGCAAGACAGATGCAGCCCCTGTCCTCTTGTCAAGTTTCGACCCTCTCCGAGTCTGTTTTCTCCTCCAGAAATGGGGGTAAGGATGGATCCCCACCCTTCCCCGAAAAGGGTGGAAGAGACCACGTTTGCGAGTCACCAGCCGGTGCCTGACCCCTGGTGGGAGCACAGTGCATGGACGTTTCCTGCTGTCCCTCCCTGCACTTGCTGTGAGAACCTGGTCTTAAAGGAGAGAGAACTCAGGAGGCCAGACGCTGCTGTTGGGTTTGTGTTGCCAAAGAAGTTCCCGGAGCTCCCCGGAGCTGGATCCAAATTTGGACGTGGCCCCTGTAGATGCTGCCCCAGAACTGGATGGCCAGCGTTTGAACCATGAGCTGAGCGCAGGAACAAAGCATGCAGTGGGAGCCCCGGCCAGAGACAGGCCCGGCAGGCAGCCACGGGCGCCGAGAGGACAGGGCCGAGGAGGAAGAGGCATGGAGGACGCCAGGAGCACATCTGATAAACGAATCCAAGCCGGGAGCTGCTGACTCAGAAGAGGCAGTTGATTCCTGTCCTGAGAGCAGGTTCGAGGGCTCACACTCAGCCTGGGGTCAAGGTTGGCTCCCCGGAGCAGGCAGCCTCCGATGCTGATCCGTCCTCATCCTCACAGGGCATCAGACACAGCAGGTCTCCCTCCTCCATGGCACACTCCTTCCTTGGTCCTAGGATCCCCCGGTGGCCCTGTGCTGGGTCACCCACATTTTCGTGGCCTCTGAACATTGGCACCTCCCAGGCCCCTTCCTCAGAGCTCTCCTCGTCTGTCTACGCTCCTCCGTGACTGCTCCGCTCCAGGGATTACAGTCCCACCCAATGTGGCTGCCCAGAGCCCCCCACCCCCACCCCCGAGCTCCAGATCACGTCCACTCCGTGCGGGCACCCACGGGCGTCTGCACCCACCTGGTCAGGAACCTTAGTCTCCCCAAGTCGGCCCCAGCTCAGCACATGGCACCAGGCCCCCAGATGCTCAGGCCAGAAGGCTTGGTGCTGTGTTTGCCCCCTCCCTCCCCCTACGGCTGATCCCTTGGCAAGTCCTGCCCACAGTCTGTCCAGGATCCAGTCCCTTCTCTCCTGCCCCAACCCCAGCCCCGGCTTCCATCACCCCTCACCCGGAATGTGGGTCTCCCTGCTTCTTGCTTGGTTCTTCTTGCTTTGCTCCCCACATCCTTGCTTCTGTGTCATTACCGTCTCCCCCACCAGAGCATAAGCCCCAGAAAGAAGGGACTTGGTGTCCCCAGTGTCTGTGGGACCCTGACACATAGTGCTTATGGAGGGAATGATGGAGTAAATGAGAGCTGAGACCTGAAAGATGAGTCAGAGGTGGCCAGGCTGTGAGGTGGGCAAGGTGATGGTATCGCTCCCATTTTACAGAAGGGGAAACAGAGGCTCTACAGGTTTCCTGAGCTGCCGATTGGTTTATTCATTTGAAAATCACAACTGGAAGGGTAAATGTTGATGGTCTGGGACAGGGCACCCAGATGGGGCAAGGCTGGCTCCAAGGAGCGTCACTACCCCAGTAATAACATTGCGCTGTTTCCATGGCCTGGGACACTTCCTCAGACTCCTGTCCTATGTTCAGGGCACAAGCAAGCCCTGAGAAGTCTGCCCCAGCCCCTGGCAGACATGGACTCCTTCTCACGAACCCACAGTGGCACTTACCTCCCTGGCGGCCCCACCAGCCTCAATAGGAATGCCACGAGGCCAGGCCTGGGTCTTGCTCACCATGGGGTCCAGGAGAGCCCCTGCCCATGAGCCCACACCACCAGCCTTGGCAGTGAAGTAGGTGGTGCAGGGGAGGGGCACTAGATTTGAGAACAGGGCATGTGGGTTTGATCCAAGGGCAGTCAATGACTAGCTGGACAAACCTGTTTCCCCCTCTGGCAAGTGGGAAGTCCATGCCCACCTCCTTAGGCTACTATGAGAATTAAATGACAGTAAGTCCCAGAGTTCTTTGTAAACTGTAAAGTGCTTCCCGGATGCCTGCACCGATCTGTCTGTGAGACCTACACTTTCAAACAAAACAGGGGAGTGAAAACTCCAGGTACTGTCAGATCAGCGTCTTGGTGAATCACACAGACCTGGGTTCCAATCCTGCCCCTGCCACTTCTGGCTCTGTGACCTCGGGCAAGTTGTCAGCCCTCTCTGAGCCTTCACAGCCTCATGGGTGGAACAGGGATGATACGAAGACTGGTCTTGCAGGTTTGTTGAGAGGCGCAGGAGATAAGGCAAGTCATGCCTTTAGAGCCCCACCTGGCTCCCAGCGAGGCTTCAGGTAGTCCCGAGCCGTTATCATGCTGTGACTGGGGTTGGTGCGGGCTTCTGCCTGCGCGTTAAGTAGCTCTCGAGAGCTAATCCCAAGTCAATGGTCCGGGGATTGGCAGGCGGCTAGGGTTTTTACTTAGGTCCTGCCCCGAGATGAGGCTGTGTTGCTTCACTGCTGGCAGCGTGGTGTGCCTGAGATGAGGGGGGCGTCCGGACAGCCTCCCCCTGCCTTGGAAGGAGCTGAGCCCTCACCCTCCCGAAGGCCCACTGCCCCGGCCTCCACGACCATTAGCGCTTCTCGCAGCACCCAGCGTGAGCTTTCTGAAACCACTTTCTGATCCTGGCATCTCCTGGTTAAAGCCCTCAGATGTTTTCCACCGTCCACCCTCTTCTCGAAGCCCAGCATGGCCATCCTGACCCAACCAGGGCAGGTTCGCCTCTCCGGCCACACTGACCGTCTTTAAATTCTTCCAGACCTGCTGCCTCTGCCTCTCCTCCCTCTCTTCCAAACGAACCTCTCAGCCTTAAACATCCCTTCCTGCCAGGCGAGGCGTTTGTTCCCTCCCGTGCGCCAGAGGCTCTGTCCCTGTTGGTCAGTGCATGAACCACACGTGGTAAAACTGCTGGTTCATTGTCCGTCTCCCCACCGGGTCTTGAGCTCCGGGAGGGCAGGGATGGTGTCCCCTTCTTCACACCGCCTGGCTAACCAGAGAGTGTGTGGTTGGCCAAGGGCCACATAAGTGGCACACGAGTGTCAAGAGTGCTTGACTTCCTCATCACCTCCCTGAATCTGTGCAGCAATCTCACAAAGGAGGGTGATGGCTGAAGAAACTGAGGTCCAGAGAGAGTAAGTGCTTGAGTGAGGCCGCAGAGCCAGTGAGGGGCAGAGAGGGACTGGACACCTGGTCTGGCCTGCGCTGGCTCACTCAGCAACACCCACAGTAATCGGCTGCAGCCGGGGACCCTGTCACACTGCTGGCACTGTGCCCTGCAGCACCTCCCTCCCCAGAGCCAGGCACTGGGTGGTGGGCAATTGCCTCGCCGGGATCTTTATCGTTTCCGGTGTCCCCCGGCAGATGAGTGGTTTGATGTAGGTCTTGCAGGTATTTGCCCCGTTTCCCTGGAGAGGGTGATGGAAGGTGTTGAGTGATGCACTTCTGAGTGGCCTCATGACAATCTGCCATCCTTTCCTCTGGTGGGGTCTGGTCGGGGGTGGGGAGAAGGAGAGCCTCTGGTCCCCAGCCCCGACTCCTTTCCCCACAGAGACAGATGCAGGCTCCACGGAAGCACACTGCCCAGAAGTGCCCGGGCCCCAGCGCTGCCAGCAGCCGGGAGCAGCCTCCATCCGAATCCATCTACACAGTGAGTCCTCTGCCCTCTCAGACCTGGCTCGGGGTCTGGTTCCCTGGCTCGGTCAGTGTACCAGCTGTGTGACCTCTCTGTGAGCCTCCACTTCCTCACCTGTAAACTGGGGACAAGAATTCCTGCCTGGAGGGATTTCTGTGAAGGTGAACCGAGGTTACAAGTGTGTGGCCCTGGCCCCTGGAAGGAGTGTAGGTGTGAGGTGCCACTGGGGTCCCCTCCTTGGTGTGCCCCTCCACTTCTGGAATGAGGGGCAGTGAGGGCACAGTTGGTGAGGAATGAAGAAAGGCCCTTCATCTGACCAAATGACGTTGACCCGCTCACCAATTCCTTCCTGTTTTTATTGCACAAACAACATCGGAGCAACAACAAGAATCACAAAAAGAGGAAAAAGTCAGGCAGTGTCCCACGCCCTTAACACAACAATGATTTTCAATTCTTCACACTCCCCTTCCCCACCACACACACACACACGCGCGCGCGCGCACGCGCACACACTGTTTTATGTCCTTACAGTCAAGCAGAGACACGGCTGGGATGCTGTTCATTCCCCCAGCCCGGCTTGCCCATCTGGTCAGCACGTGGTCACTCTGCCCGGTGGCTGGGATGGTGACAGACATTCTTTTTTCAGTTACATCTATTTTAGTTGAACAAGTAACATATGCTCATTGTGGAGAAAGTGAAGAATAAATGCCACCCAGTGTCAGCTGGGGTCTCAACTCCACGGGGCCTCCAGCCGCCAGGTAGCGGTCTTGACTCCGCACCTGGGAGGTGCACAGCCATGTCTGGGCCCTGCAGGTCCTCCAAGGGCATGCTCTGGGACTCTGCCTGTATGTGCTGTAGCTGTTCCTGTCCCCACCACCCTGACTCATACATGAAACTCAGGTCCTTCCTCGATGTCCACAAAACCCCGCACAGAGGGTGCTCAGAATATGGCCCGGTTTACTGAGGATGAGGCAGATGGGGACGAGGCAAAGGCAGCGTTCCTACAGGGCAGCGCCGATAACCCCAAATAGAACATAACACGGCCAGCTCTCATGGGGCCTTCAGCCCCTCCACCCCAGGGAATTTCCAGCAGCCACTGCTTCCCACGTGGCCCCACACTTCCCCATATTCTCTCTTCTCTCCCAGCAACTCATCGTGGTATTTTCCCTAGGAGGAATTCTGGTGTCAGCTGTTAAATAAAAACATTTCTCTCTCTCTCTCCGTACACACACACACACGAGATCTTTCTATATATATCAAAAAGAAGAAAATAGCCATCATCCTGAGCCTATCTTCCTCCAGTATAAATACTAGTAACATTGACCTCTATACCTTCCAGTCTTTTCTGTAAACACATACAAAGAGACCCATACACACACTCACACATACTTTTTTTAAAAAATTGGAGTAGTACAGCTATTTTTGTTCATGTTACAATATCTCATGAACATCTTTTCACATGAATAAATATCCTTCTCCAAGATTACTTTTAATGGAAGAGACTCACTTTTGCATGGAACATCTTTCTTGCCTGTGTTTAGACTTCTCTGAGGCTCAGGCTGACTTCTCTGGAGTGTGAGGAAGAGGTCCAAAAGCCCTGCCAGGTTGCAGGGTGGCTTCAAAAGGTTTTAGGGCTGGAAAGGAGATGTGAAGGGAGGCCGCAGACTCTGCTAGCCCTTGAGACCAGTCCCTAGCTGCTGGGGTTGGACCTGGGCAGATAAGAATGACGTTAACAAGAGCGATGATGATGTCACGAAGTCATTTGTTGAGTACCTACTACGTGCCAGGTACCGTGGTAGGACTTTACACCTGTTATCTCATTAATACTCATAATAGGGCTTCAGGGTACAGGTGTTGTCCCCATTTTAATTTAATTTTCTTTTTTTTTAAAATTTATTCATTTATTTTTGGCTGTGCTGGGTCTTAGTTGCAGCATGCAGGCTTCTTAGTTGCGGCATGTGGACTCCTTAGTCGCGGCATGAGGGCTTATTAGTTGCGGCATGCATGTGAGATCTAGTTCCCCGACTAGGGATCGAATCTGGACCCCCTACATTAGGAGTGCGGAGTCTTACCCACTGGACCACCAGGGGAGTCCCTAATTTTATTTTCTAATTGTCTATTGCTGGAATGTAGAAATACGATTGATTTTTGTGTATTGACTTTATATAGAGAGTAATCTTGCTGAATTCACTAATTAATTCTAATAGTTTCTCTGTAAATTCCTTTGGATTTTCTATGAACCCAGTCATGTCATCTATGAATAATGGAAGTTTCATTTCTTCTTTTTTAATCTTCATACCTTTTATTTCTTTTTTTCTTGTTTTATCGCACTGCCTCAGACAGTGATGGTGAACAAGAGTGGTGACGGTGGACAACATCCAGGGAAGGATTTTTGTATACTTCTCCTCTACTTTCTTTGGATGGATACTTAGATCACTGATTTTCAATCTTTCTTTTTTCCTAATTTATGCACTTAAGGCTATGAACTTCCCTTTAAGTATGGCTTTAGTTGTATCCCACAAGTTTTGATATGTCATAGTTTTGTTGTCTTTCAGTTTAAATTTCTCACTTGCCCCATGAGTTAGTTAAAAGTCTTTTGCTTAATTTTCAAACGTTTATTTTTTAGTTATCATTCTGTTTTTTGTTTCTCACGAATTCCACTGTGATCAGAGAATACATTCGGTAGGATTTTAATCCTTCGAAGTCTTTTGAGACTTGCTTTATTGTTGGCTTACATTTCATGTGCATTGTGCATGGCTGAGTGAGTGTTCTATATGTGTCAGTGAGGTCAAGTTTATTGATTGTGTTGCTAAAGTGTGCCATATCCTTATTGATTTTTTTGTCTATCAGATGTTGAGTGAATTGAGTTAAAATCTGCCCATTTGCTTGTAGATTGTATATTTCTCCTTCTGATTATGTCAATTTTTGCTTTTTATTCATGTGGAAAAATGCTCATGATATATTGTGACAGGAAAAAATAGCTGTACTACTCCAGTTTTTTTGTATGTGAAAAGTTGACCTATTAAGGAGCATGGATTTGGAGTAAGCCAGACAGACTGGGGTTCAAAGCCTAGTTCTTTTTTTTTTTTTTTAATAAATTATTTATTTATTTATTTAATTTTTGGCTCCGTTGGGTCTTCGTTGCTGCGTGCAGGCTTTCTGTCGTTGCGGCGAGCAGGGGCTACTCTTCGTTGCGGTGTGCGGACTTCGCATTGCAGTGGCTTCTCTTGTTGCGGAGCACGGGCTTTAGGCACGCGGGCTTCAGTAGTTGTGGCTCGTGGGCTCAGTAGTTGTGGCTCGTGGGCTCAGTAGTTGTGGCGCATGGGCTTAGTCGCTCCGCGGCATGTGGGATCTTCCCGGACCAGGGCTCGAACCCGTGTCCCCTGCATTGGCAGGCAGATTCTTAACCACTGCGCCACCAGGGAAGTCCGAAAGCCTAGTTCTTTTGCTCACGGGTTCTACTTAAACTTTCTGAGTCTAGGTTTCATAACCTTTAATATAGGGCTAATGATACAGTATTACATTTACAGTTTGCAAACATGCTATGATTTCTTCCATTTTAAATTCCTTATCTTGAGCTCACAGCCACCTCCAGTGACCCTGTCCTTTCTCGACGACTCCTTATAACAGATCTGTCAAAATTCCCTGTTTTCAGTTTCTCTCTCTCCTTTCCAACTCACTCAGTCAGGCTTTCTGCACACCTCTTCTTTCTGCCCACCAAAGCCTTCCTTCTCAAGGTCACCATTGACCTCCACATTGTTAAATCCAGTGGTCAGTTCCCAGTCCTCATCTTTCTTGATGAGCAGCATCTGACACCATCGAGCTCTCCCTCCTCCTAGACACACTTTCTTTACTTGCTTCCGGAACATTCCACTCTCTCCTAATGCCCCTCTGACTCACTACCATGCCTCCTCAGCCTCCATCCCTGGTTTCTTCTTAGGAACCAGAGAAATGCTGACCTCTAAACATTAGAGTCCAGGCCTGGGGCCCTTTCTCTTTGATCTTCACTCCCCTCCTTGGGAGTGAAGCAGCCTCAAGGTTTTGAGACCCTCTACACTCTGACAACTCCCAAATTTATACGTCCAGCCCGGGCACCTCCTCTGAACACCAGAAGCAACTGCATTTGGACCCCTCATCAGCTTCTCTCTCAGACCAATCTCCAGTTCTTTACCCATCGAAGTGCCTCTTTCCACGGTCCTCCTCATGCAGTGAATGGTTGCACACGGTCCTCCTCATGCAGTGAATGGTTGCACACGGTCCTCCTCATGCAGTGAATGGTTGCACACGGTCCTCCTCATGCAGTGAATGGTTGCACACGGTCCTCCTCATGCAGTGAATGGTTGCACACGGTCCTCCTCATGCAGTGAATGGTTCCACCATCCTTCCTGATGCTCAGGCTAAACATTTTGAAATTGCCCTTTCCTTCTCTCCTTCCATCACTGCTCATATCGGATCCATCAGCACATCTTATTTCAAACATATCCAGAATCTGACCCTTTTCACCCCTGCAGGGCTGACGCTGGTGGGAGCCACCGCCATTTCGTGCCTGGAGTCCTGCAATTGGTTTCTAATCAGCTGGCCCATTATTATCCTTGCCCCACAGTCTGTGCTCCACCCAGCAGCAGCAGAGTGATCCCATCCAAACATAGATCACATCCCGCTCTGCTCAGAGCCTTTGGTGAGCCTAGGTCCCCCGAGAAGCAGACACCAAGACAGGGATAAATGTGTGATGGTTTTATTAGGGAAACCACCTGTGAGAGAAAATGGAGAAGACTGGGAGAGCCGTCAGACTCTTGCAGATCTCATCCTGGGTAAAGGCAAGGGCGAAGGAAGGCAGAGAGGATGCACCAACCACCGCACCATCTAGGGAAGCTTCAGCAGGCCATGGGGAGCCCAGTCAGAGGAGCCCCAGGTCTCCCAGGGCGGGAGGCTGTGACGGCATCCTTGCCGAGCTCAGCCATTGGCTGGTGGTAGCCCACGGAGGGGTGGCCTCTGTGCACATGTAATGATGAGTTTCAGAGCCCAGCAGCTGGGGCTCCGGGTCGATGCTGATCCCTGGAGCTGGAGGTCTGCGGATCACGTTCTCATGACCGCCTCGGCCGTCTAGTGAGATAGATTCTGTCTCACTCAGAGTCAACACCGGAGCCCTGACAGTGGTCTCTGAGCGTGCTGCCCACAGGCCCTCCCACTGTCTCTCCCCTCACTCACTTGCTCCAAGCACACTGGCCTCCTTGATGTTCTCCAGATGCACCAGGCTTGCCCCCCATGCCCACCCCGCAGCGGGGCCTTGGTGTTGGCTGTGCCCTCCCCTCCAGAGTGTCCTTTCTGGAGCCGTCCAGGGGCTGCTCCCTCACTCCCCAGCTCTCTGCTCAGAGGGCACCTTTGCAGGGAGGCCTTTCTGACCTCCCCACCCTCTCCATGAGCCAACATCCCCATCTTCCTTCTCTGGGTCTCTGCGTGGCCCTTACGGCCACTGATTTCTTTCTGATTGTGGTCTGCCTGGTGCCCTCCCCCGCACCAGCCCAGTACCTGGCACATAGTAGGTGCTCAGCGATCAGCTGAGTGGAGGCTTGTTCTTAGCTCCCAGCTGGCTGGGGTTCCCTGGGGCTCGGTGCTGGGCACAGAGTAGGTGCTCCATGGCGAATGTGGGGCATCAGCATTGTGGTTTCACGCTCCCCGGAAGCATCTGGACACTACCCCCCTCAGCTGTGTTCCATCCTCTGCCTGGCCCAGTGCCTCATTCTTGCTCTCAGCCCCCAGCCCTCCCGCTCCTCACGGCAGCAGGAGGGGCCTTTCCGACATACCACTGATGCTGTCGCTTCCCACTCAGAAACCTCCAGTGGCTCCCCATTGCCAGCTCCTCAGCCTGGCACGAGAGGCCTTCATTGGAGGCCAAACCCAGCCCTGCCTCACCAGACTCCTGTCACTGCCGTGGGCTGTTTACTTCAGACACGCCAGGACCTTGACCTAGAGCAGATGTGCTCTGTCTCTCCTGAGTACCACTCCTTGCTCAACAAGGCCCCCAGATCTCACCCGTCTGCCCCGCAGAGGGCATCATGCAAATCTCAACATGCAGGTGTCCATGAGAGCACAGCTCTTGTGTTTCCTTGGTGACAGGGGTGGGTATTACAGGGGGACCAATGTCCAGGACCCTCAGATTAGGTCCTGGCTCAGGGCAGCTGATTTCAGCTCTGGCCTCAACCCCCCTGGACAAAGGCCTTGGCACGGACTTCACACCTCTGCCAGGGCTGGTGACCACTCGGCTCAGCATCACTGCCCATACTGGGCAGCAGGAGGCAAAGGGCTCAGAGGGCCTGGATCCCAGACCGGTATCCCAGTACAGCCCAGCCCAGCCCAGCCCAGCCCGTTCAGAGGCCTGGCCTTCTCCCCGCAGGCACACCCTGAGGGAGGCCATCCCCATCACCATCAAGGAAGGCCAAGAAGGTATCCTGTTGACAAGGCTGCCCTGCATTTCACAGCCTAGTGATGCAGGTCACTCCCTGCATGCAAATGCTGCCCAGCAGGTCAGGACTTGTCAGAGGCTTCACTCAGCAGCTGCTAATTGGCAGCAACTTCTGCAGCCTCCCCTGCCCTCAGCCCTGCAGCTGCTCCCACCCACAGCATGACCACCCGCAGTGTGGGGCCCAGGCCAGTGGGAGCACGTGGTGCGGAGGGCGGGAGGGGCTGTGTGACCTGAGACGTCTCTGGGCCTCTCTGGGCTAATGCGTGGTGGGCAGCCCACGTGGACTGGACACGAGGGAGAAGAGAACCATCTGTGGGACCCGAGATCTGCTCTCCTGCTGACGTGTCAGCCAGGAGGCCCTTTTTCTCCCTTCACTCTGTGACCAGAAACATCCAGCTTGGGGGACTGTCAGATGTGTGGATCCAGGTCTGGGTAGACAGGCGGTGGAGGCCCAGGGCTGCTGAGGAGCAGACTCCCATCCCGTGTGCCAGGCTTGCCGGCAGTGGTTAGTGCTCTGGGCAGGCATGAAAGCCCAACAGGCCAGGGCAGGCCTTGGAAAATGCCTTTCACCGGAATTTGGGCTCCTCCCTGGGACAGCCTTGCCCCCGTCCCTACCCGGAGGCAGGTTGGAAGCCCCCCTTCCAAGACCCTCCCTCTTTCTTTTTCTTTTTTTAAAAATTTTTCTTTATTTTTGGCTGCGTTGGGTCTTCATTGCTGCAAGCGGGCTTTTTCTCTAGTTGTGGCGAGCAGGGGCTACTCTTGGTTGTGGTGTGCGGGCTTCTCATCGCGGTGGCTTCTCTTGTTGCGGAGCACAGGCTCTAGGCGTGCTTCAGTAGTTGTGGCACGCGGGCTCAGTAGTTGTGGCTCGTGGGCTCTAGAGCACAGGCTCAGTAGTCGTGGCACACGGGCTTAGTTGCTCCGCGGCATGTGGGATCTTCCCGGACCAGGGCTCGAACCCATGTCCCCTGCACTGGCAGGCGGATTCTTAACCACTGAGCCACCGTGGAAGTCCCGACCCTCCCTCTTTCTGACGCAGAGGTCCCTAGGGCAGCCTTGCCATCCCTGTGTGTGATGCCCTTGAAGTGAGGGTCTCCCAAGTGCCAAATGGCTTATTACACAGGTTTTCACGCCCCGCTGCCTCTCGGAGCCTCCTTCCCCTCACCCCACCTCCCCTCCCTTCTCTTGCCTCAGAGTACCACCTGTCTCTCCAGCCTGCCTCGGCAACCCCTGCTTGCCTGTTGCCAGGGAAACCACCTCCTTGGCAACCAGCCGGCATCCATATGACATGTACACGTGGGAAGGAAAGGTTCCTGCCTCTTGCTTAGGCTGTTGGTAGCTCTGTTCCGACATCCCCCAAGGAGCAGCATCTGCCCCTTGCCTGGGACTCCGGTGCCCATCAGGGTCTGAGGGAGGGTCCAGGCTGTGACCGCAGAGAGGGGAGGGAGGCATCAAGCCTCCCTTGATGATCATTCAACAGTTATTAAACACCTGTGATTTGCCAGACCCTCTGTTGGGCCCTTTATGTACAATATCTCATTTAATCATCCATTGAGTCTGAAAGAGAGATACAATTATTCCCATTTTACAGATGAGGAAACTGAGGCACAGGGAGGTTCCGGGGTTGCCCATAGCTGGCAGGTGTCAGAGCTGAGAGTTGAACCTAGGCTTGTCTGATTTCAAAGCTCCGTCACTTTCTACCATCCTGAGGCCTCTGGTCAGGCTGCTCATAGCTGGGCCAAGAGTGAGTGTGGCCCTAAGACACACATCTAGCTGAGCGAGAAGCCCCCTCATCATAGCTCATTTGGTGCTGTCTCCAAGTGTGCCAACCACAGCTACAGTGACCCAGCAACAAACCAAGCACAGCTGTGGGCAAGGAGTGTGACTCCAGCGGGTACCTAGGTCATCTGTGAGCACAGGCTGGGGTGAGGGGTGAAGGGAGACCTAGAGGGGTGGATGCGTGGGTGGGACCCTCACAGGGACAGGGCTTTGGCCCAGGGGAGTGAGGGGGGGATGCCAGGAGAGCATCCTATTGGAGCCTTGGCCATGGGAGTCACATCCGGGGGCTGCTGGCTGCACCAAAGGAACTAAGGACAGGCAGGGATGGTGGGAGGGGGCCTGGGCCCTTCCTCTTGCCAGGTAGGTGGGGGCCTGGAGAGCCCACCGGGCTGAGCACAGGCTCTACTAGAGCCTTGAGGTGATGTGAGGGGGGTGGCAAGGGGCACAGAGAGGAGTGGCACTGTACCAGCGGGGAAGGGGTAAGATCGCTCCGAGAGGGAACGGCAGGTGCACAGGTGCAGCCGTGTGACTGCGAGTGGCGAGGCGGGGGGTGGTGGGTGTCCCCTCACAGGTCTGCCCGGCCCCTGGGCTCCCCCAGGCAGCGGGGAGGTATAGCAGGCCGCTGGCGCTGGGACCCTGCCCCTCTGTTCACCCTTCTCTGACCCTCCCACGTCTCCTGCAGGACCTGCAGCGCCGAGAGACCGAGGTCTACGACTGCATCCAGAGTGAGGCCAGCAGCCTGCCTTCCCCCCAGGGCCTGCTCTCCCAGGTACGCAGGGGCTGGGCAGCAAGCCTCCTCTTACTCCATTTGTCCTGCTCCTCATCTGGGAAATGGGGTCAATAGGACCAGAGGAGTGAGCCACCTGCTGCTGAATCAGAGCCCTCTCTCCGAGGCCGCTGGCCTAGTGGTTAGGAGGTCTGGTAGATTTGAACCCCTGCTCCACCCCTTACCAGCTGTGCAGCCCTGGCCAAGGGGCTAACCTCTGTGCCTGCTTCTCCTCGTCTGTACACTGAGGAGCCTAACAGCACTCACCTCCTAGATTTGCCATGAGGATCAAATGCTGTACTGGGACCCCGTAGGCGCCGTGCAAGATGAGCAATCGTAACTACGACTGAGCACGGTATAGTGTCTACACTGGCCAGTAAAGCAGGGGTGTTTGGCTTCTAGCTGTCCCCAGGCTGAAGGTGGCTAAAGCTGGGAGCTGGAGTCTACACTGGCCAGTAAAGCAGGGGTGTTTGGCTTCTAGCTGTCCCCAGGCTGAAGGTGGCTAAAGCTGGGAGCTGGAGTCTACACTGGCCAGTAAAGCAGGGGTGTTTGGCTTCTAGCTGTCCCCAGACTGAAGGTGGCTAAAGCTGGGAGCTGAAGTCTACACTGATGCCAGCCTGGGAGGGTCTGGACAGGGCTTCGTTATTATCACGATGGGGACTAAGGCATATCACTTGATCATGATTCTCTCTCTCTCTCTCTCTTTTTTTTTTAATACATTTATTTATTTATTTATTTATGGATGCAATGGGTCTTCGTTGCTGCACGCGGGCTTTCTCTAGCTGCACGCGGGCTTTCTCTAGCTGCAGCGAGCGAGGGCTACTCTTCATTGCGGTGCGCAGGCTTCTCACTGCGGTGGCTTCTCTTGTTGCGGAGCACGGGCTCCAGGAGCGCGGGCTTCAGTAGTGTGGCACGCGGGCTCAGTAGTTGTGGCTCACGGGCTTAGTTAGTCCGCGGCATGTGTGATCCTCCCGGACCAGGGCTCACACCCGTGTCCCCTGCACTGGCCGGCGGGTTCTTAACCACTGCGCCACCAAGGAAGCCCGATCATGATTCTCTCTTAAACCTCAGTCTGCTCATCTGTAAAGTGGATGAGTGACACTTTACTGAAAAATCAACTGCCCCTGAATTCAAATGAGTTCCAAGTTAAGTAGCATCTACACCAGAGCTTTGGACACCATCAAGTGCAAGGTTGGATTCAGGAGCTCAAGGGCTGTGGGTAGGCACCTTGGAAAAGCCATCAGGAAGTGAGGGGAGCAAGTGCTTGGCCCCGCTGGCCCAGGCTGACTCTGTTTGTTGAATCTCCTATTCTCAAAGCCCTTTCTATACTCATCCCTGAACTAGGCTCTGACTGGAGGCAGGGCTTCCCCAAGGATGTCTGGGCGGTCCCAGGCAGTGCCCACCATGTGCCAGGCCCTGAAGTCCTGGCAGAATGACTAGAAATGTTCCGGCCCTCCAGGATCCTCGGGTCTGCAGGAACAGGGTCACTGATCTTACAAACACGCAGAGACATTTGTAGCCCCCTGTGAAGGGTGGGCTCTGGGGAGGGACTAGCCCAGAGCTGGGAAGGGGGGTCTCGGGGGTGTAGAGTGAGGAGGAGATCGCCAGGGAAGAGGTAGGATGGAGGGAGCACCCCAGGCAGAGGGAAGAGCACCTGGGGAGGCCCAAGGCAGGAAAGAAGAGGTCTGTGGGGTTGGAGGGCAGAGAGCAGGCATGGGCTGGAATGATGGGAGAAGAGGCTGGTGACGTGGGCTTGGGGACAAGGACAGGTCTCCCTGTCAAAGCTACTTGGGAAGCCATCTGTTTGTCTGCCTCTGCCTAAAACTAAAGTTGTGCAAGTTTGTTCTTTTCCCTCCCTACTGTTTTTTATTTCTTTCTTTTTTTTTTTTTTTCCAGGAGAAACAACATAGATTTGAGGGTGACAGTGAATTTAACCTGGTCTATGAAAATCTCTAGGACAAGCTCTGCCTGCCCATGGGTCTTGCCCTGGATCAGAGGCCCTGGGGCAGCCTCTCCCTCCAAAGGACTTGATCTTTACCAGGAGCGAGGCCCCAGGGGTGCCCCATCACCTCACACCCACATTTAAGAGGGTGCCCTCTTGCCTTGGCTGGCCCCGCCCACCGTTCTGCAGCCCGGCCACACCCACCGAGTGTGCCACATCTCCGGACCTTTGCCCAAGCTGTTCCCTCTGCCAGGCGGGCCCTCCCTCCCTCCACAAGGGCTCTCCTGAACACCACCCAGAGCCCTTCTTACCCTCTCTAGACACACGGGCTCTCTTGCACCAGCCTGAACCACCAGGAGGTTCCAGCCAGGGACCCTTGTCAGTATTGTGTGCACAGGGGTCCCAGCGTAGATGAATAAAGGAGCAACTAGGCAAATGGCCCCCGCCTCCCCGCCCCCTGCCCAACTAGGCCAAAGGTACAAGGCGACCACACTAAGTAGATCAGGGGGCTGGCGTGGGGGGTATGGGGTGTGGGCAAGAATGAACCATGCAGAGGCTGGGCTGGGCTGGGCTCAGGGACAGAGCTGGAGGCCAGGGAGGTGGCTAAGTGGTGGTCATCATTCTGGGGGCCTGGGACTGGGAGGGTCCGGGCACACGCAGGAAGCTCTCTGCCTCCCCCAGCAAGGACCCCAAGGTTGTTTCCCATCAGCCTGGCCCCCTACACTCTGTGTGCCAACTGCTTCCTCACCACCCCCTGCTCACCACCACCTCAAACCTTCCCCAGCCTCAGGGTCTCAGCTGCTCCTCCTTCAACCCTACAGCCCAGTTCCCCAGAGGCCCCCTCCACCTGGCCTATCTCGACCCCTCCCACCTCCTCTGTCTTTATCTGCCTCGTGCCCCAGCCCCGGCCCCTGGGGATTGAGGCCAGCCCAGCCCCTTCCCTCCTTGCCCAGGGCCAGTCCCAGCTGCCTGGAGGCCAGCCCTCTCCATCGTGGTCTAGCTGCACGGCTCTGTTCTTGGGCCTTCCCCTGGGGTAGGCGGAGGGATCCCTTTGTGCTGCAGAAGCTCAGGCCCCACGGCCCCTCCGTGTCTGACCCTGAGCCATTTCTGCTGCTCGAGTGTTCATGTTACCCCTCATTTCACCTCAGAGCAGCCCCGCACGGTAACCTACCTCACAGGCAGGCCAGGGCTGAGGGTGGGGCTCACCCAGGCTGCCAGGCTCTGAGCCCTCCCTCCCCTGCTCTCCCCCATCCTTCCCTTGCTTTCCACTATTTGGTCATTCGTGCAATGGGCAGGCCAGTCCTCCCTCCACACACCCAGTGCTGCCCCCCAGAGGTCCCTCAGGTGCCCTCGCACACAAACCCCAATGTGCCCGGGAGGGTGGTGGCCCGAGGCGCAGGCCCCGACCGGACCCCCGGGTGGCTTGTGGGTAGCACCTTCAGCCCTGCAGGTCGGCCCCCTCCCCACCCCGCGCCCCCGCAGGGTAAGGGCTGGGGGCGGCAGGGTGGGCCTGGGCTGCCGTCAGGAAGAAGCCCCAGCCCCTTCCGCTAGGGCTGTGTGGGGCCCCCTCGGGCCCACGGGACGGTTCACAGCCTCTCAGCTTGGTTCTGAGCCTGGCCTTGGAGCACACAGCAAGGAGGGCTCTGAGCGGGATCACGGGGCTGCGGGGAGGGGCCCCCGCTCGCCAGAAGGCAGTTTAACGAACTCCTAGCCTGTTTAGGGAGGCGAAGCTGCCTGCAGCAGAGCTGACTTCCAGGCTCCTGACTCCGTCAGCCTGAGGCAGAGGCCGGGGCTGGGGTCCGGGTGAGGGAGGCAGGCCGCTTAGCGTGCAGCGGAGTCTCTCCAGGGAAGACCAAAGGCAGCAAGACCAGGAGGAGGCCGCCTCGCTGGGCCCCGGAGCGTCCTCAGCCCCTGGCCCCAGACCCTCAGGCTGGGAATCAGCCTTTTCCAGTTGGCCCCTGGGACAGTCCGGGGAGCCTGGAGAGACTGCACCCCCCGCCCTGGCCCAGCCCCCTGCAGTCCCCTCTCCACGAAGCAGCCAAAGGATCCTGATGAGACCTACATAGGACCATGGCCCTCCCCGTGTGCAAAACCTCCCACCGTTCCCACCTCACTTGGAACAGAATCCCAACTCTTCCCTGCGGCCTGTGAGGCCCTCAGGGACCGACTCATCGCCCCTCTCGTGGACACAGACGTTGTCAAGTGTGGTGACCAAGCTCAGTTCAGGGCAAGGCTGGGCAGGCACTGAGGTCTTCAATGAGCAAGGAGAGAGGCAGGGAGGAGGGTCAAGGTGGAAGGGGGGACCCTCAGGGGAGAATGTTCTGGGACACCCAGCATGGAGCCAAGAAGACTAAGCACCCCTCATTCCCCAGCCCCCGGGACCGGGAGCCTGTGGAGAGGGGCTGGTGCAGGGGTGAGGGGTGGCCGATGACTGCAGGGGGGTGCAGGTGGCCACGAGGGAGGAGGAGGGGGCAGAGGGGGCCTCGAATTGAGCTCCTGGAGGGCAGGTCTGCGTGGACCCTGAGTGGGCAGAGGAGAGGAGAGAGGAGCCGCCCTTGGGGGTCATCCGGGGCTGAGTGGCCGCTGGCCTCTCTCGAATCCCAGCTCCACCTCCCAGCAGCCATGTCCACCTGAGCCTTGGCTTCAGTGACAATCAGGACGCTGAGTGTTGCTCAGAGAGGACAGATGGGAAACTCCCTGCTCTGCAGAGGCTCAGTGGGTGTGCGTTTCCTTCTCCACTCATCCTTCAGGAAAAACAGGCTGCCACTGGGCAGTGCAGAGGGAATCTGCTAAATGAGGGGCAGGCCTCCCTGGAGGTGGGGACCCCCCTCTTTGGCCCCCTGCAGGGAGCACCTGGGGGTGGGGGCAAGGCAAGCGGAGAGGCGTGTGTGTGTGTGTGTGTGTGTGTGTGTGTGTGTGTGTGTGTGTGTGGTGGTCTGGGCCCAGGAGGGGCCTTGAGAGGGCCGGAGAGGGAGAGGGGCTTAGCCACCAGGGAAGGGAGGGGAGGGGGCTGAGGAGCAACAGGTGAGACCCAGGTGAAGGGGAGCCTTAGACCAGGAGGGTGGATGGCAGCCATCCTGAGGGTAGACCCCTGGGCCTAGAGCTTGTTGGAGAAGCCCCTGGCAGCCCCTGACGGCCAGGCCTCGGGCCCTGCTTCCTCCTGTCCGGACCCCGCCCCAGCCTCACCACAGTGGGGCGGACGTGTATGTCACGGTCTCGGCCGATGCTTCTTTCTGCCTGACCCGCCCTAGCTCTGACCTGGGATTTCCTACCATCTCTAGGTCACACCCCTGCCACCCTCTTCAAGGCCTCTGGGCATCTGAAACATCTCAACCACTGCTGACACCCTCAGCCTCCACTGGCCTCTCCAGGGTAGTGGCTCAGAAATGGCCCGTTCTGCCCCTTCGGGCAGGTTTCAGCCTCCAGCCCTCCCCTCTGCTCCTGCTCCTCTCAGCACTTGGAGAAAATCATCCCTGGAAACCAAACCCAGGAATGCAAAGTGGGTGTGGGAAGCGGTTCCCCCTCCTCGGAAACAATTTCCAAAGGATTCTGCAAAGCAGAGTTTCCATGGGAACACGTGCTGGTTACACTGGAAACCTCGGTGGGGCTGGGGTCCCCTTCACAGTACATGGCAGGACCTTGGCATGGGGGCCACGGCCAGGCGCAGCCGTTGCATTTTGGCCACCGGGCCTCACTCACATGAAATCAAGTTACAGGCAAATCTGCCTTTTTTTCCCCATTCTAATTGAAAGGCTACGCTCCATTCTAAGGATGCCTCTGGGATTTCCAGGATGGATTTTTATGTAGTTCAAGAGTTTTCTTGGCAGAACGCTCAGCCAGGAGAGGCGGGCTGTGGCCTCGGCCCAGCCAGGCTAACAGAGTGCATCCCTCCCGCACGCCAGGGGATGTCATTTGCCCACCTGAGGGGCTTCCCCAGACCTGAATCCAGACTCTAAGAGCTGCGGACAGTGGCAGGAGGCACTGAGACACCTTCCTTCCTAGGTGCCTTCCTTGACCTGCAGTCAGAATTGTGGCCTCTGAGCCTTGATGGCGCGTGGGTCAGGCTAACCGTTACTATTCTCTGCACTTGGTGTTGGCGTGTGTTTTGTATGTGTGTATCTCCACAGGGGACACAGGCATGTACTGCAGTAAAACACGTAGACACTACAGCAAAGCGAAATTCTCTTTGATGTTCTTGCCACCTCCCAGCCTCCATCCCAATCCCCTCCCCAGAGGCAACCCTGGGTCATTCGGGCATATTTTCTTCCGGCTGGTTTTATTGCATCTGCATACCTATATGCACATAGACAAACATAAAATATATAGTGTTTGTGTGGGGTTCTGAAAAGCTTAAATGGAATCATCTGTACGTGTTATTTGCTCTTGCTTTGTTCATGCAGTCCCATGTGGTGGGGATCTGCCGGTGACAGCACACAGGAACTGCCAGACTCTTTAATTACAGCAAAGGATTCCACAGGACTGATGGATCCTAATTTAATCAGGCCCCTATTAATGCCCTTTTCAGTTGTTTATGATTTTCTAACCTCACAGAAGGTGCTGCAGGGAACACCCTTGGACGTGTCTGCAAAACTTTCTCTGTAGGAAATGACGAGAAGAAATCGCTGGGGCCCAGGGCGTGGACATTTACTATTTTAACGGACACTGCCAAATCGTCGTGCATGGAGGTTGTACCGGTTTCTGTTGTTCAGACTCTTTATCTACAAGATCTCATTTACTCCTGAAAACACACTGCGAAGTGGGGGGGCTTGTCTCCCCATTTTACCAAAGCAGAGACCACGATTCAGGAAAGCTGACTGGCTAAAGGTCATGTAGCACAGAAGGGGCAGCGCTGGGCTGGTTCCAACTGTGTGCAGGCAAAGGGCAGCGGGGGGAGGCAGAAAGAGCCATGGAGGGACTCTGTGCCCCCCAGGCTGGGGGGCCCGTGAAGGGACAAATTTCCTTAAGAATATTGCTCAGAATTGTGGGGATCCGGGGGTGTCCTCCTGCCCCTCAGTGGTCTATTTCCTTGGGGAAATGAAGGCAGGTCAGTAGGAGTGACAGGGCCAGGCCTGCCCAGCTGCCCACACCCACTGTGGGGCCTGGCCTCAGGCAGCCTGGATGTTTGGATCCCAAGCCTCCCCTGGAAATTTCCAGGCACAGCACGCCTGGAGGTGTGAGCTGCTTCTTGGAAGCTTTATAATCTGGGGTAACGCTGCTGTAATTGGCATTGTTTTGCATTTACAATCCTCTCGTTACCTGAAAACGTACTCGCATTGGCTATATCTAGAGAGGGTTTAATTTTACCACTCTGTGGCCGTTGAGAGGCTGAGGAGCACAGGCTTTTTCTCTGTCACCCCCTTACCCGCCCCATCCCGCTTCCCCAGTGAGTGCCACAGGCCCCCGCTGGTCACATTCTGGCACAGCCCTGTACCTGGCTCCCCACCATGGGCCCCGGCTGATCTGGGGACTGCTTTTCTCCCTAGTTCCCCTTTCCTTCCTCCCTCGAGCCCACCCATCTAGTCTCCAACCCCTCCTCTTTCCAGCCCTTCCCAGTTTCTGCCACCAAATTGATCTTCCTATAGCACAGATCTGACCACGTTACTCCCCTCTCAAAACCCTGCAGTAGTTTTACATTTATGGTCAATTCGTTTCAATAAACAGGCCAAGATAATTCAATGGGGAAAAACAGTCTTTTCAACTAATAGCGCTGGGAGAAATGGACATCCACATGCGAAAGGATGAAGCAGGACCCCTACCTTACAACCTGTACAAAACCTCATAGTGGCTTCCACTGTCCACAGGTTGGAGGCTTGACCCCTCAGCCCTGTATACAGGGCTTTTACAATCCCTTCATTCTTTCAACATTTGTTCAGCTCTGACTATGTGCCAGGCCCTGTGCTGGGGCTGGGATAAGAGACAGACAGTTCTGTCCTCATGGAGTCCATCAGCCTCCTTTCTGACCAGCTCGCACTGGCCCAAAGTCACCCCAAGTCCTGTCCGTGCTCCAGTCATGGCTGCTGTTCCCCCTGGTGCCAAACTCCCCACCTCTGAACCTGAGCAGGAATTCCTGCTCAAATGCCACCTCCTCCACGAAGCCTTCCCTAAAACTCCCTCCCCCCACCAAGCAGTTTCTCCATCTCTCTGACTGCTCTGACCTCCTTGCATTGAATCGGTTCACACACATCCCCAGGAGGGTCTGAGCTCCCTGAGCATGGCAAATACCTTACTCGTCTCTCTTTCTGCCTGACTCATAGCAGGGACCCAAGGGCCATTTGCTTAAAGAATAAATTCAACTATTCCTTTGCTGGTGATTTAGTGCTGGTTCTTGCTGAAAAAGGGAGAATGATTTTTTCCCCAGATTTCCAGGAAGCGATCTCTAATTAGTAGGTGACCCATTTTACGTATGTGAAAATTGAGAAAGACATGTAGCTGCATCCACACCACCAGGATAGGCAAGGCAATGAAAGTGCAGGTGGTGACAAGGCAGCCCCCTATCGCCTGATGGGAAGGGGCAAGCTCTGTGCTGGACTGTTGGAAGCCAAGCCCAGGCACATCAGACAGGCCAGCAGCGGCCCCTCGCTTCACCTCCGGGCCGTGGAAGCTGTCTTGGGCTCCGATCAGTCGATGATGCTGATGCGTGCCTGTGGAGCGCACATCAGGGGCCGTGAGCCCTGTTAGGGTGGTCCTGCTAATTGATCCCAGAAGCCTCTATCACTGCCAGGGGGATGTCTCAGCCCACTCAGCAATGTCCTGCCTCAGGGGCTTGTAGGCCAGGCCAGACAGCCCTGACCATGCAGGGCCTGGGACCTTCCAAGCAGCCAGCAGGACTGAGCCCAGTGGGGAGTGTGGGGTGGGAACACTGACGAAGCCCTGTGGGTCCCTAGTGTCCAGGCTAGGTCACAACCACCCTGACAGCGGCTGGCTTGGTAAGGAAGGCTCAGGGTGCTCAGGCCTTTAGATGGTCCCCTACTCTGGCTTCCTGGGAACCAGTCAAGACCCAGCTTCAAATGCCCCCCACCTTCCTCCTGCAGCCCCACAGCCTACTGCTTCCTATGGGGGGGGGTGCCTTTTGGGGGGGGCGGGGCCAAGATTGCTGGTGGCCCCCTCGGACCTGTTAGAACAAGTCTGTGCAGTGAGTCCCCAGGGGAGGGAGATTCTGGAGCCAAGTGCCCAGGTCCAGAAAGAAAAATGGTAACTGTAGCAATACAAAGCAAGCCCTGAGCTCCCATGCCTCAGCCTCCCTCAGCCTGTGCCCGCGGGTCAGCCTAGCTTCCCTGGATAAGGGGAGGAAGCTGGGAGGGGCCGAGGAGGGAGTTGACCCCAGGTTAGTCTGGTCCCTTGCCCTGCACTCCTACCCCACATCTCAGTGTTTCAGGACGCTGTTGTCTTCTTTCTGGGTTCAAGCCCAGAGTTGGAGACTAAAGAGAGCCTTACGATGCTCCATCCTAAAACTGCCCTGCACGCGCGCGCGCGCACACACACACACACACACACACACACACTCACACACACACACACTCACTCCTCCCTGGGACATGGCCCGGCTCCACCCTCATTCCTCCACCCCAGCCTGCCCTGCCTTGTTCCCTTTCCTGCCCTTCGTCCCTTCTTTCTACAGAAGGGCCCTTCTGGGATCTCTCTTAACCTCCAGGCCCTGGCACATGCAGCTCCCTCAACCCAACAGATACTTAAATGCCTACTGAATTCTTGTCTGGAGCTAGGCACGGTTCCCATTTTATAGACAAGGAAACAGTATCAGAGATGTAGCAACTTGCCCAAAGCCAGGCAGCTGGCAAATGGTGCCGCTGAGTTCAAGCCCCCGGAAATGGCTTCAGAGTTAGTGATCTGAACCGCTTCGCTTGGTTGCCTTCTGTGATAGGCTGAATAATGCCCCCCCCACAAGATGTCCACCTCAGAATTCCTGGAACCTGTGAATATTACCTTATATGGCAAAGACTTTGTACTTGTGATTAAGGATTTTAAAATGGGGAGATTATTACAATCACAAGTGTCTTTATAAGAGGGATGCAGAGGGAGATTACAGACAGAAGGCGGAAGGCAATGTGATGATGGAAGGAGAGAAAGAGATTTGAAGATGCTACCTTGCAGGCTTTGAAGCTGGACGTAGAGGCCATAAGCCAAGGAATACAGCCCTAGAAGCTGGAAAGGGCAACAAAACAGGTTCTCCTCAAAGCCTCTGAAGTGGCATGGCCCTGCAGACACCTTGGTTTCAGCCCACTGAAACTGATTTTGGATTTCTGGCCTCCAGAACTGTAAGAGGAAAAGTGTATACTGTTTTGAGCCACCAAGCTTGTGGCAATTGGTTATAGCAACCTAGGAGTCGGATACACTTTTCCTCCTGGAAGAGCCAATTCAGCCTCCCAGGCCTCCCCCCGGTCAGTGGCTCTCTCCCATTCTGTGCTCCTTGTGATGCCTCCTCACGGCTCTGACCCTGGAGGTTGCTGCAGCCACAGCTTCTTTGCTCACCCCAGCCTTGGCCTCTCTTCTCACTCCCAGCACTGACCTTGCCAGGTTGGCGTCATCTTCCAGTTGCCCAAAGACATGCACCAGCTCTAGGGCATGGCAGAGGAGGAAACTGAGGCTCAGAGAGGGGCAGTGAATGCCTGAGGTCACTTAGCTGGCAAGGGGCAAAGCCGGATTTGAATTTGGGCCTGTCTGATAGCAGAGCTTGTGCTCCCAACAACTCCTCTCCTGGTGGACGCTTGGTAAATGTCCCTGAATGAGTGACAAGACAGGCAGACACAGTAACCCATGGAAAACACATCATGGGAAGGGCTATGGGATCCACAAGGAGGGTGGTAACTGTGCCTGAGCAAACCAAGGAAGGCTTCCTGGAAGAGGTGCCCTTGAAGGATGAGGGCACTCCAGTAGAGAATATTATGAGCAAAGGTCTGAAGATGGAAGGAGTGGGATGGCAGGAAAGGTGAAGCACTGGGAGGAGCCTGGAGAGATGACACCAGGCCCAGGTCATGAAGGGCCTTGGATACCAAGCTGAGGCTGAAGAGCACACAGAGCTTGGGCAACAGGAGAGCGAAATCCCCTACATCGTTCTTTAGGAGGCAACTCGATTGAGTTGCTCTGGGGAGGGTGGCCTGTTCCATTTGGAGGCTGCTGCCTCCAAAAGCAAAAGCTTTGGGGCTGGGACTGAGACCGAGGAGGTAGAGGTTGGGGCAGGGAAGCAGACTCTAGAGCCACTTTGGAGAGAGGACAACAAGACCTGGTGACCTACTGGCCTCAAGGCATAAGGGTGAAGGGATGTCCATGCCCCCATCCAGTGGACAGAGGCTGGTTTCAGTAAACAGAACGAGATGTACAGGAGTAGAGAGGCAACGTGGGGGGAAATCCAGGTGGCAACCAGGGGGAGGTGTCCCAAAGGCAGCTGAGAGTATGGGTCAGGACTCAGGAGACAGGTTGAGGCTGCAGACAGAGGATGGGGAGAAACTGGGAAGGCTGTGGTGGCCACAGCGGCAGGAGGAATGAGGTAATCAGGGAAGGTATGCTGAGAGGTGACCAGGGCACCCGTGGTGAAAGGCTCTTAAGGAAAGGTCTCTTTCCCTCCTCAGCTGCTGCTGCTGCCCCTGGGTGCCAACCCCAGCACTCATCTGGGTCCGTATGGAATTGGACCTTTCCTGGTGGGCTCCACTTTAGGGAAACCTGATAGCAAATTCCAAACCAATAAGAGCAAATAAATGAGGGGTGATTACTGACAATAGGAGAGGGTACACCACGGGGTGCCTCCAAATAGCATCTCCTCCAGTACGTTTTAAGTGCTTTATAGGTCATTAACTACTTGACAGAGAGAGCCTGACACTTAAAGCAAAGAATTCTGCGCCTCTGCCAGGGAAAATCAATCAGAAATGAAGATAGAGCATCACTGGCATTAAGATGTACAGGGTGGGCAAACGGGATTCGATTTACACATAATTTTTTTTTTTTTTTACACATAATTTTAAGGTCCTCTCCATTGTGTAAAGTGAGGCAACGTGTATTTGAGGCCATTTATAAATCCCAAACTGGAGTTTAGAAATATTTAACTTCCCCGCTGCCTTTTTTTGGTTGTTGTTAATGAAATATTTCAAAGATGGGAAAGTACGGAGACAGGCTTAAACATCTAAGCCCATCACCTGATTCTGTCAAATAAAACTATAGCTATATAGCTAAGACTGAAGCTTTTAAATGTTACTTGCTTTTTTTAAATGTTGTTTGTTTATTCTTCCTGGCTTTTCAAATTCTATCTTCCGGCCCCACCTCTTCAGGGAGACCTGAAGGCTGACCACCCACCCCTGCCTAAGACATCACTCCTTCCTCTGAAATCCGAGAGTAATTACTGCCTCTTTAATTAACTTGGCAATTAATCACCACCTGCTTGTGAAACAGCTTTTATTGTCCTTGTCCATCTTGCATGTGGGATGCGGGTGGGGGTGGGGACCAGGCAGGCAGGGGGAGGAGGGAAGGCAGGCTGGGCTCTCCTCAGGGTCCCAGGCTGAGCAGGGTCTGCTGGAAGGAGAGGCTTGATATCCAGGGGGTCAGCTCCCTCCTGGCTCTGTTTAGGCAGCTGCCAGGTACCAGGAACTGAGATGAGCTGGAGAGAAGCCCCAAAAGAGCAGTGGGCAGCTAGGAGGGTAACCTACCCTGTGCAGCTTCAGGGCCCCTGATCTTCTTGCTGCTCCCCTCTAACCAGAATGGTCTTTCCATATTGGGTCTGGTTGTGGCTTGCATTGTGACCCCAAAAAAGATACGTTGGAACCCTAACCACCAGTACCCGTGAATGTAACCTGATTTGGAAATAGGGTCTTTGCTGATGTAATGACGTTAAGATGAGGTCATACTGGATTAGAGTGGGCCCTAAATCCAATGACTGGCATCCTCATAAGAAGGGCATGTGAAGACAGAGACACAGGGAGAACTCACTGTGCCACCAAGCTGGCTCCTCTGCACACCTGCATCTGACTGCCCAGGATCTCAGCATTTCTTTGGTCGATTAACCCTCCCCCACCCAACTCCAGGAGCAGCTCCTACATCCTCCTCTGTCAGAGGAAGCTCTCTCCCCTATCCCATATCAGAGACCACCCTGCAATCAAAACGACTCTCTTGGGAGGTGGAGGTTCCCAAGAACTGCCCTCCCCCCAGAACAGCATGCCTGCTCAAGTCAGTTTGCTTAATGATAACCTCTGTGGCTCCCCCAGGAAAATCCTCCCATATGCCCGCAAACCCTCAGAAGTGGGCAAGGTACACTGGTTTGAGCAGAGTGCTTTTAACTTCCGCTGTGATTGCGGGGTGGGGGGTGGTCAGAGAGGGAGAGGGCGCTGCAGGCTACCAGGATTTTAACACGAAGGCAGGGCTGTCTCACTCATACTGCCAAACACAGCGCTCGGTGCAGCCTGTTCATTGAAACGATTCACCTTCTAACCCATCTGCTCTAATCCACTCCCTTTTGATAGATGGGAAACTCAGGCCCGGACACTCCACAGGGCATCGCTGTGTAGGGATCTGAGGTCCAGTGATGTAAGCATGTCCCAAGTGACAGCGTTTCTCTGCACCTCAGTCTCCCCATTCTAGAAGGAGAATAGTAATACCACCCTCTAGGGATGTTACCAGCCTTAAAGATAGCTCTAAAAACCTATATGTACATTTTCCATGAATTCAATCAACATGTTTTGAGCACTTCCTGAGTGCCAGGTCCTGGGGATACAGCGGTGAGCGGCACAAACCCGGTGTCCTGACTTCAAGGTGCTACCTATTTGGTGGAAAAAGACAAAGAAACTCATTACCCTCGAGGTAGCTAAGTGTTATGATGGGGTGTACAGAAGCAGTGAGGAAAAGGATACAGATCTCAGGAGGACCCAAAAGAGTAGTGGCGGACACAGGGGGAAAAAAAAGGCAAAGAATGGATCCCTCAACCCCACACCCCCACTGTCTGAACCCCTTCTTTGCCTTAGCCAATCAGGCGCCAGCATCGCCGGCCTGCCGACTAATCAGCGGCCGGAACAGGAGCTCTAGTTGCAGACCGAGGCTTCCCCAGGGAGGGCGGCCGGAGCCCGCGTGCCCCGCCCCCTCCCGGCCCCGCCCACTCCCCGCCTAAAGCCCGCCCCACCACGGTCAGCCGCGCCTGCCCGGAGTTCCCTGGCCGGCGGCCGGCCGCTGGGGCCCAGTATTGTCTTAAGGGCCGAAACAAGAGGAAAGTGGGGAGGGTGGGGAACTGCCAAGTGACCGGCAGAGGATATATAACATTTTCTTTCACCATCGACAATCTTGCACAATGTATGAAACAGACGGTATCGCCTGGACAGGAGCGTGAGGCCGCGGGCAAGGTAAGCAGCACCCCGCGGGCGTCTCCGGGCGTGGGGGGCACCCAGAGAAGATCGGGGCACCACCTCCCATGCTGAGCGGCTGTCGCGGGGTCTGTGTCCCGGTCCGCGCTCTGAAGGGTCTCGTGAGCCTTGAGCAGTGTGGACGCGGCCCCAGAGATGAGGCATCTCCGAGGCGGTGTGGACGCGGCCTCTGAGCTGAGACGTGTTCAGTGACCTGGGGGCTGCCGAGGCGGTGTAGACGAGCGCAGGGGAGCGGGCTGAGGCGACCCCGAAATCCCGAGGTAGTGGAGACTGATCCCTAAGGCTGGGTTGACGGTCCTCGTAACTCGCGGCGGGTGAGATTGGAGACTCGGACTATGACTGAGGCACCTTCCAGCGACCCGGGGGCAGGTGAGGCTGTGTGGACCCGCGCCGCAGAACCACGAGCAGGTGTACACGCGGGCGGGTGGCAGACGGGAAAGTTTGCAGGAGCGCGCGGCGCGGAGGGAGGGTCCGCGCGCCTACGGAGGCGCCGCGCTGGGGCTGGGACCCACACACCGCTCACCGCCGCCGGCCTCAGCCGCTTCCCCGGGCCAGAGGCGCCCTGGGGGAACCCCAAACCCCAGCCTCAGCTTCTGTAGCTGAGGCGGAAAAGGGAGCTGGGGAGGCAGTAACTGAACTGAGCCCTAGAGGAAAACCAGAGATTGATTTCGAGCCTCTCAGGCAGGTCCACCCAGCACCTGCTCTGTCCCCGCTGAAGCCTGGGGCATCTCCATTTCACCTGTGAGGGGCAGAGCCAGCTTGGTGTCCAGACACGCTCTGGTCATCAGCTGAGGGGACTCCAACCCGGTCTGGTCCAAGCCCGGAGCCCTGCTCCTTCTCTCCTTCCGCTTCTGCCTCAGGGAGAAGAAAGGGCGCCAGGATGTTGGGGGGGAGTGCAGATGAAACCTGGGGGTGGGGTGTCAGGAGGCCCTGGATCGGGACCCCCGGATCTGCCTCCCCCTGCCCCTTTGTGTCTCCCGGTGGCCTCACAGCATCAGGCAAGGGAATGAATGGAGGAGGGAAGAAGGGGGTGGGGGGAGAGTATGGGACAGGTGATGCTAGCGCTCACCTACCTCGACCCAGGGGAGCTGTGTCTGGCACAGATCAAGTGGGGCAGGGTAGCTATGTGACACTCTTCTGTAGGAGAAGACACCCAACCCCAGTCTCTGCCACAGGGGAAAGGCAGAAGGGGGCCCAGAGGCTGGAGGGACACCTACAGGTCCAGGGTGGTTCTCGGGGTGGCTCCACCTCTCTGTGCCTTTTGTCCCCGTTCTTACTCTCACACACTCTCCTAGTCTCTGTGATTCCTCACAGGTTCTTTGCACATGTTATTTATTTTTTTGATCAACAAGTAGTCATCAAACATCGACTGTGTCCCAGGCACAGGCAACTCGGTGGTGAACAAGACAAACCCCGTCTCTGCCCTCACAGGACTTCCAGACCAGTGCAGGGACATAGCTGGTGAACAACAGTCAGGAAAGGAATGGGGACAGGAGGCAACCTTGAGTGGGCATGAGGAAAGGCTTCTCTGCAGAGGTGACAGTGAGTCAGAAGGGTTAATGCCTCATCATCAGTTACCTCCTCCAGGAAGCCTTCCCTGACCTCCCTGACCTGACACTTTCCCTATGCCAGGCTCTCATAGCCCGGGAACCACTCCCTCCGTGGACATTTTTATGTCATTATTGGGTTGATGTTTGTCTCCTCCCATCAACTGTAAGAGGCATGAGGGCCGGACCTGAATCTCTTCTGGGTAGATGGTAGGCCAAGCGAATAAAGGATGAGTAGAATTTCCCCAGAAAAACAGGAGCTGCTCAGCCAGGTCAGGCATCCTGACAGCAGAAATTTTTCTTTCCCTGTCCCTGGCCTGAGTCCTGGGCTCCACACCCCATTTGCTGTTCAGAGATACAAAGTAAAAGAAACCAGCAGGCCCGGTGAGGAAGAGAGCAGGGAAAGGCCTGGCACAGATGGCCCACTGGAGCGCCGAGCCTGGCCCTCGGGAAGGGAAGAGACCCTTCTGGGGGGAGGCCTGGGGACAGGTGACTGTCCTGTTCTCTGAGTTCAGATCAGCCTACTCCTCATTTTTCTGTCCCAGCTCTGGGAGGTTTGGTTTCCTTCAAATGCTGCTCTGGGAGAAGGTGGTGGCCAGCAGGGTCCCCAGGATGGCCAGGGTACAGGGCCACAGTAACTCCCCTCCTCCCCCCACATCTTGGACAGACAGGACTCAGGGCAGTGCCTCTCTGACCCAGAGTCAGGCCTCTGGGCCACAAATAGCAGCGCAGGTGATCTGCAGTTCATTTAAACTCCTGGCTAGAAAGTAGGAATCAGGCTTAGAGGGGCAACTCTTATTTTCATTTTTCATAGTTTTATACTCAGTGAATTTCTCCCTCCCCTGGCTCTGACAGACCTGTGCGCCTGGCAACTTTCCTGTGGCAGATTATGCTCTCACAGATGCCTGACAAAGCTTTTAGTGCCCCCCCCCCCGTCCTCCCTACTTCAGGGGATTGAGCGGCCTCCACGCACAGCTAGAGTGTCTGCATGCTTTATTCAGACTCTGGCAGGGACGGAATAAAAACGGCCTCCCCACCCAGCCGCCCAGCCAGCCCTCCTGACTGGAATTGCTTTAAAAAATTAACTTGCAGATATGGAGATATAGGTATATGTATAGCTGATTCACTATGTTATAAAGCAGAAACTAACACACCATTGTAAAGCAATTATACTCCAATAAAGATGTTAAAAAATAAAAATAAAAATTAATTAATTTGCAATGATTCACTCCCTTTTGTTCTAGGGGGATCACCAGCATTTTAAAGATGTATTTAAATCAGATTCACTGCTCCCAGTTAAACCTTAACTGCCTCCCCCCACCCAGCAGAAAGAGCACTGGATTTGGAGTCGGGCAGCGACTCAGCGGTTCATGCCAAGTTCTGCTAATGATGAGCTGTGTGACCTTGGGCAAATTACTTAACCTCTCTGCGCCTCCATTGGCTCCTCTGGAAACTGAGGTTAATGATAATCCTTCCCTCCCAGGGTGTTGTGAGGATTAAATTAGATAACGTTCAGGGAAGAGCCATGCAATGCCACGCCTGTGTTTTCTGTTCCCCAGTACTGGCTGTCCCTCTAATTAGCCTGGTGACCTTGGGTGGGCCACTCAGCCACTCTCGGCCCTCAATTTCTGCATCTGAAAAGCACAGGGGTTGTTCTAGGAGATGATGCCACTGAGCCCCCCACCTCCAGCCCTGAGCCCCCCCTCACCTCCTCCTGCCCTCTGCCAGACACCTTCCTTTGGCCACCCCTTTCCTCGTTATCCAAGCACTCATCTCTAATTGGAGGTGGTCCCCCTCCCCAGCTGCCTCTCCTCCTGGCTCCCTGTGAAGTCTGCAGGGTTGGGCCCCAGGGGCCTGCCGTTCTTGGCTCATTTTCAGGAGCAATTAGCCACAGGCCTTGGAGGTGGCCTCAGTGGGCGTGTGGCCAGGCCACTGGAAGCCAGGACTCTGCTCCGTCTGTGGCCTGCGGCGCTCCCCCAGGCCCGGGGGTCCCCATTGCCAGTGGTGGGGAGGCGGATTCCCAGGCAAAGCCATTTCCATTTCTGTACTTTATGACTCCTTGAAGCCCTGAGTCTGAGTGTAAATTAGTTCTACCCTGTGCTTTTGTTGGCAACTGTCTGTTCCTTGGAAGCGAGGGGCTTTGTCAGGAAGAACAAAGCTGTTTGGTGTTTTTCTGATTTGGGGGAAGCGTGCTCCTGTGGGAGGGCTCATCGCTTCTCAGTGTCAGTTCCGAGTCCTTGGTTCTCAGACTTGCTGGTTTTGTTTTGGGTTTTTAACTCCTATGGCTTAAGAGTCACATATGTTTGTGTGTGTGTTGGCTGAGGGATTTTTTTTTCCCTCCTTTTTGGCTTGCGTAGTGTATTCCGTGGAAGCTAATTCCAGGGACTGAACTTTTCAAATCACTGCTTCAACAGCTTTTAAAAATCTGGACGTAGTTACTCCTGTCATCCATGTGTAAAGATTTAGAAAAAATTCCCAACCCGAGGGTGGGCAGCCTCAAGGATGTACAGCTCCTGGCAGCCCGCACTCGCTGGAGACCTGAGGTCAAAGCCGAAATGTCGAGCTCCTCTTGGGACGGGAGGGGGCGGGAGGAGCGTGGTCTGCTAGGTGCCAGACATCTGGATATTTAGAAAACATCTGGGTGGCTGGATTTTTCAGGTTTCTGCCTGACATTTAATATCACAAACATTGAGCCTGCCTCCCGTCCCCCGCCTCCCAAACACACCCAACCCCTTCCCTCCCCTTCCTGACGGGTAAGAAACATCCATTCTTTCCAATTCCCCAGCGTTTCCCCCCTACCGGAAATCTGATGGGCTTATGACATCATGGCTGGCTGCTGAGCGATGAAGTGGATGCCACAAAGAAATCCGACATATCAGATGGATTCTGAAATCAGTTTCCCTCTGGCTGTAGTAACAGGCGTGAAGTCAGGAGAATATGAGCTTTGTTTAAAAAACAAAAAATAAAACTAGGACCTGACCTGTATTAAATACAATATTTTAAAGCAAACAGACCTTTTGGACATCATCCTATTTTAATAGAAAGTGCTGGTTTTTATGATACGAAAGCGGCTAATAAATCAGACCTCAAGCTGCATGTGAACATTCCATTTCTGTTGAGTTTTGTGTGTCCTTATTCACTAATAAAGGAGGAACTGGGAATGGTTTCTCTCCCTTCGTTATTCAAATGGGATAGCTTTTTTTTTTTTTTTGAGCCAATAAAATTCATTGGGTAAACTGCTGGTTTATGTTTTTCTAGGAATCCATTTTTATGGAGTGACCTTGGACCTGACCCGGTCTGCAAACATTGTATTTCCCTCTGCTGGTTTTTCTGGCTGTGAAACTGCTAAGAGGATGCAGTTAAGCCTGATTTTCAGTCTCCTCTCTGCAGGGCAGGGCCGGGACCTGGTGAGCCAGGTCGGTTCTTGGGATGAAAACCACTTTGAAAGGATAAAGGAGGAGAACAGACAGTGAAGGGGCCTGTGATACGAGCCCCAGGGCAGCCTGGGAGGACGGATCCACTGTCTTCCCCATCCTCCCAAAGGGGAGCGAGGACCTCAGAAATAGCTCCAGGCTGAGGGAGCTCACCCCTGATGCAGGCTCAGGTTAGAGGAAGCTCTGGGTTCCAGGTGTTGTGCCTGCCAGGTCCCTAGTGCAGGCATGTGGAGTCTAAGAGACCGGGATTGGAGTCCTAGCTCCTCCGTGGACAAGCTGTGGGGCCCTTCACCTTGCAGCCTCTGCCCCTGGGAGTGGGCATAACGACACCACCTTGCTTGCTGGGAGAAACTTAGTGCTGGATGCTCCACACGATGCCCGGCCACTTCAAAGGGCTCTGGGGTCTGTCTCAGAGCCGGGAGAGGCTGGGGGAGATTCTGGAGCTGAGTCCACTGCCTCGGTTTGTTTGTGCCCCGGCTCTGCCAGCCACCATCTGCGTGACCACATTGATCTGTGTGACGTTCTCTGTGCCTTGGTTTCCTCATTCGTCAAACCATAATAATAATCGGACAAACTTCATACACGGGGCAGTTGAGAGAACTAATGTAGTAAGCGCTCACCAAGCGTTAGCTCTTACGTGAGACATGCCCCTGAGCCCAGCAGGTGGGTTGCTGGGTAGGACTGTTGGGCCTGGGATGGGAGGGGGTGTGTCAAGCTGAGCACAGGTAGAGGATAATCGAGGACTGAATAGAGCAGCCCTCCTCTCTCTGCACAGAACATTCCGTGGCTCCCCATTGCCTAAAGGGAATAAAGTTCCCCTCCTTAACTGGGCCCCAGGTACCTCACACTTGGACCTCATGCACTGTTCTCTCCCCTCATTTCTCTCTCGTCCTCCCAGCTGGAGCACACCGCCTTCTCTGGACTCAGTACTAATGGGTAGGTCACATTTTCAAGAACCTGCCATCAGGTTGGATCAAATGGATTAACTCATTTGATCCTCACACCAACCCATGCAGGGGATATGGTTATCATTCCTATTTTAGAGGCAAAGTGAGACTTCAGGGGCTAAGTATCTTGCCTCAGGTACCAGAGCCTGGATTGGAGCCAGGGGTTGGGCTCCTGCACCATCCACTTAATCCCAGCCCCACTGGCTCCATTGGGCCTTCCCCCTCCTGTTTCCCACCTCATCCCTAAAGCCAGAGCACCTGCCTTCTCAGAATGCCCACCCCATCTCTGTCTGCCAAGATTCTTATGCCACCTTGGCCAAGAGGCCTTCCCAGACCACTCTCCAGTCATGTCATCCAAGGAATGCTGGCGGGGCCCATTGTGCCCCCCTCAGGATGCGGCTCTCCGTGGTTGGCCCGCGGGACCCTGGTCCACCTTACCTACAGGTCAGGAGCTGTGCTGTGGCCAGCTTTGTGTCCCTCACAAGGCACTCACTGACGACCTACTATGTGCAAGACGTGGGGACTCATACGGCAGGTGCCCACACCCAGCCTGGTCTTCTCTCCCAAACTCCAGGCCTGTCCAACCGATGCCTTTTGCCTGCCACAGCTCCATTTGGATGGCCAGGGGGCAGCTTCACCTCAGCAATCATAAACCGAGCTCTTGAAATTCATCTCCACAACCTTCCCCATCTCAGGTAACGGCACCTTCATTTTCCACTCAGTTCCTCGGGCCAAAAAACCTGGGGATCATCTTTGACTCCTGTCTCTCTCTCTCTTTCATAATCTCAAGCTCTCTTTCTCTCCACCCCACCCTCACCCCCCATTCACCATCAGCAAATACCATTGGTTCTACTTTCAAAGTATACCAGCAGTTTGACCCCTTCTCCACCTGAACTGCCCACCTGTCTGAGTGCAGCAGCCTCTTCATGGTTCTCCTGCTTCCCCCTCAGCCCCCTGGAATCCATTCTCTATGCAGCAGCCAGAGTGACCCTGTTAGAACTTAGGCCAGATCCTGCACTTCTCTGCCCAAAACCCAGCAATGGCTCCCAGCTCATTCAGGGTCAAAGCAGAGTCCTGCCTGGGGCCCCCGCTTGCTCTCTCTCTGCCCTCAGCTCCTGCCACCCCCCATCTTGCTCACTGACCTCCATCATACCATGTGTATTCCCACCTCAGGACCCTTGCACTTGCTATTCCTTCTCCCCAGTATCTACTTCCTTCTGGTATTTACATCGATCAAATGTCACCTGCTCAGAGAGACTTTCCCTTACCTCCCTGCCCCATCCTTTCCCCACTGTGGTGTTCTTTCCCTACTCTGTTGCTCCTCAGCAACTATTCCCACTTGACCTTATGTTATACATGTATGTGTCTGTTACTAGAACGTAACCTGCACTAGGGCAGAGCCCCGCCTGTCTTCTCACTGCTGTATCCCTGATGCTCAATAAACATTTGTTGAATGAAAAGCTAGATGGATGGATTCCATGAAGGGACAGCAAGTACTAAACACCTGGTCTGTATCAGGTTCTGTGCTGGGTGCTGAGGCGACACATGTGAACAAGACCTCCTGTCCCACCCACAGAGCCCTAGTCTGAGAAGGGAGACAGACGCCAAGCAAGAAATCACGAAGCAGGTGGAATGGGGTGGTGTCCGGGAATGAGCCCAGAGGAGGAATTGGTCCAGCCGGTCCGAGGGAGCTTCCTGAAGGAGAGGGCATACGCAGGGCGACCTGGAAGGTGAATAGGAATTGGGCAGGGAGGAGGGTCAGGCAGACAGGTGGGCAGTGTGCTCCAGGGGCTGAGGACCGGCCTGGTGGGCAGGTAACCTCATATTAAAGTCAATAGGGGTTAGGTGGGTAGAGAGAAGGGCAAGTTTTCCAGGTTGGGGTCACCATGTGGGGAAAGGCCCCGAGGCGGGAATGAGTGTGGGCAGCGTGGCTGGCGGGGATGGACTGAGGAAGGTCTTAAGTGCTGCCTGGAGAGGCGTTAGGAGGAGCAGCAGAGCCTGGGCTGGAATCCTGGCTCTTCCCCTCCAACGGTGTGATCCTGGATGCATCACTTCTCTTTTCTGCAGCTCAGTTTTCCCATCAGTGGACTCCTGACTATGTGCCTTTTCTGCTGCATGTCCTGCCTCACAGAGAGGGTGAGACTTGAACCTGGAGGGAGGGATCCAGGGTAGAGAGGAGAATGCCAGGAAGAGCATGGTGAGCAGGGGGAACAGAATGTGCAAAGACATGGGGCCTTTCTTCTGGATGTGTTTCTCCAGTCGCTCCCTCGGGGAGCAGCGAGGCAGGGAAGACAATGAAAGGGGCAGCCTGCCCGTCCCCAGCGGGGGCCAGCCCTGGAGCATGCCTGGTTCTCCGCTTGAGGGGCCACCCAACTTTGGCCTCACACTTGGCTGAGCACCACAGCCCTGAGACAGGCCCTCGAAGCTGGAGGAGCCAAGGCTCAGAGCAGAGAGGTGACTGGCAGCCACATTACCACATGGCTGGTAAGTGGCAGACAAGGGACTTGAATCCAGACCTACCTGGCCCCACTCCCTGCTGTCCTTTCGCAAGACTGAGCCACAACCTGTGGGTGGGCCAGGTCTCGGGGAGCCAGGATCGCACAGGTGAGAACCTGCTCATGCCAGGCTCTGAGACTGAGTCCCATGCCCCCACCGCAGGGCTGCCCTGATCAAGGCCACTTCCTCCTTTGAGGGAGGTGAGTCAGGCCTCTGGAAACCCTCTAAGCCTCTCCCCTTGGCTGGAACGTCTCTGAAGACTCTGGAAGCTCCTGAAATATTCCAGGATTATTGACTCCCTGGAGCCTCCCAACCACCCCTCGAACACGGGCTGTTGTTATCCCCATTTGACAGGTCGGGAAACTGAGGCTCGGAGAGGAGCAGTTACCCAGGGGAGGCACACAGGTTAAATGCGGAGGTCCTGCTGGGTTCATTCTCTGAGGCTGCTTTAGGGACAGAGGGCCTAGCTCCATGTACAGCTGAGAGCTGGTGCTGGGGCCTAAAGCGGAGTTTCACGGGGCTAATTTCAGCCTACACTAAGAACTTTCTTCCAGGTATGCCCAAGATGGACACTTTGCAGGAGTTTCAACAACCTCTGCAAGTGGAGGGAGGGGAGATTAAAGTCATGTTGGATTGAGCAGTCCAAGTTTCTTTGACCTCTCCAAGCTTCAGTTTCCTTATCTGTGAAATGGGGATATTAATACCTAGCTGTCAGAGGCATTAGGAGTCAAGGAGCCCACAAAAGGTGCCCAGTAAGTGCCACTGTCCCCTCCTGGGGCTCCCAAGCTTCCCCTATAACAGCCAAGCTTAGAGGGTAGAGTGGCAAAGGGGCCACCTCCAACAGCCCTGTCCCTGTGGAGCAGCCCCGCAGACCCTGCTGCCTCCCTGACATGGGGAGCTGGGGGGGTAGGTCAGGCTAGGGGTCCCAGACAACTGCCTCCTGGTCTCATGTGTCAGCTGGGCCATGGGGTACCTTGAGCAACGGGGAGGCCCCACAATGACTTCTTTCTTTTTTTTTTTCTTTTTCACTGCACCGCGCAGCTTAGTTCCCCGGATAGGGATCGAACCCGGGCCCCCTGCAGTGGAAGCGTGGAGTCCTAACCACTGGACTGCCAGGGAAGTCCCCCCCCCCAACGATGACTTTTTGAAAAGCACAGCTTTGAGGGCAGACACAGGCCTCTTGCCACCACTGACACTGGCCTCCAGGAGGCAGGGCTCACATTTCATCTTCGTAATAGCCTCACTGCTCTAAATCACAGCCCCACCCAGGCTTAGCCCAGAGCCTCCCTGCCCTCCAGAGCTTCCTGGCTCCCTGGTTAGGAAATGGCTCAATGCCAGGACCCAGAGAGCTGGGGAAATCTCACTCCAATGGGCTCTGTCACGGTGTTCCAGGCAGTTGGTATTTATAGAGCACCTACTCTGTGCTAGAGACTTTCCTTACCTTTGCTCAAATAATTCTTGAGGTGGGCCTACCATCTCATGTCACAGGAGAGAAAGCCAAGGCTCAGGGAGAAGCAGCATCTGGGCTGAACAACATCAGAGCTGGGCTTCTATCCCCAGGGGTGAGCGTTCTCTGCATCCTGCGTCCCCCAGGCAGGGCAGTGGAAGGAGCACTGGCTTTGCAGCCCTGGAGCATGGTGGGTGGTTGTGGGGACTCTGGGCTTTGCAGGAGGACAGATCCAGGCCCAGCCCTGACTCTGCGCTCGTGTTTTTGCACATTCTGTTCCCTCTGCTCACTATGCTTTTCCTGGCAGACTCCTCTTTACCCTGGGTCTCTCTTGGCTTAAGTCTCACCCTTTCTGTGAAGCAAGGCAGTGTAGCCAGGGATCCACAGGCTTGTTTTCAAATCCTGCCCCCACCGAACTTGGAAGGGAGAAGAATAAGGGACACAGCATGCAAACAGGGAACAGCATGGGCAGAGGCAAGAGGTTGTGAGTAGGCCCTTGAGAGCCGCATCAGCTGGGAGGGTGGAGGCAGGCAGAAGGGAGGAGGCCTGGGTTGGGTTGCCCTGTCACCATCCTGGGCCTTTGCCCAGGCTGTCTTCCCTGCCTGGCCTACCCTTCCCCTTCTCCTGTCCAAGCCGTCATGCCTTTAAGTCCCTGGACAGTGGAGTTCCCTGTCCGTCTCTTCCTGAGCCACCCCTCTCCACATCCTCCTTCCCCAGTGTTCCCACGGCCCCAAGTGCCGCCTTGATGTGAGCAGTCAGTGTCTCAGGTCACGCAGGTTTGTGTCCTGCCTGTGCGTGGTAGCAAGGTCCTTGACTCAAATCTTGGCTCTGCCCCTCGCTCGCTGGGTGACCAGGGACAAGCTACTTCACTTCTCTGTTTTTTCCTCTGTAGGATGACAGCAGCTGCCCCCAACTCACAGGGTTCTCTAGGGGATTAAATGAGGTTGTGCTTATAAAGCAGCAAACCACACCGCCTCCGAAAGTCAGCCAGCTGGGACATACACGTTCGTGCACGTCATTATTAGTATTTGTGAGTCTCTTGAGGGTAGGGCCTTGTGTCTGGTGTCCTGCTCACTGCAAGGCAGAAGCGGGGGGCTTGGCGATTGCTTCCAGAACAAATGGGCAGCCTGTTCTCCTGTGCAAATGTGAGCTCTAATAAAACTACCAGTAACCTAAATAGTTATCGTGTATTGAATGCCTACGTCATCTTGTTTAATCCTGACTAACCTTCAACGTGGGAATTGTTAGACCCAATTGGCAGATAATATAATTGAGGCTTAGAGAGCTTAGGCCTGAAACGCAGAGAATGAGCAGCTGAGTTGGCTTTCGCACCTGTGTCTGGCTGTGTGTTGGTTAGGACTCTGTCCTGTTATGCCCTTTGCTGGATAGTCCAGACGCCCCCTTCTCTCCCTCCTGGGTGCCCTTCCCCATCGCCAGGCCACCCCTTGGAGTCACTGGGGTGAGGGGGTGTAGACTTCGGGACCCATGGTGATCTGTCTGTTCATGAGTCCTGTGCCCTGTGGCACACGCACACACATGTGCATGCAGTGCACATACATGTGCACACATACACTTGACCTCCGCGGCCAACAGGCTCCCCTCACCGGTCTCCAGAGCCACGTCTCCGCCACGTCTCTGCAACCGCAACGGCGTGAAGTCTGTGTGAAATATTTGAGTCGAGCTGTCACTGCTGATCGATTTGTTGGCCTCAGTCCCCAAGCTGATTTCACTGGAGTTCCTGTCGGCTCATCGTGCATGGGCCCCACCGCCCGGCTCAGTGTCCCCAGTGCAGTGGGGGTGGCAAGGGAGGAGCCAGCACCCTCCATCCAGTCTCATCTGGCCCAGCACCGGGGAAGCCCGGGACCTTGCTGGGGGCCCTGGGCAGCTCACATGACCTCTCTGAGCTCGTTTCCTCATTTGTTCAGTGACCCCATCCACTCTGTCTACCCGGTCAGGCTGGATTTGAAGCTCAAGTCGGACAATGAACGTGGAGGATTAAAGGGGGAAGAACAGGAGAATGTAAAGTGGTGGCTGGGGGTGGTATTCAGGGGAGTCCCAGCTCCTGGGGTCCATGTGGGCCCGCTGGGGAAGGTGCTGCATAAACCATAAGTGGTTCTGAACCAAGTGGGGCATGGGCCAGCCCTGGATCATCTTCCCTTGAACTCAGCTCTGGGAGCCACTGGTACCTGCACCCATCCCAGCAGCCTCTGAGAGGGTGTGGGCAGCCCTCAGGCAGGGGAGGGGCTTTGGGACTCTTCAAAGTGGCCGCATGGTGGGCCAGAGTTGCCAGTGGCCAGGGGATAAAGGCAGTGATGGGGCTGGGAGGGCCTGCATGGGCATTGAGCCTAGGGCAGGCCAGCTCAGGGAGGAGAAAGCCTGGACCCTGGAGAGGTTCACTCATTCCTTCCTTCATTCTGCACGTGTTTGTTGAGCACCTCATTTGTGCCATGCAGACCCCATGCTCAGTGTTGGGTACAGGGCAGTGGACAAGACCCCTGCCCTCATGGAGATCACTTTCTGATGGAGGAACACAGACAAAAAAACATAATAAGGAAGTAAAATATATTGTGGTCCAGAGTGATAAGTGCTAAGAAGAAAAATAAAACAGGGAAGGGAAACAAGGGGTGGATTTTTTTTTTTTTTTCATTTATAAATAAGGTGTCCAAGGAAGGTCTAATTGAGAAAGTGACATTTGAGCAAAGACGGCAAGGAGGTGAGGGGCTGAGTCAGGTGGATCTCTGGGGGAAGAGTATTCCAGCCAGAGGGATGAGCCCGGGTGACGGCCTGGAGCGGGGAGCGTGCCTGACACGGTCAAGGAATAGCAAGGAGGCCCGCGTGGCTGGAGGGGAGTAAGGGAGGGGGAGGCAGTAGCAGACGAGCTCAGAGAGGAAATGGGGGCCAGATGGTGAGGCCTCCTGGACTCACCATTTAAAAGGATCCCTCTGGCTGCTGAGTGGAGAAGAAACCGGGGGAGGGGCAAGGGCAGCACCAGGGAGACGGATAGGAGGCTGCTGAAAATAATCTAACAGGATTTGCTGATGGATTGGATGTGGGAGAGAGAGAGAGAGAGAGAGAGAGAGACAGGGAGCGCATGAGCAAGCAGAGGTGTCAAGGATGGTTCCAGAGAGTTCTGGTCAAACTGCTGGAAAGGCTGGCTGAGCCTAGAGGCTCAGCAGAGACCCTAAGGGAGGCCAGGGATGCTGTGAAGGGTGGGGGGTGGCTGAGCCCCAAACAAGCAGATGCCATGGCCAAGAGGGATCTCCAGCTTGGCAGCCCCTGGTGGATTAGAAAGCTGGGGCTTTCTGTGCCCATGGGGGCTACACAGACCCCAGCCCAACCCCGGGAAGGGTCACCCTCTCTGTGCTCTGGACTGGGGGCTGGGCTTAAAGTGGTCCCTGGCCGATATGAACCCTCTCCACAGATCCTTCCTACCCATCCACTCATCCATCTACTTACCCACCCACCCTCCTCCCACCCATCCAGCCCCACCTCAGCACCCCAACTACCTGGCTGCTGTCCCAGACACTGGGCCTGTGTCCATGAACTCAGCAGACAAATCTCTGCTCTCGTGGACGGACATCTTGTGTCCAGGCCTGAAGCAACTTCTCCACGGGGCAGAATAAGACCAAAGGATAGTCTTACTTCTTTCCAGTTTAAGGTCACTCAACAAGTTTGTGACTACATGTGATCTCATTGTTGAACATTTCTAAGTCATTTCAAACAAAGTCTCCATCACTAAAAATCTTTGGTCAGGTCATGTCACTTGGTTTGGGTTCCAGGAAAGACTGGCAGAATTGAGGGCTCCATGCTGCCAAGACTCAGGGAGGCAGGGATGTGGGGGGGGGGGATCCCGAGGAGGTGGTCTTTATACCCGGACACAGAGGGGGAGAGAGCGTTTGGGGTGGAAGCATGGCATACACAAAGGCACAGGGTGCGTGGGGGTGGGGGGATTCTGCAAAGCCAGGTGGGCTGACCACGGAGGGTCTCATAGGCCCTGATGGATCATCTGGCCTTTGTTCTGAGGGCAGTGGGAAGCCTTTGAAGGTTTCTGAGCTGGGGGAATGACCCACCCTGTGGCGGCACCACGGAGGATGAATGAGAAAAGGCAAATTGTTTTGAGACGGTAGACCAGTGAGGAGGCTGTGGCCTTGATCAGTAGGGATGCTGAGACCTGACCCAGGAGAATGAGGGGTCAAGGGGGATGGATATGGGATCAGGGGTAACTGTATAGATCTGGTAAGTGGGGTGGGGGCACCACTTGCTGAGGTCCCACAATTGGCCACTTAGGATAACCTCACACCAGACGTGGTCCTACTGCAGTGCACCCACCTTGGAAATGTCCCTATCCACACCTGGCCCTCTGCACCACCAGTACTTGGCGCCATCCTGGACCCCCTCTCCCCTACATTGGTGCCATCTCCAAGTCACTTTGATTTTGGCTTCCAAATTCTTCCCAGTGTATCCCTCCCCTGTGCCTGTGCAGTCGCAGGCTGGGCCCTGCTTCTCCAGGCTTGGACCAAGGCCATGGCCTCCTCCTGGCCTTATGCCTCCAGCCTCGTACTGCTGCCCCATCCCCTGCAGAACAGCCAAAGAGATCTTTCTTGAACCTGAGTCTGGTGTGCCACCCTCCTCATTCTCATGGTGTCCCATTGCCCTGAGGAAAGCCCACTCAGCACAGGCCCTCCTCGGCCTGCCTGCTCCCCTCTGCAGCCCATGCTCCCCAACACGTTCAGCCTCAGACTGAACTTCTTGTTCCTGCTTCACTCGTTTGGCTAAGGTTTATTGTGCACATACTCCGTGCTCGCACCACGCTTGCATCGAAGGTTGGGAACTGTGTGAGGGTAGAGAGACTCAGTCACGGGGTCTGGGAACAGGTAAGGCCTTTCTAAGGACCAGACATCTGAGCTGAGATCCAGAGGATGAGCAGGAGGTGGTGAGGGGGAGAGTGTTTCAAGAAGAAGGAATAGCTAGAGCAAAAGGCCTGAGGCAGACACCAGCGGGACTCATTGCAGGGTCCTGTGCACATAGCAAGGCCTCCACTACCTGGTACCCCACCTTTGTCCAAAGTTGGCAGCTTGGGAGCATCAGGGGCCAAGCCTGGGCAGGTGGCAGGGCCAACTCCTGGGGGCCTGTGGGGTAGACTGAGGTATGGGACCTTTTCTCATTTAAAAATTAGCTTAATTGAGATATTTATCATTTTATCATTTTTTTAAAAAAAGCTTTATTTCGATATAACTCACATACTATAAAATTCATCCTTTTAAAGTGTATAATTCAGGCTTCCCTGGTGGCACAGTGGTTAAGAATCCGCCTGCCAATGCAGGGGACATGGGTTTGAGCCCTGGTCTGGGAAGATCCCACATGCCGCGGAGCAACTAAGCCCGTGCGCCACAACTACTGAGCCTGTGCCCTAGAGCCTTCGAGCCACAGCTACTGAAGCCTGCGCGCCTAGAGCCCGTGCTCCGCAACAAGAGAAGCCACCGCAATGAAAAGCCCACGCACAGCAACGAAGACCCAACGCAGCCAAAAATAAATATATGTTTTTTAAAGTGTATAATTCACTAGTTTTTAGCATATTTATAGAGTTGTGCAACCATCACCACTATCTAATTCCAGAACACCTTCCTCATCCCCCAAAGAAACTCTGTACCCATTAGTAATCCCTCCTCATTTCTCCCTACTCCCAGGGCTGAGTAACCACTAATCTACTTTCTGTCCCTATGGATTTGCCAATTCTGGACATTTCACATAAATGGAATCAGACAATATGTGACCTTTCTTGTCTGGCTTCTTTCACTTAGCATAATTTTTTTTTTTTTTTTTTAGGATTCATTCATGTTGTATCATGAATCAGTACGTCATTCCTCTTTATGGCCAAATAATATTCCATTGAATGGATAGACCACATTTCCACATTTTATTCATCCATTTATCAGATGGGTTTTTTCCATTTGGGACCTATTATGAATAATGCTGCTATAAACATTCCGTACAAATTGTTGTATGGATGTGTGTTTTCACTTCTCTTGAGTGGATACCTAGAGGTGGAACTGCTGGGTTATATAGTAACTCTTTTTTTTTTTTTTAACTTTCTGGCTGTGCTGTACGGCATGTGGGATCTTAGTTCCCCGACCAGGGATCGAACCCGTGGCCCCTGCAGTGGAAGTGCAGAGTCTTAACCACTGGACCGCCAGGGAAGTCCCTGTATAGTAACTCTTTGTTTAACCTTTCGACAAGTGGCTAGACTGTTTTGCACAGTGGCTGCACCATTTTACATTCCTACCAGCTGTGTATGAGGGTCCCAATTTCTCCACATCCTCTCAGCAACACTTGTTATTGCCTGTCTTTTGATTACAGCCATCCCAGTGAGTGAGAAATGGTATCTCATTGTGGTTTTGACTAATGACTGATGATGTTGGGCATCTTTTCATGTGCTTCTTGGCCATTTACACATCTTCTTTAGAGAATGTCTGTTCATATTCCTTGCCCATTTTAAAATTGGGTTATTTGTCCTTTTATTGTTTTTTGTTTGTTTGTTTTTTGGCTGTGCCACACGGCTTGCAGGATCTTAGTTCCCCAACCAGGGATTGAACTCAGGCCACGTGAGTGAAAGTGCCGAGTCCTGACCACTGGACCGACAGGGAATTCCTGTCCTTTTATTGTTGGGTTGTAAGAGGTCTTTATATTTCTGGATACAAATCCCTCATCAGGGAAAAGGAGTTGGGACACCAGGCTGAGGAGCCAGGCCCTGGGCTTCCCTGAGCTCCGCACTCCCAGTCCTGGGTGCCGTCTCCGAGGTCTCAGAGAGGGACTCCGGCGTCACCTTCCGCCTCCAGCTCCCTCGCGTCCACTGCCTTGACCCACTTGAGACACCGCATGATGCACACTTCACAGGAACTACGGTGTCTCCACCCACCGGGGCCCGGGCCCAGCAGCTGGTTTTCATATCAAGGAAAAGGGAAAACGCCGATCCTTTCAGAGGTGACCGCAGAGAAGCTGCCACCTGTTCCATGCCCTCTGCAACACAGCCACAATCTCAGCTGCGACAGATCAGCCGCCTCTGCATCCCAGAGGTCAAGCCCGCAGCCTGCCCGGACACCCGCCTGATGGGCAGGCAGCAGGGGGAAGACACAGGCTTGTCTGCGGGAGGGACGCCTGCCAGGGCAGCCGCAGGCCCCTCGGGCCAGGCCCTCCCTCGCCCTGCTTATTTAAACTTTCCTGAACCTTCCACAGTTTGTAAGCTGAGCTCCTATAACTTTGAGAATCAAGGCAAATGGTAAAAAAAACAAAACCCAACCACGGCTGCTGGCTGATTTGGCTTAGACGTTGGGGAGTTCTTTTTCGGTGGCTGCCTGGAGCTGGGTGCTGGGCTGAAAACACAGGAGCAGTGCTGGCTGGGCCTGTCATGTGGGGGTCTCACCTCCCTCTACAACCATCTGGTCTGGGGTGTTTGGCCAGCCAGCAGCCCCCAGCCTCATGCCATTGCTTGTGACTCAGTGTGTGTCGGGGGGAAGCGGGGGTGGGGAGGGAGGTTGGCTCTGGACCACCGCAAAGCCACTGCCCTCAGGGGCACAAGGTACAAAGAGGGAAAGGGGCCTGACAATTCAAGGAGAGGGGTCCCAGGCACAGCTGAGGCCTGAGGTGCAGCCTCCGGAAGCTAGGGAGGGATCTACAGGTGGGAGAGTTCTGAACTGTCCTTCAAGGAGGGTTAGGATGTCAAAAAGGCAGTAAAGGCATTCAGGCAGAGGACAGCAAGCACAAAGGCCTGGCACACTGGGGAACTAACTGGTCAGGGGTGGAGAGGAGCAGGTGAAAAGCCGGATGAGGCTGCCCGTCCCTGGGCCCCTGGTGCCTCGCCATGGGCCCACCTGCCCCGTGAGGCTCCTAAGTGCTAAGGAACCCTCCTGTCCCCTCCCTAGCTTTTGCCCCGCCCCTCAGTCTGGTTCCCAGACCTCTCCCCTCCAGCCCTGCTGGCTGCTCTCCCAGACAGCGTTTTTCTTCTTTGCAGGATTGGGCCTCGGGCTTGCTCCTCGCTCCCGCAGCGCCCCAGCTGGGCCTGCCACCCACCACCTGCTACCCGCCCACGTGGAACCCCCTCTGCCCCTGCTGGTGTCGGCCTTGGCAGGCTCTGGGCCCTGAGGCCCCTCTGCTTGCTGATTGCTGATTATGCAGCAGCCGGTGGGCTTGGGAGCCAGAGCGAGAGATTTATTGTGGTTTTTAGGGGGCGTTTAGGAGCCGATGTGATAATGTCTGTGAACGCACTTTGTAAACTGTAACGGGGGAGTGCCATGCACACGTGAGGGGACTGTGGCTGGGGAGGGGGTGGTAGCCCAGCCCCCAAATGACATCCTGGGACTCAGCCTGGAAACCCCTCCAGTTCCGGGGGTGGAGAAGCCCTCCCGGGCTCTAGGGCAGGAGTCCCAGGCTGCATCTGCTGGAACGGGGCCTTCCTGAGCCTGTGGGCCCGTCTGTGTCACCAGGCAGCTCTGAAATGAGCTGTGAGCCAGAAAGTTGCCTGGGTCCCTCCCTCACCCAAGAGGCCCAGTTGCACTGCAGTGACAGTGACATGGTTCCTGGCTGCAGAGTGGCGAGGACTCCGGCCCCCCGACCCCCGCTGTGGGGGACTGAGCTAACAAGGGGGCAGCAGCTGGGCTGGGTTGTCTTCTGGGAAGGGGAGCTCTGCCATCCCACCCATCTGGCTAAATGTTATCATCTGATCATTCTTTTCTAGTGGCAAATCTTTGTTGAGCACCTACTATGTGCTTGGCTCTGACTCAGATATGACAAGGATCAAGACAGACAAAAATTTCCGTCCTCACAGAGCTTATATGGAGGGAGGGCAAAGACAGACAGACCATCCACAGGTGAATAAAGACGATTTAAAATACTGATCGTTACTACAGAGACAGTAAGATGGGACAATTGGGAAGTACTGAAGTTAAGGGATCAGGAAAGGCCTCTGTAAGGGTCCCTCGCCCCTCTGTCCAGGTGGGCCTCTCTCTGGACAGGACTGCCTCCAGGACAATCCTGGACCCTGAGGGACTCAGCTAGTCCTCCCTCCCCACTGCCAATCACTGCTACCAAGGCCTGTAGGCTAGGCAGCCTTGGGGCTCCCCAGCCTGCGGTCAAGGGACTGTCCTGGGTCCTTGAGCTTGGGACTGGCTGCCTTTACTAATCTTGAGAGTAATGAGCAGTGAGCTAATGCTGTCTAAGTGTTCCTGGTGCCAGGCACTGTTCTCAACATTGGACCTGAGTTGTCTAATTTAATCTACAGCACAACCAGATGGTGTGGGAACTGTCATTAATATTCCCATTTTAAAGACAAGGAAACTGAGGCCTAGCAAGGTTGTGTAACTTGCCTAAGACCACACAGCTGGTTCAGTAGAGCTAGGATGTGAACCCTCCAGGGCCCATGCTTTTCACTATTGCTGGTCAAGGTCATAAGCCTTGAACCTTATGACTGCCAGGCTGTGCTGAGTGGTCCTACACGCACTGTCCCACGTCAGCCTCATTACAGTCTCTGAAGTCAGTTGATCGTCTTATGATCTGCTCCTACACTTTTTACGGAGAAGGAAACTGAGGCCCCAAGTGGGTGAGTCACAGCTGAGAGGTTGGGAAGTCAGGATTCAAACTCAGACCAGCTTAGGGGGTATAGATCAGGGGTAGAGCATTTGACTGCAAACTCAGACCAGCTCACCTCAGAACCTAAGCACTTAACCTCCTGACTCTCCCTCCTCCTTATCTGCTGTCGTGTTTGTGCCCCCGAAAGCCCATAGAGGCTGGGTTGTTCCCCCATGTTGCAGATGGGCACACCAAAGCCCAGGAAGGTGTTTTTGACTTGTTCATGGTTGCTGGCTGTTGAGCCAGGCCTGCTTCCTGGCCCCCGCACTGAAAGGGCACCTGGTTGGGCCACTGTGGCCAGGGGGTGGTTGAGGAGATGGGGACAGGGTCCTGAGACGTTTGCTCAGGTGTGCAAAGCTCTGCGAGGGAGGCCTGCCCAGAACCAGCTCTGGGGTCGAGGTGCCTGCATCTCCTCCATTACAGACCAGTCCCACCTCCTAGACTTAGCTTTGGATACAGCCCTGAGGGGGTCTCACTTTGCTTCGGGGCAGGGACACTCTGGAGGGCCACAAAGGCTCCTGGATTAGTACCCTACAGTCTGTGACCTTAGCAAGGTCACCCTCTCTGAACTTGTTTCTTCTCTGTAAGATGGGATCCTGGTATCTGGCTGGATTTGTGACACTGCTTTTTAGAAAACTCTGTGGTGTATCTGGTAGCTGGAGAGGGGTGGCTCTTGCCTGGTGCCCCCTTGTCTTCTGCTCAGGAAGCAGTAGGATGAAGGGGTACCAGAGACACTTGCCCAGGGGAGTCATCACAGCTGCACCAGCCCAGGAGGGCTCTCTGGGCTAGTCTGTTCCCCCCATGGGCACTGGCCAGCTTCTGACCTCAGATCTGTGGCCCTGAAGCCTGCTGTGACCTCACAAGGGTGAGGGAGGCACAGTTGGGCCCTCCCTGAGCCTCCTGGACACTCCCCAGGTGGACTGCACCTTCAGGGAGGGATTTGATGCCAGTCTGAGGGCAGCAGCAGCAGAGGCCCTGAAACCTTGGCAGTGGGATTAAGGTGGAGAAAAATGAAGCGTGGAAATCATTAGTTTCCTTGGTTGGCAAGAGCCGCCCGGAATGAACATTTGGGGCTTTTAAAATGAACATCAGCTGCAGGGACTCGTGCCCTGTGCCCGCCACGGCCCAGGCCGCCTTGTGGAATCCCAGACCGGCTGTTCCTTTTTGGTTGCCGCTCAGCCAGCACTTACTGAGTGCCTACTGTGGGCCAGGCCCAGAGCCAGGATGGGAGGGAGAATCCAGCCAGAGAGCAGTAGCCCCGTGGCGAGGGCGCAGCCGCAGAGGCCACAGTGCCAGCCAGCAAGGAATCAGGCAGGACAGGGCAGGCGCCACCACCTCCTGGGGGTATGTGAGAGCAGGGAGGGGCTGGGTGGCCACCGGCTGTGGGTGTGGAGGTCGCAGAGGCTTCCCAGGAGAGGGCCTCAAGGGGTGGGGGTGGGTATCCTATGGAAAGGGACCTGCAAAGGCACGGGGCGGGGGCAGTGTGTGAAAGGCCAGGTGCCAGTGTGACAAGGCACAGGCCTCCAGGGTGAGGCAGGCGGGCCTGGTGGGGACTGGGGCGAGCTGCAGGCCAGGGCTCTGGCAAGGCTGCTGCCAAGCGGCAATGCAAGGGGAGAGGCTTCCGCCTGAGCCTCCTCTTTTCCGAACTGAGCTGGAAATGGAGATTTGTCTGTGAAAACTACCGATTTTTAAATGATGGGAATTAATTTTAATTCAAAATAAAAATTACTATGAGGTCAAAGCAAGCACGGCTTTGGCTGGATCGGGCCCGTGGGCCAAGAGTTTCTGACCTCCGGTGGTGGTGGTGATGGGCAGGGGGCGCGGAGGTGGAGCCGGCTGCTTAGAAGTTGGGGGGCTGTGAAGGGCTGGGCCGGTTGGACGGTGGGGGATTTGTGAATAGGGAGGTTGGGGTGAGGTGGGCCGGTTGAGTGGGGGGCTGGCTTAACCCCACCAGCGGCGCCAGTGCTTGCGGGGAACTGGGCGCGGGTGGGCTGGGGCTGCAGGCAAGGGCCCCCCGCCCACCCCCGCCGGGCGCGCCGCGGCCGCCCGCCGCCTCCATCCGGGCCTCTCCCCACCTCCCGCCCGCCCCCGCCCGCGCCCCTCCCCCGCCGGCGCGCACGCCTCCCGCCGCCCCTCCTCCGCCCGCCCGCCCGCCTGCCCGCCCGCCCTCCGCGCGCTCTCCCCGGCTCCCTCCCGGTCTCTCTTAAGTGCCATCGAGGGGCGCCGGGAATTGCAGCCAGTAAATCGCGTCCCACCACTCAGCAGCGGGGCCACCGCAGCGGCGCCGCCCGCGCCCGCCGGGAACCCGCGCCGCCCGGGCGCCTCTCCAGGGCCCGCGAGGCCCGCCCCCACCCGGCGCGGCGCTGCGCAGGGCCTGCCCCCGGGCCGGCCGGGGCGCGCGGGGCCCGCGCTGGAGGCGAGGACGCGGCGGCCGCGGGGCGCACGGCCCGGAGCGCGCGGCCCGCGCCCCCGCGCGCCCTGCCCGCGCCCGCGCCCTGCGCTCCGGAGCCCGGCCCCGCTGCCCGGGCTCTCCTGCGGGACCGATGCCGGCCCTCCGGCCGCCAGGGTAAGCGGGCTGCGCGGACGCGGCGGGGTGAGGCAGGAGGGTGGGTGGGCGCCCGCCCGGGGGACCCGGTGCCCGCCCAGCACCAGCGTCTGGCACGTGGGGGCGTCTCAAGTTCCCTCTGGAGGCCGGGCAGGTGGCGAGAACGCGGGGGAGTGATGCTCTAAGGCTGGCACTTACTGCGTGCCTACTGTGCGCCGGGTGTGACCGGCTCGTCTGAAGTAGGGTTTTTTTGTCCCCATTGTACAGATGAGAAAGCAGAGGCCAGGAGAGGGCAAATAGCTTGCTCAGGGTCCCCAGCTAGGAAGTGGCCAAGCCCGATTTGACCCCCCCAGCTGTTTGACGCCAAAGCTGGAGCTCTCCCCACTAGGGCACGCACAGCCACAGAGTGAGGGTATGAATATTTCATTGTAGAAGAGAAGGAAAAAATCAGCCATTGTCCCACCACCATAATGCAGCCACTGTAAGCGTTTAGGTTCTTTATTTCAGCCTTGTTCTTTTTTTCCCCTTTCTTTAAGAATGTGTGCTTTGGGGTCATTTAGGCCCTGGTTCCATCTTGACTCTAGCACCTGAAAGCTGAGAGGCTTTGAGCAGATCCCTTAGCTCTCTGGGCCTGGGTCTCCACCTTAGGAAAATGGAAGACACTCCCAGGGTTGCTGAGGGGATTAGATGAGACCTGGTGGGTTGCCTTGAGGGGGGGGTGGGGTGGGGAGGGGCCAGGGCCTGAAAGAAAGGGGAGTCCCTTCAGCAGGGACTCATGGAGCACCTATTAAGTGCAGAACCAGCACTGGGCTCTGGCACTGGGGGAGGTGGGGGCAGCCTGGCCCATGTATGCTTCTTATAGGAGGGCTCTGTCCAGCACTGTGGGACTGACTGCCTGCCTTCACACTCTGCCTTTGCCAGGCCCCTGCTTCCTCCTGGAGTGCCTGGGAGGGGGGATAGTCCCCTGGCTTCACCTTTGCCAAGGAAATGAATTGCATCGGGCGGAGTCCAGCGCTGCTCAGAATTTTGCCCCCCAGGGCTAACATTTGGGTCCTGGCTTCTCCCAAGCCCAGGCCTGGGTTTTTGCTCCTTCTGGGACCTTCCAGACTCACAAGTTTAGCATCAGGCCCAATTCCTTATCCTACCCCAGACCAATGACATCGCCTCCATCAGCACCCAAGTGGAGACCCCCAGGCCTATGGCCTCCCGGCCACTTTTACCTGTCCATCCATCTAATCAACCACAGGGTTCCGCTGGTTCTACCCCACAAGCATCTCTCCCTCCTTTTACCCTCTGACCCGGACATTCCCACCTCTCTTCCCCAGCCTCCACCATTGCTCTGGGACACCATAGCCAAAGCTGTCTTTCTAAAAGCAGCTCTGAGCTTCTGAACTCCTCAGCTGTCCACAAACCTAAACTAGGCCAAACTCCTGAGCCGTCTCTTGAGGCTGGGCTTCTCTGTGGTCTGCCCTGCCCCCCTCTGCAGCCTCACTCCTGTGAGCCGGATGTCCTTTGGTTGCAGAGCCCCTGAGCACTGGGTCACCCCTGAGACTGAGATGGTCTCATCCCCAAACAGCCCCTCCTCCGTGTCTTCTGGCCTGTTGAACTCCTGCTCATCCTCAGGGCCTGGCTGTGTCCTCCCCTCCCCATGGTTCTCCCAGACCCTGACCTCTCTTGGGTGGGTGCCGTCAATGCTCCTTCCCCTGGGCACCCCCAGCTCTTGGTGAGTCCCTCCATATGGCTCTCAGCACGGTTCGGCAGGGGGCAACATGCTTCCACGTCAGCCTCCCCCACCAGACTGCAAGCTCTGGCCAGCTCAGTGATCTTTGAGGAATGAACGCCGGGGAGTCTGTCAGAAGCAGATGAACCGTAGCTCCTTAGAGGGGCTCTTCTAACCCCATGGGAATCTGTGAGGAGTGGGAAATCACAAGCCTCCTGCCTCCTTGGGGTCTCCTGCTGGTGAGCAGGGTTCCCTGGATTGAAGCGCTGAGGACCAGATTTGCTCCCGGGTACCTGCAGGCCTTGACCCTCAGCCATTGCGTTCAGGGGCCAAGGTCCCACCTGGATTTGTTGGGGCAATGATGGTGGACACTCAAGTGGAGGGGCCTCCCTACCCTGTCCCTGGGGCCCCTAGCCCCCTCTGCCCCATCAAGCCCACCCGCACCGTCCTCCTGGGGAACAGGGAGAGTTATGTCAGGCCCTCTGGCCAAGTGCCAGGTCTCCCCATGGAACTATAAATTGACCTGTCGGGAGAGGGAAGAGATTAATGTCGGCCATCTTCATTAGCGTGTCCCCCGGGGTGACGGCGTCTGCCCTGAGCTGGCTGATTGGAGAGGGTGTGAGTGAGTGAGGGGATTGGGGGGTTTGCACTCCCCGCAGAAAGGCAAGGTGCAGGGGCCAGGGCCTGCCAGAGAGCTGTGGCCTCCTCCTACTGTTAGAGGGGCCGTCCCTCTGGCCTCTGCTCCTGGCAGCAGGCGTGTGCTTTGATGGAGGACCTGTGTGCTAATTGGGAGCAGAGATGCGCGCCCTGCAGCTCCGCGGGGCTCCCAGGCTGACACCACCAGCTCAGCAGCATCCGTGGGGCCTTCATTAGAGGCCTTTCCCCTGACCAGAAAGGAGCCCGCTGGGGGGGGGCGGTGGGGGGACCTTCCCGCCTCACCCCCTTCCTCTCCCCCTCCCCTTCTCCTTCTTTACTGTGTTGGTGATGGGCAAGGAGGCAGCTTTGGAGCGTGGAATGGATGATGAGAATGGGAAGATCAGAGGGATTTGAGACCTGTGCAACCTGATGAACATGTGACCTTGGGTTAGGCCCTCTACTGCTCTGCACCCGAGCGTCCTCATCCATGGGATGGGCATGGTCGTGCCCCCTGGGGTGGGTGGGGTCAGACAAGGGAGCAGGTGTGGATTTGTCTTTAGAAATGAGGACAAGTCAGAGCCTGCGGCTGAGGCACAGACTGGAGTCCAGGTTTCTGGGTCCTAATCCTTGAGCTCCCGCCTCCCTTGAGGCCCTGGGCCTCCTGGGCAATGGTTGAGGGCCAGGGCTGGTCTCGGGAGGCGGGAGTCCCTTTGTGCGGACAGAAACAGAGCCTCCTCCCTGGGTGGAGGCTGCTGTGGGAAGTGACTGCAGTGGCAGGTCAGGAGGCATGGGCTTGTCCCATCATTCATTCACTTACTCGTCCATTCGTTCATTCAGGACACGCCTCCTGCACTGCCGTCTTGTACTCACAGGGGGGTTGAGAAGTGGCTTCACCCTCTGGAGGCCTCCCTGGGGAAACAAACCCAGGAGCAGATGAGCTGCTAGAACCCCTAGAAAGGAGTCTCCCCAAGCCTGGGGATATCTGGAAGGCTCCAAGGGGACACCTGTGAGGTAGAGATGGTGCAGTCTTTCCTTGCAGGCCTCGTCTGCACTAGACTCTGATATGGGGCATCCAGCTAGGCACCAAGTTCCTGGTCTCCTGGGTCCCCCAGCCAGGCTGTTGACCAGCGTGGGAGCAGGGGATGCTTTGCTCAGTGTGCAGGGACCGAGACCCTCTCTTCACACCCACTCCTGTCGCCCAACCTTTCCTGTGCATCTAGGGGTGGGGGGAGGGGGGGGTGGACCCGACTTGGTTCCTGGTATCACTGGCCTCCAGTCTGTATCTGGGACTGGGTTCCAAGAGCAGCTGGCTGGCTAAGTGCCTGTTTGAGGCTGGGGGTAGGCAGCAGTTGGGTCAGGGCTACCCCATGGAATTGTTGAATGGTTCGGTCTGTGTCACTCACTAGCTGGGGGTCACTGTGTAAAGCATTTGACTTCACTTCTCCAAGCCTGTTTCCTCATTTGTACAACGGGGATGGCACTTTGCTATGTGCTGGGCGCACGCCTGGCTCAGGGTGGAGCACACTGAGTGCTGTTGCGTGGTCATTTCTGCCTCAGGCAGCTGCCCCAACTTCTGTTTGCTCCCCAGAGAACCCTGATTAAGTGGAGTGTGGGCTTCTCTGAGGCCCCAAATCTCTCTGTCAACCGCCCAGGGGGTACCAAGTACCCACTGTGCACCATGGAATGTTTGAACAAAAAGCACATGGTTTTGGAGTCAAAAACCCCAGCTCTGAGTCTTTGCTCTGTAGCCAACCAGCTGTGGGGACTTGGGCACATCACGTAACCTCTCTGTGCCTCCGTTTTCTCACCTGGAGCCGAAATGAGATGTAAACTGAAAACCACAGTGCAGATTGCATTGCTAAATCAGCGCCCACCTAGTGTGGAGGATGGAGCGCTGGACCGAGAGCCTGAGCCCGGGGTGGTGCTCTGGCCCTCTTGGCCTTGCATTGTGACTTTGGGCAAGACTCTTGGACACATCTGTTAAGGGGAGCTGTGGCATCTGCCTGCGTCACAGAGCTCTTCTGAGAATGAAAAGCCGTGTGGGGTCTGGGCAAAGGGGCTGCTCACCGGAGGGCTAAAAGGGCTGGATGCTTTCTTGGAATGACCCTGTTTCCCCAGAGGTGGATGACCTCCTGGGGCCCTCATTTCCTGTCTGGAAGGTGGGAGCAGACACCCTGCTCACCGTGGTCCTTAGATCTCTGTGATGCTGTGTTTAATCAGAATTTTAGCCATTCTGTTTGTAATGGATCTGCATGGGCTCCAGCCCGATGTAATATGAGATGTGTTGAAATATACTGTCATCCGACTTCAGTATATTAAGATTGCCCTTTGAAAGTCGCATGTTGAGAGGCAGATGATGAAGAGGTGCCTATTGTTGCCGCCTCGCCGTGCCCAGCCCGTCCCGCCTGGCAGACTCAGTCGCGGGAGCTGGCAACATGGCTGTCTGCCTCCGCCTTCCCAAGCAGGCAGGAATCACTAACGCGTTAGCAGTTTCATTAAGCCTCTCTCCAGCCTCCCCGCCTCCCTCCCGGGCCTCCTCAGTAATTATTTTCCCAGCCCTTCCACTCGCAGCCCCTTAGCGAGCTCTTCGGGATTGGCCGAGTGGCCGCCGAAGGCTGGGGCTGCTGGGACTGGGCTCCGCAGGGCACCCCCGCCACCCCCGCTGTGGGCACCCCCCTTCAGACCTTCTGCATTGCCATTTAAAGCTTTGTGTCCCCCTGAGGCCTCCGTGGAAATGCAGATCTGCTGCCTGCCAGGGGTGACGGTTAACCCATTATTACACACCCGGCACGTGTAGACTCCTCTGTGCAGCCGACCTCCGTTCATTCAGGCAAAAAGTTTCTCAGGCTGCCCTCTGGGGCTGTCACTGAGTAGGCACCAGGGAACCAGCTGTGAGGGAGATAGGATTCCTTGTCCTGCGAAGCTGTGAGCATCCAGGGACCTGGCTGGGTAGACAGAACCCACAGCACAGGGATGCATGGAGACTGAGGGGGAGGTGTGTCCAGAGTGGGACCGGGGCCTGAGAGGCTTGTCTTCCTGACACCCACAGGTCCTGGGACCCACAGCCTTCCACCGCCCAGGGTGAGCCCAACACCCCATCCTCCTGGTCACAATGATTGGTTGAGAAATGAGCACACGGCCCATCTGAGCCTATCAGAGGCTTTCCTGGAACTTTGACTTACAGCCTGTGGGGGAGATTGATTTGGCTATGGTTGCTGAACCCAGAGGGTGTGCATATGGGACCTCTGGCTGCCCTCTTGCATGACCATATCTAGGGTGGGGACTCTCCAGTAACGTCATCACATGGAGGGAAGGAAAGCTGAGATGAAAGTATATATTACTTCAGCTATGCCTGAAACCACCCCTGGAGTTTTCAGTTACATAAACAGACGTGTCCCCTTTTTGGCTCAAGCTATCTTGAGTTGATTTCTTTCTCTTACAACCAAAAGAATCCTGATGGATGGGAAAAAACAGGCAGGATTTTACAAAAGAGGTGACATTTTGAGTTGGGTGTTGAAGGATGAGTAGGAGTTTGTGCAGCAGAGAAGAGCACTTAGGCCGAGGGAACAGCAGGGGTCAAAGGCATGGAGATGTGAAAGTGCAGGATGTGGGGGACGCTAAGTACTGCCTGTGGCACCAGGGCTTGTAAGCACAAGGGACAGGAAAGGAGGTGAGGGATGGAAGCCGATGCGAGGCAGTGAATGAGGAGGGGTGTAGACTGAAGGTGCTGAGGACTGTGGAAGAGATGGTCAGGAGCAGGAGGCATGGGCTTGGGCAGGTCAGAGAAAGTGCTGTGGAGAGGATAAGTAGGACTTTGCTGGCAGAGAAGGGTCAGGGAGGGCATCCTGGCACAGTGTGAGTCTGGGAATCAGAGTGAGAGGAGGAGCCCCAGAGGCAAGGCTGGAGAATTAGGCAGAGGCCAGATCACAGGGGCCTTGGACATGAGGCCACAGCATCCAGAGGGTCCCGGGAGCCCCTGATGTGGTTAGGTCCAGCTGTACCATGGAGACTGACTGACAGTTGATGGACTAATTTGTTGAACAGATGTATGGAGTACCTACTATATGCCAGGCTCTGAGGACACAGCAAGTGACCATTCAGACACAGCCACAGAGTCAAGCACCTCCCAGGCTGATGGGGAGACAGACAATGAGCCAGGAAGTAGGTACATGAGAATGTGAAAGAGTGAAGTGATGGTGACTGGAGTGTGGGTACCATTGGCCAGGGTCCTCTGGGGGAGGCCTCTCTAAGAAGAGACATTTGAGCTGAGACCTGAAGGACAAGGAGGGCCAGTCATGGGGAGATCAGGGGGAAGAGCATCCCAGGCAGAAGCAGGTGCAAAGGCCCTGTGGCAGATCTGAGTTTGGCCTTTCAAGGGGCAGAAAGGAAGGGGCTTGGGCTTTATTCTCCCTGTGATGGGGAATCTTTAGAGGGTCTCAGAAGCAGGGCTGGAGGCAGAGACAGAGGAAGGAGGGAGATGGCTGCGGGACTGGAGCTGAGACAGTCCATGTGGTTTGAGGAGGTGGGAGAGAGGAGGCCAGGAGAAGGCACCAGTTTCTGGACTGAATACCTGGGGGCGGGGGTGGAGATTTGCGGAGATGAGATGCCTGGAGCAGGCCTAAGTTGGGGAACATCTAGGTGAAGGGGTCCAGGGGCAGCTAGAGCTGGTGGTGGTTAAAGCTGAAGTTGTCCAAGGGGAGGGGAGGTGGGCGCCAAGGCCTGGCCTGGGCCTGGAGAGAGGGAGGGCGTCTGGAGTGGCTTTTCGCACGTGACCACCCCGCTGTGCCAGGGTGTGCTGGTATGGGATGTGAGAGCTGTCTGCTGGCCTGAACACAGCCAGTTCTTGCTGCCACCACTGCCACCACCACCTGCCCGCCTCCCGTAGGTCCTGGCCGCAGCACATGAGTGACATAGCCTGCTGTCCATAGCTGTGCCACCCTCTGCAGTGAGAAGCTCACCCAAGCTGCTCTGTCTCTTGGTGCCAACTCGTTTGCTCTGCTGGAGGAGGCCATGCTAATGGGGCCACGGTCACGGGTGGTTGACAGCTCCCTGACCCAGAGGCGGGCACCCAGGACTGTGTTCCGGGTGCCTGTGGGCTGGGGTGTCAGGCTGGCCTAGGCAGGGCTGGTACGTGATCTGGATGCTGGGAGACCCCTGCCCCAGAGCTGGAGCCCTGCAAAGAGCCCCCTAGCACCCTCTCCGGGACCCTGCTGGCCTCCCAGTCTCACACTCTGTGTTCCTCTCATGCTCAGTGACTGCACCTAGAGATCCCCAGAGCCCAGGTCTTTCTTGCCATCAGGCTCTTGCCTTTGCTGTGCCTTCTGCCTGAAACACTTCCCCGTTCCCTCCTCCCCCCACTCAGATCGGGGGTAACATGCCCCTGCTGTGTTCTCACAACCCCTGGGCTTTTCCCTCTGCATCATTTATTCAGCAAATTGATTCACTTAATAAGGATATTGAGGCCCTACTATGCACAAGATACTGTGTTGGGGGGTGAGGTGTGGGGAGTGATGCACTTGTGAATAAAACAGACCAGGTCCCCACCCTCACAATATGGCAGGAAAGACAGTCACCTAGTAAACGAGCAAAAACATGTCTGGTGCCAGATTGTGGGCAGAGCTATGTAGGAGAGCTGAGGGATGCTGGGGAGGCTGTGTGGGGGGCGGGGGAGGGCACTAATGGAGGCAGAGTGGTCAGGGAGGCTTTTATCCGAGACCTCAGGGAAGAGAAGTGGCCAGCCATGGGAGGTGTAGGGGGAGAGCATTCCAGGCAGGGCTGTCTGCTTTTCTGTGTCTCCCTTACTCCACATGCTTCATGGGAGCCAGCGCAGAGCCGCGGTCTTCACTGGGGCTAAGCTGATTTGCGTAGGGTTCCCAGGGTCAGGGGTGGTGTGTGGTGGTCCTGTGGAGCCCAGATCCCGGGAATGCAGGCAGAGGCCAAAGCCAGGTTCGGGTGTGGGCCTGGGAGCGTGCAGCTGGGTTGTGCACCCATCCAGGGCCTGAGTGTGAGCACGGGATGGGCACGGACTCCTGTGAGATAATGCCTGTGAAGGGCTTGACAGACAGACAGGAATGAGGAGCCTGCAAGCCTGGGATTAGATCCTGCTCCCCTTAGAGGCTGTGAGACCAGCCTCAGGCAATCACTGAATTTGAGCCTCCGTATCCTCATCTGTAAAATGGGCATGACAATGCCGCCTCCTTCATGAGGCTGTGGATTAAATTAGATAATATTTAGTGCAGCCCTTGGCACAGGACAGGTACCGGGTGTATTGCCCTTACCACTGTGCTTATTCTTGGCATTTGCTGAGTGAGTAACAGACAGAGCTGTTGTTAATTTGGAATCTGTGTCGCAGCAGCTTTGTTCAGCATTCTACCTCCAACTCCTAGAACAATGCTTGTGACACACAGTGGGTTCTTTGTTGGTGTTTGTTGACTGACTGCCTGACTGAATGAAATAACCATGAGTGAGCAGCCCCCAGGTGGCGGGGAAGACAGGGCACAAACTACACTGGCTTCCCCTTCTGGGAGCTTGGGCTGTGCCTGGTAGGCTGACCACTGGGATCCTAGCCATCTGGATAGTCCTGGAACACCACACCTCTCCAAGCCTCAGTTTCCTCCTCTGAAAAATGGAGCTGAAGGTGATCCTGAACCCTGTGACCCATCCTCGGTCGTTGACAGACTCATGAGAAAATGATACTAAAAGGGCCCTGAGGATAGCTGAGCCCACAGGAAAGTTGGCAATGACACCATCTGATTTCCCAAGGCTGCCCAAGGTCTCTGGGGGGCCAGTGAGACGTTCAAACTCCAGACAGGGAGCCAGGCCTCTCCCTACCTCCAGAGGCCCCTCCGATATCAAGGGTGATGTTACATTGAATCAGCTTTGTTCAGGGCCTCACAGAGCCCATTCCACAGGAATCTGTTCTAAGCTCCAGCTGCAGGCAGGGGCCCGCCCCTCAGCCTGGGTTCCCACTGCCCCCGTGCCCATTGTCTTGAATCCTAGTGGGCTCTGGAGGAGCCACCATGGTGGGCTGGCTTTCCTGCTGGAGGGGAGGCCCCGGGCTGGGCCTGGCACATTGAAAGTAGGTGCCCAGAAAGGGCCTACTCTCTGCCTGTAAGGGTGGGTAACTGGAGGCCTGGGCTTGGCCTCAGTCCTGCTGTGTGTGGCCTTGGGCACTAGGTTGCTGGTTCAGTACCTACTGTGTGCAGAGCTGGCAGAGACGCCTGAGAACCATGGGTGCCATCCTCTGAATTATTCTTAGGCTTGTGGCTGGGAGGAGGGGAACTCAAAGGAGCCTGGGTATGAGGGTTTTTACCCCTTTTTCTCTGTTGCCCCTGAGCCAGATGGAGATACTGGCCCCTTGCAGATGGGGAAACTGAGGCCCTCAGAGGGCCAAGGTGTAGGGGAAGCCTGATGTGTCCCTGCTTGGGCGTGTCCTGTGTTCTCGGTGCACTGGCTGTCGGCCAGGCTTGCGCACAGCCGAGGTACACACCATCCTCTTCAACCCTCTGTGCAGCGAGGCGGGTCCTGTCACTCTCCCTGTTTCACAGAGGCACAAACAGACTGAGAGAGGCAGAGCGGCAGGGCCAGGATTTGTTCTTATTTACTTTGTTTTTGGAGGTATAACTTAATACAGGAAAGTGCACCAATCCTAGGCGTACAGAGGGATAGGTTTTCACATACATGTGTAGCCTTGTAACCCCCATTCAGGTCCAGACCTAGAACTTTCCCAGCACCCCAGGAGGCTCCTTCGCACCCCTTCCAGTCATCGCCCACCTGGCGTTAACAGTGGAGGCTGGCTTTGTCCGTCTCTGCTCTTCACATAAACAGAATCGCACGGTGTGCCCCCGTCCAGTGTCTGCCTTTTGGTTCAACGTGACATCTGGGCGAGTTGTCCGTGCTGTTGATCTTGCAGAAGTTGGCAGAACTGGGATTTGAACCCTCCCAGTGACTCTGCCCACGGCACCGAGAGAACACTCCTGCCCACAACCCTCCAGTGGCTCGCATCGCCCTTGGAGGAAAGACCCAAATCCTCCCCCAGGCCTTGCTCGTGTCGGCTCCTGCGCCTGTCACTGCCCCCAGGCTCATAGACGGGTGGGCCTTTCGTCCTCAAAAACCCTAAGCTCCTTCCTACCTCAGGGCCTTTTCACATGCTGTTCCTTCCTCCTGTCCACCCTCAGCTTCCTTCCAGTGGCCACCTGGAGCGTCACCTCCTCCAGCTTGCCTGCCTGGACTTCCCCCGACCAGGCTGGGCCCTCCTGCTGGATGTCACGAGGCTAGTTCAGCTTTTTCTTCACTGCCCGTGTCAATTGTAATTAATTGTCTGTTAAGCACCTGCTTCTCCCACTAGACAGTAAACTCCAGGAGGCAGGGATGGTGTCCGTTGGGTTCACGGCTGCATCCCTCACGCCATTCATTGATTGATTCACCTATCCTTTTCATCATCTGTTCATTCAGCAAATACGGAGTGCCTGCCATGCTGCAGCCTCTTAGCTAGTATTTGTTGAATGAGTGAATGGGTGGATGAATGAATGAATGAATATCCATCTGCCTCCAAAGCCCATACTCTTTCCACTACATTCCGTCATCTCTGTTACTGCCTCTGTGGGGCTCAGTTTCCCCTGTTGTCAGATGAAGGCACCAGGCCTGCCCCTTCCAGCCACGTCCTGATTTTGAGGCTGTAGGGCAGATGGGCTGGCTTTGATTGGCAGATGCCCGGGGCGGGCAGCCCAGCTGAGCAGGGAGGTGACTGCAGGCTAGAGGACAGATTCTGCCCCAGACAGCAATGCCTGCTCAAGTGCTGGCCCCAGCGCTTGGCATGGTGCTTTCCACACCTGTGTCACCAGAGCCTGTGATGTCCCTACTGGGGCTCAGGGCTCAAGGCTCAGGGCCATCAAGGGGCTTGCCAAGGCCATGTGGCCAACCCAACCTCTGAGCTCCAGGCTTGGCCTGCTAGGCCTGGAAGAGAAGGAAAAAATAGGGTTGGCTGGGCATGGGAGGCAGTGGGAACGAGTGATGGGGGCCTGGGTTTGAGCGTGGCTGCACCCCCTTACAGCTGGGTGGCTTCCCTTCATGAGCTTAGTTTCCCCAGCTGTAAGAAATGGGAGTGACAGTCACAATCGTCCCACCCTGATGGGGCCTCTGAGGTTCACAAGATCTTGGGGAGCATAGGGTAGGTCTCTGTGAGGCTGGCCTTCTCCAGGGCCCAGCCGGACCGGGCCTCGGCTGGGAGCCGTGTGGGAGATGTGCAGCGCGAGGTGGCTCAGCGGCTTAGCGGCTTGTCAGCCAGGCGGGTGGGTGTCCTGGGGCCGGGTTTGATTAGTTCAGGTTGACAGTCGCGCTCCGCAGCGCTGCCAGGAGGGGAGCCCGTGATTACCCTAATGAAGCTTGAACGCAGTTTGTCATCCAAACAGCTGGTTTGGAGCTGCGCTGCTGCCAGCTGCCCAACTCAGCCGTGCAAATGCACGCCCAGCGCCATGCGAGCCCCGAGTGGCCCTGCCACCGGGGTGACCAGGAGAGGAGGCAGTGGCCCTGGGTGGGCTGTGGAGCAGTCCCAGGGGGGTGGGATGGGCCACCCAGGGGTGGGGGACTGTCAGAGCCTTGGACAATGGAGCAGGGCAGCTTCTCAGGACACTTAGAGGGCAGCCCGCTGACTCTAGACCTCAGTTTCCCCAACTGTAAAGTGGGTGTTCCTTGCAGCTTTAAGTATCGAGAGTTCAGACTGATGAGTCACGTCCTCTGGGAATCCTTCTCAGACCCTGCAGGCTGAGTCAGAGGCCTTGACAGATACCCCCAGCCCTCAAGACAGGCCCCATGGGACTTCCCTGGTGGCGCAGTGGATAAGACTCAGCACTCGCAATGCAGGGGGCCCGGGTTCGATCCCTGGTCAGGGAGCTAGATCCCACATGCATGCCGCAACTAAGAGTTCACATGCTGCAACTAAGGAGCCTGCGAGGTGCAACTAAGGAGCCCACCTGCCGCTACTAAAACCCGGTGCAACCAAAATAAATAAATAAATAAATATTTTTTTAAAAAAAAGACAGGCTCCATCACCCCTATGGCCCTGTGTTGTCACTGAAGATCTGGACGGTTGTCCTTGTGTCTCATTCATTCATTCAGCAAATATTTATGAGAACACACATCCGTGGGCAAGCCAATCACCATCCTGCTTTCATGGAGTTTGCATTCTAGTGGGAGAGACTCATGGGACCTGGACCTCATCTGGGGAGCTGGGGAGGGCTTCCTGGAGGAGGTGGCAACTGAGCCCAGAACAACCAGAGGAGAGAGCGACACAGGGAAGAGTGTTCCAGGCAGAGGAATAGCATGTGCAAAGGCCCTGAGGTAGAAGGGAGAGAGTGTGGTGCTGGGGAGGAATGTGAGTCATCTGGAAACATGCTGAGGGTGTCAGTGCTTCCCAGGGAAAGGACTTAGTTCATGCCCTGTTCTGGGCAAGTTCACCTTTCATTTAATCTTTCTGACAGCCCTGGAAGGAAGGATCATGGTCCTATGCTGCATATGGGGTAACTGAGGTCCACAGCATGGGAGTGTGGTACCCTGCAGGCCTCTGTAGCCTCAGGTCTACTTGGGGCCCCCCTGAGAGGCCCCGGACCACGATTGGTCAGCTCAGTGTGGGTTAAGTCCACATGGGCACTCAGATGAGGAGGGGGCTGAGCTGGGGCCTGGGACCCCGTCCAGGGCTTAAGCCTTGCACAGCAGAGGAGGGCAGAGAGATGGACCAGCAGGCAGCCTGGGGCCTCCACTGAACGGTGAGTGGGTCTCCTGTTACTGTGGGCCAGGACCTGTATGAACCTAGTGGCTCCTGAGCCCACACTTTGTCTACCACCCAGGGAGCTGTTTCTAAGCAGCTTGAGGCTACCCTTTGCTGAGGGCTTGGCTTGGATCTTGGATCAGGGAAGGCTGGGGGAATGGGTGTGAGTGGGGGAGGGTACCGGCCTGCCCCATGGCCAACCCTTGGCTGCTTCCCAGTTTTCTCTGCTGGCATCTACAGCCAGGCCTTATCTCTACCTTCGTGTATCCCTGCAGTAGTCTCCTGGGTGGCTTTCCAGCGTGTGTCCACTGTGCCCATCCTTCCCCACTTTCTGTCCTGACACTGTCTGCCCCCCATACTGTCCATGGCTCCCTGCTGCCACAGCACGAAGCCCACATTCTGGCCCAGCATTTATGGCCTCCCAGCCGCCTCCCCCATTCCTCTCCTTACTTAGCCCCCTTGCTCTGCTTATTGTGCCCTGAATGACCACAGCCTCTTCCTCCTGGAGAGGGGAGTGTGGGGCCCTGGGTCCTGCGAGGCCATCTGTCCTGTGTGTGCCACTCTCGGAGCAGGTGTGTGCCAGGCTCGACAGGCGCTCACCTCCACTGCAGGGCAGACGTGAGCAAGCCTCGGCAGCCTGAGAGCTGGGATGAAGGACGGGTTTATGGCCTCACTGCAGGGAGGGAGGAATTCCCACCACTCTGCTCCCTCCTTATCACTGCTGTGTGGTGTGACTGCTGCCATTGCTGCTGCCTGTCTGGGGAGGTGGTGGCTCTGGAAGAGAACTAGTTTATCAGATTCACCCGCCTCTCGCCTCTGGAAGACCCCACCAGCTTTCTGCACTGGCTCAGAGAGAGATGGAGGGAGGTGAGGCTGCCAAAGGGGGGATGTGGAGTGAGCCCGGGGTGGGGGGTGGCTGGTGGGATGCAGGTATGGATGGAGCGGGCCCCACCTTTCCCTGGGCTGGAGGTCAAGTGCTACAGGCGTCTCAGGCCTCACGAATGGTGGGCAGGGAGGCGTGGGCTGGCAAAGAGCACCGGAAAACTAAACTTGTGATTCCTTGTCCCCGAGCCTGTGCTCATGTTCCTTCTCCCACCTGCTATGCCCTTCCCTGGCCGAGGCCCGTGTCAGGCGCTTCCTCCGGGTTCGGGAACAGGGCACAGCGAATGAATTCAGCGAGAATGAACAGTGACGCTCCCAAAGGTGTGTCAGGCCCTTGCCACGTGCTGGGCCCACGTTAAGCATTTCACATATATCATACCCTTGACCCCAGCCCACAATCAGGTAAGGGAGTATGGTCCCTCTCCCCATTTTACACATGAGGAAACAGGCCCAGAGAGGTTAAGTGACTCGCCCAGGGTCACACAACCAGGGAGTAAGCTGGGTTTCATCCTGGGCAGTCTGAAGCTAAGGACTGGGCGTGTAACCAAAAGACTGGGGGTAAGTAAGGGGGCTGGGCAGGTGATCAGGCTCAGGGTGGGTTGTAGCATGGGAGCTGTGCTTGAGAACGGGCCTGAGCCCTGTGGGTTGAGTGCTTCTGGGGTCTTGGGACCGAGTTGCCACCACACACACCCTTGGTGAGGACCGGACCTCAGGGCCATCAGGCACCCGGATCCTGAAGGCACCCGTTCTGTCCTGTCTCAGAAGCCCTCCAAGTCACCCCTCAGGGAGGCCAGGGCTTCAGGATACCCTGGTAATTTGCTGTTTATCAGCAAATTACCAGGTTCTGGAGAGCTGGGCTCTGCAGGGGGGTTCTTCAGCCTGGCTGGAGGGAACAGGTGGGCAGAGCAGGCAGAGAGGTGCGGAAATGTGGTCTTACTGCGGAGAGAGCAGCTCACAGCCTCTCCAGGCCAGGCCAGGGAGGGTGGGTGGAGAGGATGCATTAGTTCATCCTCTAATCTAAGAGAAGATAGAGCATGACCCAACAACAGTAATGGCAGGTTAGATGCTCTCAGCTACAAAGATAACACTGCAGCAGAGACAAGGGCTGCAAAGACTGAGGGAGATCAGGGAGGCTTCCTGAAGCGGGGGGCCCAGAGCTATGATGGGAGAGATAGGAATTAAATGGGTAGAAGCAGGGACCAGTGTGTCAAGCTGAGGGAAATCCTGTGCAAAGGCCCTGTGGTAGGGAGTGCCATATATCTGAGGACGTGAAAAGCATGTGTGGCAGGAACAAGAAGATCTAGGGGCAGGGATGTGGTGCCTTATGGAGCAGGACCCCCAGGGGGTTGGTTTAGGCTGAAGAGTGATCAAATCAGATGTCACACATGCACCTTTAGATTCTGTGGATCCAGGGAATCCTCATAGCTCCAAGCCTGGAAATCTCAGGGTTTATGGCCCAGCTCCACCATTTCCTCAGTGTGTTTTCATTTTGTTTTGGTTTTTTTTAAATAAATTTATTTATTTTTGGCTGTGTTGGGTCTTTGTTGCTGCACGCGGGCTTTCTCTGGTTGCAGCGAGCGGGGGCTACTCTTCGTTGCGGTGCGCAGGCTTCTCATTGCGGTGGCTTCTCTTGTTGCGGAGCACGGGCTCTAGGCGCGTGGGCTTCAGTAGTTGTGGCACGCGGGCTCAGTAGTTGTGGCACACGGGCTTAGTTGCTCCGCGGCATGTGGGATCTTCCTGGACCAGGGCTCGAATCCGTGTCCCCTGCATTGGCAGGTGGATTCTTAACCACTGTGTGACCAGGGAAGGCCTGTGTGTTTTCATGGGTAAGGAAGGTACCTCTGTTTCCCCATCTATAACATGGGCTCACTGCCCCCATCAAAGCCTAGATGTGAGGACTCTGTATGGGAAGGTGTGTGAAATGCCTGTGTGAGGTGCCCCCACCCCAGCCCTGAAGGGACCACCCATGAAATGAGCGAGCCCTCCTCCCTCCCCCATTTCCCAGGATTCCCACTCACCCTCTGAAGGTTGGTGGGGAGGCCTGTGCCCCCCGCTTTTGGCTTCCGTCTCATTGGCAGGTTGGGAAAGGATGAGTTCATGGCCAAGGTCAGAGGTTCCCTCCCTCGGGATGGGTCTTCTGAGGGCCGTGGCAGGTTCCCACCACTCCCCCCTTCTGTTCCTTCAGCACAAGGCATCTCTGTACCTGGAGACGTTGTCAGGAGAGGTTGCGTCCAGCAGTGTTCTCATTCGCTGTGCCCCCAGCTTCCCTGCGGCCCCACCGCAGCAGTGCCGACCTTGGAGGCAGATGTGGGGTGAACCCTGGCTTGGCTCTGTGACCACTCTGTCCCTCCGCCCCTCCCCTCTAAGTTGAGATAGTGCCACTTGCCTCATGCAGCTGTCATGAGGGTTGGAGTCCCTTGGGGACATGCCTGGCATACAGTAGTCATTTAATACACATTAATTTCTTTCCCCTGCCTGATATGAGGCCACGGGGATTCGTTTCAGGCTGTGGAGAAAGGTGTGCACTTTCCTCACCAGAAAAGACACTTGGTAAGTGCTCGTTAAAGGACGGACTGAATGGCTGAGTGGCCACTAGTAGAACAGGGCCGGCTGTGCCCGGAGCTGCAGTTCTGGGGTCCCCTGGCTGTGTGATGTTGGGCAGGTCACGTGCTTTCTCTGGGCTCCTCTGTGGAAGGTGAGCAAGGCTGACAAGGTCTGGTAAAGCCACCGGAGAGGGTGAATGTGGCAGTTCTCTGCCAACTTAAAAGCTTGGTCCCGACCACAGTGGTGGTCTCACAGATGAGGAAACGGGGGCCCAGAGGGGTGAAGTGCTGGCCTGGGGCAGCCCGGCTGAGGATGCTCCGTGAGGCCCTGAATCCAGTGCTCCTTCACCGGAGTGCGCTGGGGGTGCTCTCGGTGATGTCCCCGCTCCTCACCCAGAACCTGGCATCGGCCAGCAGGGCATCAGCACACATCCCAGCTGAGAGCAGCGCGTTTGATGTGCGTCGCGAGGTCTGTCCCAGGTGAGACTGCAGAATAACCTATGGCAAAGGTGCCGTGTTTCACGTCTGCTGGGAATTGGCTGCATGGCCTTGGGCCCCGGCAAGGTGGGAGGGGACGTTGTCACGGTTTGGCTTCGCCAGAAACAGACTCCAGGGAATCCGCGCGGGAGGCTTACTGGGGAGCGCTCGTGGAACAGTGCTTGTTGGGGGCATGGGATGCATTTGGGCTGCGATGCAGTCACCACAGAGACCTCAGGACCCCATGCGCACTCCAGAGCTGGGGTGGTCCTGCAGGGCTGCATTGACTGATCACTGGTGCAGCTGTCCCCGGGGAGAGGGCGTGCCTCGTTGGGGGGGGGTCTCCCTTCTAATGAGGCACGTGGCTGTGAGTCCCTGGCAACCAACATCCCTGGCAGCTGGGGAAGCCCTCACATTGGCCCTAAAGGGAGTCTGGGTGGTGCACTACGACAGGCGTCCTGTGGCATCACCAGCCAGGCACCAAGCGGCTTAATCTTCTCGAGGATGGCAGTAACAGCCCCTGGCCCTTCTGTGCCTCTGACCCCAGGAACCCTGCGAGGTAGGACTCCTGATTGCCACTTTCAACCTGAGAGACTGAAGCCCACAGAGATGCACAGGCCCCCCAGGCAGTAAGTGGCAGAATTGGGGCTCTGAACGTGGCACCCTGCACCCCACGGCCTCCACTTCCCAGCACACCACATGCCGTCAGACCCCGGCCTGGGCTCCTGCCGTCCCTTCTGCCAGGAGTGCCCTCTTCTCTCTCTGTTCAAGGCTGTCTTGGCTCCGTCACAACTTCTCCTCGAAGCCCTGGCAGGTGAACATTCTGAGTCCTTCTAGCTTCAAGGCCCTTTCCTCTGGTGCAAGCCCTCGCCGAGGTCACTCGTGCCCAGCTTTGACCCTGGTCTGGAATCTGAGCTCCCTGAGGGCAAGACCGTGGTGTCCTGCCCACCCAAGACTCCTGGTGCAGTGCCCAGGCCCGTGGCGCTGCACAAACACCAGCAGAGCTGCATGAAATCTTCAGCCCCCCTTTGGCACCCCCCAGCCCAGCCAGCGTGACTTGCTGCCACGAATGGTCAGGGCTGGTGCCAGCCCCTGTCTCTTGGTGGTGCCCACGGAGGGGAGGCAGGGTTTGCTGGGTAGGAAACAGTGGTGTTGCTGGGACAGGCAGGCGGCCTGGCCCCAGGGGCCCCGTTTGGTGAGGTGAGAGAGAGGAGTTTGACGAGAGGCCAGTAGGCAGGAGGGGCCACCTTGGGGGCCTTTTTCCCTCCCAAGGCCAGCCCGGGAATGGCTGCTGCTCTCCTGGGCTCCTGGGGGAAGAACATCCCCTTGCCTGGTCCTGTCCCTGGAACAGCCAGGGGAACCCAGTGATGGGGGATACTGTCCCTGGTACCTTTTGGTGGCTTTGTTGAAGTGTCCTTGTGCCCGGTGGGAAGGAGAAGCAGAATTCTGGTCAGGGAGGGCCAGCTGAGAGGCCTGAAAGCTGGGAGAAGTGCCTGGAACACGGGCTGCCAGTGTGAGATCTCACTCATGTTTGCTTGACATTTGTTCATTCATTCAGCATTTGTTCCTGAGCCCAGCCCTGTGCAGAGCGTGGGGCAAAGGACCGGGCTGGGATTCTTCTGGTCTCACCTCGTCCACAGACATGCTGGTGACCTTGAACCAGCCTTTTGGCCTCTCTAGACCTTGATGTCCTCACCTGAAAAATGGGGACAATAGTACTCTCTGGGTGGCCGGGAGATCACACAAGCCAATGGCTGTGAAAGGACATTAGCAAACCATACAATTCAGAACAAATGGTGATGATTTTCTCAACTGTAGATTATTTTCTGTTATCACTACTGTTTGTCTCCCAGCTTCCATTTTTCTCAGCTCCTTATCAGGCCTAGTGAAATTAATTAATGTTTACTTGTTATTGTTGCTGGCTAATTTGTTCTCCTCCCTCCTATGTCCTCATTTCCCTTGGTCCCTGCCCCTTCATATAATAACAATAACAATAACAGCACCTCCGGCAGAGTCTGCTCTGGAGCACATTGACTCAGTCCTCACGTCAGCCTCCTGAAGTTGGTACAGTTGTCATCCGCATTTTACAGATGAGAAAACCGAGGCTCAGAGCTGGATTTAAACCCAGACCCTGACTCCAGGGTCTGTGCTCTGAACCATGGTGCCCGCTGTTTTTCAGCTTCGCCTGCGTTCCTGCCTCAATGAAGAAAACGTGGCTGCACTTGGCCGGTCGGCTGGAGCAGGAGACCTGGTGCTGGTCTCGCCCCCTGCTCACCTCACCTGCCTCTCTCCTGTTTCTCTGTCCTGTCGGGCTTGTCCCTGCCTCTTGGTCTTTGTGCTCGCAGGATCCCCTGCCTGGAAGGCTCTCACTCCAGATCTGTGCATGGTTCAGCTCAGCCGTCACCTCCCCAGGTCACCCCTGACTGACCAAGCGTCCTCAGAACCCAGCAGCTCTTGTCTGAGTGGCCCCCCGTGTGCTGGCCCCCTCCTCTCCTGGCTGTGGGAGGGGCTGCCACCCCAGCCTTCCATGACGCTCCCGTACTTGGGTCCTGGAACTCAAATGTCCTTGGTTGGGTTGTCCAGTGGGGGCCTCAGCCTCTGAACTAGAGGCCAAAGAAAACTGAGCTGGATGAGTGATCCGAATCTGGACTCATTCACCTGCATTCACTCAGTCATTCATTCACCCATTCATTTATTCACCCATTCATTCATTCACTCCACACTAACATATTAGGAATCTTTCTGCTGCCCACATGCTCTGTGCTGAACGAATGCTTCTCCAGTGAAGGAATGAATGTCCGTCCTTACCTCTCCCCAGCCTTTCCTGTCTCTTCCACTGGAAGTCCCTCCCCGCGTCCACCCCAGGGAGACCCTGGACCCTCCCTGCTGACATTTGATGTCGTGATCAAGCAAAGGGCTTGCTGTCGCTCTGATATCTTCCAGCGCCCCTCCTCTTCCTCCCTCTGTGTGATGGATGCTGGGACGCCCCGAGCCAGATCTGCAGCAGCCTCTAGAGGAGCTTATGCTGTGTGTTGGGACTCACTTCCCCCAGGGTAATCTCATTTATCTTCTGAGTGTTCACAGCTGCCCCTCAGTGCCCAGAATGCGGCCCGACACACACTTAGCCCTCAATCAGACTTTTGTTTTGTTTTTTTTTTTTGAAGTAGAGTTGATTTACAGTGCTGTGCCAATCTCTGCTGTACAGCAAAGTGACTCAGTTATACACATAGAGACATTCTTTTTTTTATATACATTTCCATTACGGTTTAATCCCAGGATATTGTATATAGTTCCCTGTGCTATACAGTAGGACCTTGTTGTTTAATCCATCCTGTATATAGTAGTTTACATCTGCTAATCCCAAACTCCTGGTCCATCCCTCTCCCTACCCCTCTCCCCCTTGGCAACCACAAGTCTCTTCTCTATGTCTGTGAGTCTGTTTCTGTTTTGTAGATAGGTTCATTTGTGCCATATTTTAGATTCCACATGTAAGTGATATCATATGGTATTTGTCTTTCTGTTTCTGATTTACTTCACCTAGTATGATAATCTCTAGTTGCATCCATGTTGCTGCAAATGGCATTATTTCATTCTTTTTTTATGGCTGAGTAGTATTCCATTGTATGTATGTACCACATCTTCTTTATGCATTCATCTGTCGATGGACATTTAGGTTGTTTCCATGTCTTGGCTATTGTGAATAGTGCTGCTATGAACATAGGGGTGCATGTATCTTTTTGAATTATAGTTGTGTCCGGGTATATGCCCAGGAGTGGGATTGCTGGATCATATGGTAATTCTATTTTTAGTTTTCTGAGGAACCTCCACAGTTTTCCTTAGTGGCTGCCCTCAATCAGTCTTCACTAAGTGGTTGAATGAATTCTTTACTCCATTTCCCTCACTTAGGTGCCACTGTCTGTGTTTTGCAATTCCTCAGATTCTTTTTGAATTGGAAAGGAAAACGATAAGATAGCAATAATAATTGCTTATATTACCGAGCACTTGCTACATGCTGGCCATTGTTCTGAATATTTTACGTGTGTGAATTCATCCAGTTGTCCCAGTCCTGTGAGGCAGGTATTAGTGCCCCCATTTACATGAGGTAGCAGGTACACTGAGCCAGCCACTTGCCCACGGTCACAGGGCTCCACAGTAGGGGGTTGGGATGTAAACCCAGCAGGGCCCCAGAGACTGTGTTCTTGAGTCAGTCATTACAGGCAGGAATCTGTTTTGCTGAAGAGGGCACAGGAGGCCTGGGAAGCTGCCCTGTGGCACTTGCCTCTGCAGACAGAGAGGACGAGAGTGTCAGGCTGCATGTGGGTCCTGAGTCCTGACTTACAGTGAGCTGCTCTTAGAAGCCAGGGCGGGGGATGCGGGCGCATCAGAGATGGGGGAGACGGGGAGCCCAGCTCATAGGGCCGTGGTGTCTTCCTTTCAGCCCCTGCTGGTGCCTCCCTTGATCCCCAAAGGGGCCGTGTCCAGTGAGCCACGTGGCCTGAGTTGCATGTCCCTGGTGCCCGGTGCTCCCTTGTGCCCTGAAGAACCGTCTGTCTGAAGCCTCTGTCCGTCACCTTCAGGTCAGGGCACAGCAGCCCCCGGGTCTGCCTCTGAACGAGAAGGCCTTAAATCCATTCCCAGCCCTCACTCCTGAATTGCCTGTGCGATTTTTACAGTTGCTTGGGGAACTGTAAGTCTGCGCTGCCTGACTCCTGTGTATTTAAATTCTCAGCCATAATGTTATATTAACTCATTTTTTGCAGTTTCCTGGGAGGCCGTGTGTACATCACTGGGGCGGTGGGGGAGTGGGAACGGCCGTGCACGTGGACAAGCACAGCTGTGAGTGTGCCTGGTCCTGGGGGCTGACCGGGGGCGAGTGGACGGGCGCCTCTGTGAGCGCCCACAAGAGGCGTCCTCTGCCAGCCAGGCGCTCACGGTCCAGAGTCCACCCCGAAGCTGCGGAGGCCGCCGTGTGGCTGGTGAACTCAGGATCCCGCTTAGGGATCGCTCCGGAGCCCGGGTGAGGCTGTGGGTCACGTGTGCATCATCCTTTATGTCCCAGTGTGTCCATCCCCTCATCCATCCCCAGACACATGCTGAGCACCTGTTGTGCACCCAGCCTGGAGACACAGCACGCACAGAGCTGACCGTCCTGTCTTCCCGAGATGGTGTTCTGGGCAATGGATATTGACCTGACAGGCGGATGGTGCCGGGGACTGGGACGGCCTTGAGAGGAAAGGAGAGCTGGGTAGGGGGATGGGAGTAGGGCCTGAGGTGGGGGGAGGTCAGTTGGGAGGCTGGGGAGAAAGGCAGAGACCCGAAGGAGGTCGGGAACCAGCCGAGTGGCTCTAAGGTGGTCGTGGTAGCAGTAGCTGATTGTGCCTGACCAAGGCCCTGCTCTGCACGTGTTCACTCATCCAACCTGCACAGCAAGGCCATGGGGGTCATCGTGCCCATTTTGCAGACGGTGCCCAAGGTCAACAACTGCTAAGTGGCAAGGCTGGCATCAAGCATAGGCTTTCTGGCTCCATCATCCGTGTTCTCACTGCTCTATTCCACAGCTCTCTGGGGAAAAAAGGCCTTTCACATGGGTGGCACAGTACATGCAAAGGCCCAGGGGCCAGAACGTGGTTGGTGAATTTGAGGAACAGTCAGAAGGCTAGTGTGGCTGGAACAGAGTGACTGGGGGTGAGAGTGGAAGAAGGAAGGGTGGAGAAGTTGAGGGGCTTGATCTTGAGGAACTGGGGGCTCACTGTGCTCCCTTTTCTGATTCTTGAATCAAGGCAGCAGTGGGGCAGAGCAGGGATGGTAAACAGAAGAGGGCAGAACTGTGCGGTAGGGCAGGATCTAGGGGTTCCTGTGGGGCAGGATGAGCAGCAGGGAAATTCCTGGAAGGAGCAGGGCTGGGAGAGCCCAGGGGCTGCGGTGGGAGGGAGAGGGAGGCTTCCCGGGAAAGACCCATTTGGGGGATCCCAGTTGCTCAGCCGCAGTGCAGCCTTGCTCTGGGGATCAGAAAACCAGGACTTCTCAGGGACTTCCCTGGCGGTCCAGTGGTTAAGACTTCGCCTTCCAATGCAGGGGGTGCGGGTTCCATCCCCGGTTGGGGAGCTAAGATCCCACATGCCTCACGGCCAAAGAACCAAAACATAAAACAGAAGCAATATTGTAACAAATTCAATAAAGACTTAAAAAAGAAAAAAAAAAACAGGACTTCTCAGCAGGCTCCCTTGCCTGCCCACTGGGAAACATAGGCCTCTGCCTGGTGTGAGGAAGGGCCCTCAGAGCTCAGCCCTGATGCTTTATTTCGTTGTCCACTCTCTGCCTCAGTTTCTTCATCCAGAAAATGGGAATCCTGATACTCGTGAGAATTAGATATAATGGTTGTAATGTTCTGGTGCTGCTTATTGACCACCTCCTGTCTCATTCGGTTCTCTGGGCTCAAATAATGACCCCATTTTTTGTGTGTGTGAGTCTGTTTCTTTTTTGTTATATTCACTAGTTTGTTTATCTTTTAGATTCCACATAGAAGTGATATCACACAGTATTTGTCTTTCTCTGACTTATTTCACTCAGCATAATACCCTCCAAGTCCATCCATGTTGTTGCAAATGGCAAAATTTCATTCTTTTTTTATGGCTGAGTAGTATTCCATTGTGTATATATACCATGTCTTCTTTATCCACTCATCTGTCGGTGGACACTTAGGTTGCATCCTTATCTTGGCTATTGGGAATAATGCTGCTATGAACAATTGGGGTGCATGAAGTTTCCCCATTTTATGGGGAGGAAACTGAAGGCCAGAAAGGGAGTGACTTGCTCAGAGCCCCTCTGGGTCCTAATGTGGCCAGGCCCAAAGGGCTATGGAGTGTGGAGGAGAGAGAAAGACCTGGAATTAGGCCCCTGTGTCTCCCTCCACACATGTACAGTGAGGCCCCCATGGCTTTCCATGTCTGCCCAGGCAGGAGCGGTCTGGGGTAACTCGAGCTTGGACACTGCAGGTGGGCGCAGCCCTCAGGTCTCCCTGCCTGTGGGGCACAAGGGCAGGACCATAGGAACACCTGTGATGGTCTTCATTCATGCTGTGCTTGCTGCCTGGAATGCCCTCCCCCCCGCCCCCCAGCCAAGTCCTCACTCTTTTAAGTCTTAGCTCAGGCCAGCACCTCCTCCAGGAAGCCTTCTCTGACTTTGTCCCCAAAGGTCACACACCACCTTGGTGCCCCCATAGCCCTGTGCTCATGTCACTCAGCGTAGACCTTGTTGGTGCTAGTATCTGTCCTCCTCCACCCAGCCTGGGGTGTCCCTGCTTGTGGGGCTGTGTCCCAGCCCTCCCGCACCCCCAGTGTCCCTCACAGGGCATGGCATGGAGCTGGTGTCAGTGAATGCCTGTAGAACAGAGCTGGCTGGACCTCAGGCCAGGGGAATGGAAGGGCCCTAAACCTTGTTGGGCAAGTGCCACCCCTGGCTGACTTCATGGCACCAGGCCCCAGCTGGCTAGGCAATGGATCGGGGGTATCCTGCACACTCAGGCCTGGAGGTGGCCAATGCCCCTTTCTTGGGATAGCTTCTGAACAGCAGGCCCTGGCAACACCCGAGATAGCAGTGCACTGCCAAGCCCTGGGGTCTCACAGAGTGAAGCTGGTCACCTGCAGCCTGATGGCTCAGCCTGGAGTCATTCCTCGCTGGAGGCCCCTGATGAAGGCTTGGCCACGCAGTGCTGGGGTCGCTGGGTAGAGGCCCCATCGTGCCCCCTTCACCAGGGCTGAGCCCACTCTCTGGAATCATCCCTAAATGCCAGCCTCTGTTTTTCCTCTTAATGAGGAAAGCATTTCTCTCCTCTCTGCCATCCCCCCTTCTTCCAGAATGGATTTACCGTTCTGCTGTGCCACATGGCCCCCTCCTCCTTCCCTTTCCTCTCCCCTCACAGGCCAAGGAAAGTGGAGGGTGTTATTGTATATTTTAGCCGATTGTTCCCTGTATGCCCCAGTCTCTTTGGGGTGGGGCTGGGGGGATGGGGGAGTAAGTAAATTATATATTGAACTCCTAACTGGAGCTGAGGCCTTGTGGTTTCCATGGCGACCAGGCTGGAAATAGCTCTGCGTGACATCAGCACGGTACAGGTATAGCCGGATCCAGCCGTTCCCCAAACAAGCTGGCAAGGGGAGCAAGGGATGTGCAGCTAATTAGCATATGCAAATAAGGCCTGGTGAGCAGGGTGGGGCCTGGGCTGCCCCAGCAGGGCCTGTGGCCATGGCCTGGGCCTCTGACAGGTAAGCGGGCTGGGGCTGGTGGTGGGGTCAGGGCCCAAGCTCCCCCCGGCACATCCCTGTGCGGGGCTGGTAGGGGCCTCCAGTGTGGGGCCCAGGCTGCCCGGGCCTGCCTGCCCCGTGGGGCTCTGGGAGCATGGCCAACGGGGCTGCCAGGGGATGGGCGGGCATGCATGGCGTGGAGCTGGGATGGTTCCCTGCCCGGGCTCTAGTGGAATCTGGCTCCTCTTGGCTTATGGGTGTCTTTGAAGCCAGATACTTAATTGGGCCCTGCTGGCTTGCTGCCATTTTTCTCTTCAGGTCTGTGAGGGAGGGGTCACCCCCTGCCCACCTTGGCTCCCCCCTCCACCTCCAGGCCGTGGGAAAGGCTCACAGACTCCCGCCCAGGTGCTACACTGCTGCATCCAACACGCCCTTTCCTGCCTAGACCCAACAGCGGGGAGAGAGCAGAGCCTTTCATTTGTGGCTTCATACTACCCACTGGTCTCTTGGCCTCTCTGAGCCTCAGTTTCCACCTCAGTGAAATGGGGGTATTGTTTCCCTGCCCACCTACCTCACAGGGTAGTGAGGGGCTAATGAGGTGACACTGGGGAAGGGCCTGGGTGAGCTTGATGGGCCGGACACATTTGGAGGAGGAGGAGATTTTCTGTCATCTCAGTTTAAATTGAAGCTCGGTCACCCGGTACTGCCCCCTCCCCCCAACATACACACACACACACACACACACACACACACACACACAAACACGCACATTCTGGTGAGACTGGAGAACTTACAGTAAATTTCTGGGCGAGGTGAAATACTGCCACCTTCATTGTGGTGATTTCCACACGAGGGCTCTTGGCTGAACTGCCAGCGTTTGAGCTGGGCGTGCTCTGTGGCTAAATGAGATAATTCATTCATTTCAGCAAATGCTGAGGGTGTGCCGAGTGAGGGAGGGGTGGGTCCGGCTGGGCCAGGCATGAGGAGCGCTCAGTGGGCTCAGGAGACAGACAGATGGTCTCGCCGGTGCTGCCTGGGACTGGGGGCGCCTGGGAAGATTGTTGAGGGGTGGGACCTTTGATGCCTTAAGGGTGAGTCAGAGTGCCCTTGGCAGTGAAGGCGGGGGTGGGGGGGTGGGTGGTGGGTGGGGGACATTCCAGGGAGAGAAGCGGGTGGGCACAGAGGCTCAGAGGTGGGAAAGGACACCCAGCATTTGGGGGAGGGGCGATACTTGGCTGTGACTGGGGAGAGTGATGGAGATGCCACTAGCAAGTTCAGGTGCCAGCCCCAGAGGGGCTGGAAGCCAAGGAGTTGGGACGCGGTCCTGGAGGCAGTGGGAGCCATCGATGGCACTTGAGCAGGGGACCGATGTGATCAGATCCTGGTTTCAGAAAGAAAAGATGGGCTGAAGAGGGCTGAGTGTGAGACGGAAATAGTCATGGATGGTTCCGGTCCCTCTGGGAGCCCCTGTAGCCAAGAGTTGCTCTTTCCATGGGCAAAGGACCAGGAAAGATGATCTGTCTTTGGGCCTCAGTTTCCTCATCTGACCATTGGGGGCAATGTGTACTAGGCTGTGGAGCCTGTGTTAGCACAGCAGATGTGAGCATTTGTTCTCCTGGGCCCCGGGATCAGTGGGGAGCAGTGGAAGGGAAAGGCCACTGCCCCAAATATTCTGGAAGGAGGGGACAGCAGAGATGGGCAGGGTTGCTGACTTCGTGCTGGGACCGAGGTTTTCACGGGTTGTGTTCGGGCCGTGGCGCAGGTGAGGCTTTGTGTATTTGGCGGGAGGGAATTCTGCCTGGGCCGCCCCTGAGGCTGCTGGCAGCCAGTGAGGAGGATTCCCGGGCAAGGGGGTCCCTGTGCTCATCACCTCTCCCTTCTCCTCCACAAACCTCGTTTCCCCTCATCTCATAGTTTCAGAGCCCTTGCTAAGTGTCAGGGTTGGACAGGGCCCTGGGCACCTGTGATGGCCAGATGTAGGGCTCACCAGTGGAGCTGGAGGTGTACAGATGAATAATGACCCCACCCAGGGGATCAGTGCTGGGGTGGGCTCAGCACCGAGGGCCAGAGGAGGCTGGCACCCAGCCCTGAGGTCAAGGGAGGCTTCCTGGAGAAGGGGACGTTTGGGCGTCTTGAGGAAAGAGTTGCCCAGACAGGAAGAGACGCCATTCCAGGCAGAGGGCACAGCCGCAGCAAAGGCACCGATCTGGGAGCAGGTGTGGTTTGGCTGGGCCAGGGCACAGGTGGGGAGCCTCTGATTGCCTCACCCTTCCAGGCTCCTCCGATCCTCCTGGCACCAACAGGTTAATCTGTGGGTCAGTCTGTGTTTACTGAGTGGCTGCAGTGTTCCCCGGCTGGGAGATGGCCCTGGGGGTGGGTGAAATGCAGGCCCCATGAGCCCAGAGGTCTGAGCTGAGGTGAGACTCCCCACACTCGTGCACTTCTGGGTGTCACATTTTCACAGGGTCAGCATTTGGGAGCCTCCTCGGGGCACCTCCTCGTCACCACCCTGACCCTAGAAACCTGCATGTCACTTTGCAGCCTCTGTCCTATTTCTACTCTGTGACCTTTCTGGTCTAGCATGCGAATGTGGGCCGGTCACTCCCATCCCAGAACCTGCCCGGGTCCCCTGCTACTCGGATAAATGATGAAGTCTGAGCCCCTCTCTTTATGCGATCTCTTGTCTTCGTATTTTTGCTTGCATGGTTCCCTCTGCCTGGACACCCTTACTCTCTCCTCTGCCTGGACACCTCTGGTATGAGCTGCAGACTTTGTGTCAGGAGGGCTGGGAGGTGGGTTCTGGCCCAGGGTGGACCGTGGTGGGGGTCTCATTCTGCCATTTCCCGCCATGCAGTCTCTCCCTCCCTCACTGGGTCCGTGCGTGGATGGGCAGGCACTGGGTGGCCAGACTCCCATGCCCTTTGCTCTCCTTGTCGATTTGGCAAATCTCTTCTCTAGATGCTGGTGTGGTATCCTCTGAAGCTTTTTAGAATTGTCATTTATTTGCTCATTAATTCAACAAGCATTCTCTGGGTGCTTGCACTGTGCCAGCCTCGGCACTGGGCTTGGATGTACAGAGTGAATAAAAGGGGTGCGGGCAGGAGCCCCCGCTCTCACCGCGGGGAGGCAGGGCTCCCAGGGTGCGGGCCTCCCGGGTGTGGGCCCTGCTGGCTCCTCTTCTCGCCTGAGAACTGCGGGCTCCCCGGCCCTGGGAAACAGCTGGGCCAGGTGCAGGCGCCTGTCTGGCTGCCTGCCTGGCCGCCCGCCCACCCGCCCCGGGAGGCATCGCTGCCTGGGATTTGAGTTCCTCCTAGGCCTTGCGTCGGGCCACGGGGAAATCATTTTCTGACAACGGTCATCAATTTTGCTGAGAGCCCATCGGCGCTCCAGCAGCCTGTCCCCGGCAACGGCAGCTGGTCCGTGTCAAGCCCCTCTGTGTCCTGATGACAGAAACAATTCACATTAGGCGTCTGCCCCAGAGCACACATCCAGAAGGGATGGGTTCCAGCCAGTTTCAGATATGTACCACGTCACCTCCAAGTCTGTCTTTAGGTCCTTGGGTTAGTGGACATGTCTCCCCCCATGTTGGGGTGGCCCTGCGGGGCCCTCGGTGGAACCAGCCCCAGCAGGAGCCTGGGGCCCCTCAGGAGGGGAACATCCCTGCTTCCCTGTATCCACCTCTCTGCAGACACTGTTCTAGGTGCAAAGGGTACAGCTTTGAACACAACAGACAGAGCCCCTGCTTTTGCCTGGGGGAGTGACATTTTAGCTGAGAGGTAAAGGTCAGGAAGGAGATTGCCATGCGTAGGTCTCGGGGAAGAGCATTTCGGGAAGAGGGAACAGCGTGTGGAAAGGCCCTGGGGTGAGACTAAGCTTGCTGTGTTTACAGAACAGAATTCTGTTTAGGCTGCTGTGAGTCTCAGGTGCCCAGGAATTATCCAGGGTTAGAGCCAGGGTCCTAATAGTGCCCTGGAGGTGTCCCAAGGAAGCAAGAAGAATTCTGGCGGATGATCAGGAAGACCCCTGGGGGGGATGGTGTTGGGCGTAAGCCATGAAGGGCAGCAGGATTTGGCCAGGTGGAGTTAGATATGAGGAGGGGCCTTGCGGGAGGCAGGAGCAGCATGACTGAGGCCCAGACGGTGAGAAGGAGAATGCCTGCTGGGCAGGGCTCTGTTTGCAGCTGTGGGCTCCTCTCTGACATGGGGAGATGATGCCATATTGGACTGGGTGATTGCGGGCCACCTCGGGCTCTCAGAAGCCTTGGTGAGCGCACCTGGTCAGCCGCATACCAGCGGCCCCAGGGGCTCAGCAGCAGTGGGGTTGGAGTCGGGCCATGCATCAGGAAGCCCACCCACATCCTAGCAGCCACCTCTACTCATCGCAGGCCTACCGAGTGCCAGGCACTGAAGATGCTCTGGACACCACCCACAGGGGGGCATTATCACCTGCACTCCCAGGTGGGGAAGCTGAGGCCCAGAGAAGTTAAGCGGCTTGTCCAGGGGCCATGTGTGGTGGTGGTGTGAGCCAGGCAGGGGAGCCAGGAAGTTTGCAAGAACCTGGTTTTCCTGAACATTCCTGGACAGGGACTGATGACCCACACCTGACACCTGTCCCCAAATCCAGCTGTCCTCTGGGCATCTTTCCCCTGAACTATGTGGACGTGTGCTCAGAGGCCTGGGCGTTGGGATGTGGGGCAGGGGTATGGGGAGGTTGGAGGCCAGGAGCTGGGCACCCCATGCCCTCACCTCCTGCTCAGACATGGGGAGGGGAAGGAGATGCTCCGTGAGCTTCCGGGGATCTGTGGCCTCCTGGCTTTTCATGGCCGGGGTGACCATTTACATCTTGCAGATAAGGAGCCCGAGGCTCAGAGCAGGGATGGGAGGAGTGGGGCTTCACAGCAATGATGGCTGAGCCAGGGCAGCCATGGGCTGTCTGTCCCCATGGGGTACAGTGGGGGATGGTAATGAGGATGGTGGTGGCCGTGAACGTGGGCTGTCATCTTGGGCTTTGGTCTTGACACTTGTTTTGCCAGGGCAAGGAGAGAGGATTCCAGAATTGAAGGTCCCTCAACCCCGGGTCCCCTGCACCCACCTTCACAGCTCCCTTCATGGATTCTTCTAAGGCCTGGGGCCCCACTTTGCCTGGCTTTGTCAGACCCCCATTTATAAGGTCAAATCCAGCCAAGGGATTCGCCTCTTCTGCTGCGCCCATTAGGATCCCATTCCCGGCAAGTTTGGCCAGAGCAGGCAGGGCCATGGCTGAGTGTGCTGTCCTGGTGCCAGGCAGGCAGCCTACTGACCAGCAGGAAACAGCCAGTGGTAGAGTCCTTGATGCTTTAACCCCCAGTCACCTGCTTATTCATTCATTCATGATGGGCACCTCCTAGACATCTGAGATTCTCCATTTTCTGTATGGCCCCTGTGCCTGGTATGTTGCCAGCCATATAATGCATACCCTGTAAATTACTGCCCATCTCTACAAGGTGATTTCAAAATCCTAGAAAGGTCTTTCCCCAGCCTTCAGTGTCTTCCTCCCTTGTCTGTGCCAGTTGGCAGAAATTTTACCGTTAATGATTCATCCCTTTGGCATAACTATTGCCCTGTCCAAGTTCCTCTTCTAAAATGCAAACCCTCAGTACCCACTTCAGGGAGGAGACCCTTTTGAGTCCCAGTTTCTGGGTAACCCATGTGCCTAGGAGGCTAACACTGTCTTGACTGTACAGGGCTGCGGCTCAGGGGGTTACAAGAGAAACAGGGAAGAGAGGCAGAGTCAGGAGGACAAGTGGCAGGTTCTGTGCACCTGCATTGTGCCTGGGATTACCTCTCCTTGCTCTTATCTGACACCACAGCCCTGGGCTGAAGGTGTTTTTGTTCCTGTTGTGCAGGGGAGGAGGCTGAGGCCCCCCGCAGGTTCCTCAGCTGGACTCGGGTCCGTGTGGCTCCCCTCCACGCCCTTTACTGCGCCTCCCTCCTGCCCAAGACATTGTGGGGCACTGGCAGGGCACCACGGGCAGCTCCTCTGGGCTCGCAGCTGCCGAAGGAGGGCCCGATCCTCGTAGCCTCGTAGTGAAAGGCAGTCACTCCAGAATCTGGTTTGAGCCTTGCAGCCACCCTCTGAGGCAGAAACGTTCCCATTTGTCTGATGAGGAAACAGGCACGCAGAGGCCCGGGGCCTCAGGCGTGGCCCTCCAGCGACGGGGTGTGAGAGCCAGAGCACCCATTCGTACACAACACCACCCGCTGCCTGCATAGGGGAGTGAGGGGCTCAGGGCTGGTGTTGGTGCCAGGAGATGAAGCATTCAGACAGCCCCCTTCGGTCTCCCTGACCACAGCCCCAGTTGCTGTCCCTGCGGGGCCTCCGGCGTGGCGCCAGCTGCAGGTCGGGGAGCCGGCCTGCTGGTTCTGGAGCGGCAGCACAGCCCGACCACCTTCCCCGCTGCTCCCCCTCTTCTCGCCCTCCACGTCCACCTTCCTGAGGGGAGCGGTCCACGGACGCTGCTCTGGCCGGCCCTTGGTCAGCTGTGCAGCTCCTAACTGGTCCACCCTCCAGCCTGTATTTCCTCAAGTATGGATGAGCCCCTGTCACCCAAGACACAGCCGGAGCTGAGCTAAACTCAAGACGGACCGGGTCTCCACCCCATCAATCTGCCAGTGGCCACTCTGCTGGGGAGGAGAGGGCGGGCCTGTGGGCTGGGCTGTGGGAGGTTCCGGGCTCCCGGCGTGGTCTTCTCAAACCACAAATCTACCTGTTGGGGCTGATTCATTGCTCCCTGTCCAGGAATTTGCAGGGTAACCAGCACCTGGCAATCTTCCATTCTCAGGCTCCCAGCCTGGCTACCCATTGCCTGAGGGATAAAATCCAAACTGCTCACCTCAGCCCCCAGGCCCTGCCCCTCCGGACCCCATTGCCACCCGGTGCCGCATGGTCGTGTTCCAGCCATGCAGGCCACCACTTCCTCCCGCAGGCCACACTCCTTCCCACCCCGGGACCTTGCCCGTGCTGTTCACTCTGCCTAGGATGTTCTCTTCACGCTGTGTCCCCTCCTGCCTCTGCTAACGCCCTGTTGTTAAGGTCTGGCTGAAACACCACTTCCTCAGAGCTCCCACCTACACCAGGCTGGATTCCTGTTATTGTCAGTGGTCTCATAGCACCACTTACCTCTCCAGCTGAACCCTCCAGACAGCTGGAATCAATGAATTATTTATGAGAATCCCTGTTACTGTCTTGTCTTCCTCCACTGGAGCATCAGCTCTGTGGCCCCAGGACCACATTCGTCTTGTTTTCCAAAGTATCCCCGGTACCTGGTACGTAGTAAGCCCTCAGCAAATGTTTCGTGAATGAATATCAGGTGACTGCCATAGCCCTACTTAAAAAATTTGTTTCCCACGGCCGGTAGGATAAAGTCCACACTCCTCAGTGTGGCATTTGAGGCCTGTGGGCTCCAACTGAAGCAGTTCTCTCTGCCTGGAGTTTTCTCCTTGTCTGTGCCCTTCTTGGAAAACTCCTATGCATCCTTCAAAACCTCAATAGGTACTATTTTTTCTATGAAGCCTTCCTGGCTGCTCCAGGCAGAGTTGTTCTGCCCTTTGATCCAGCAGCAGCTGGGCACAGGTCCTGTGCAGGGCACTGGGGAGACAGGGCTAGGAGGGTTGGAGATTAGGATCAGTGAGGAGTTAGCTCTATGGACTGCAGCCTCAGAGCATCCTGATGGTGATAAAAGACAGGCACTATTCCAAGCAATTGTCTTATGCTTTTCTTATTTCATCGTCACCACCACACTGTGAGGTGCCAGTATTACCCCATTTTACAGATGAGGACAACAAGGCTCAGAGAGGTGACAGAACTTGCAGCTAATTCATGAAAAGTTGGACTTGAACTCAAAGCTGCATTCCTTGTCACTTGCTGCTCTGCTTCCACTGAGGGGAATGTGAAGGGCTGTAAGAATGTAGAGGAGCCCCCTCCTCCCGCGTCTGTGGGCCAGGGGTGGGGTCACACAGAAGGTTTCACAGAGGAAAAACTGTCTGTGGTGAGACTAGAAGGAAGAGCACACGTTCTTCCAGGCAAAGAGGGCACTGCAGGCAAAGGTGTAGAGGGACAGGGGTAGGGTTAGGGCTGTACCAGAGGTGTAGGAGTGGGAACTCCTGAACGTGGGGAGGCTCGGGAGCCTGGGGGCTGCTGGGAGCAGGGAGAAGGGGAATGATAAGGAAGGAGGCTGGGGAAGTGGGCAGGCCAGAGCAGGGAGGACCAGGACCCGGGTGCTTGCAGAGGGCCTGGGTGATGGATCGGAGCTCCTGGCATGTGGTCTGTTGCTGTGGTCCTGGCATGTGGCCACTGTGGGCTCTGGTTTCTGGCAGCTTCCAGGCTCACAGTCCTTTGTTTCTGCTTGTCCAGCTTCTACCCTGTTCCCTCCAGGCTGACAGGGCAGGTGGGGGCCCCTGGGGATTGATTGCTGTCTATACATCCTTGGGAGAGAACAGGAGAAGGAGCCCAGTGACTGTCACGCAGCATTTGCCAGGTCCCCCTTTACCTGTCTTCTCATTTACGTAATGGTCATGTGCTACCTGCTCCCCCAAGTCCAGTCTTGGGCTACCTCTCTGAGGCCCATGGTCCATGCTTCTGACATGGCCTCCCACGCCAGTGGTCTGGGCCAGCTGGCCTCTCCGGTGTGTCCTGTCAGTCCTCTACCCAGGCTGCAGGCACCAGTGTCCACCCTGGGTACAAGTGGGCAGTCCCAGCCCATTTCATCCTCACCTCTGCCCAGCAAGGCAGGTGTTACCGCCCCATTTTCACAGAGCTGGAAACTGAGGCTCAGAGAGGTTAAGTAACAGTGTGTGATCACCCAGCCAGTGAGGTGGAGCCAGGATTTGGACCCAGGTCTGACTGGCTCCACGGTCCTGCTTCTTCCCGAGTGGCCCTGCCCCTTCCCGAGTGGCCCTGCCCAGGGGAGCCCTCCCCCAGCCCCACCTCATCTCTGCTCACCCAAATCCAACCGTCCTTCAAGGCCTTGCTTGGAAGGACCAGACTCAGTTCTGGCCTGTGGCTGAGGTTCAGTGTTCTTCCCTCCATTCTCTCCTTCATTCATTCCCGGATGCTATGTGCACGCCACGCCCTCCACTTCAGGCACCCTCTGGGCACTGGGGGTCCTACATAGAGGTCAAAGCCCAGACTCTGGTTAGATTTCATGGCTTCGTTTTGGGACCTCTAATAAATCACCCCTCTGAACATCAGTTTCTTCATCTGTGAAATGGGGTGACGTTAGTGCTCACCCCCTGGGTTGTTGGTAGGATTGAGTCTCTGTGTGTAAAGTGCTGAGAACAGTACCTGGCACATAGCAGGCCCTCTGTCCATGTTACGTGTTGCTATCTCCAATCCCAGTTTTCATGGGCCCCCTCCTCCAGGAAGCATCCCTATATCCTCCAGGTTGGTGAGCACCTCCTTCCTTTGAGCTCTGGCTCACTCGCTTCATGTCCCAGTTGAGATGAGATCTGAGGGTCAGGTGGGTCCCCTGCCTGACTGTAGGCACCTTGGGGGCTGGGGCTGCCCGCACCATAGCCCCCTCACCCCACCCCAGCTACCAGACCAGGGTTCTGCACATAATAGACACTTAATACATGTTTATGGAATTGAATTAACGATAAAACGAGATAATGGCCTGGAAGGAGCCTGAGTTGTTAGGAGGGAATACGCAGCGTAAAAACCAGGCATATTTTTTTAAGCAGATTAATCTGGTCTTAACTCATTCTAATAGCCTGCACCCCTATTGGCCAAGGCCATTATAATAATATACGGCCAGGGCCATGGAGCTGGGAGATAGTGCCTCAAAGTTTGCCTTTTGAAGGATATCACAGCAGGCTGCCTCCTGGCCCTCAGAGCTGGAGCCCAGGGAGGCTGAGGGACTTGCCTGGAGTCACACGGTTGGAGATGGGAGACTGAGAGGAGATTCAGGCTCAGAGAGGTCATGGGGCTTACCCTAAGATGCACAGCCAAAGAGGATGAGCTGGCAGAGGAGTCCTGGTCTTCCTCTGGGGTGGTTGCATTCTGTTGTGTTTGATGCTTGGTGCCAGGACTGGAGCTCCCAGGTTCTCATCCCAGGGGGCTCTTCACCCGTGTGAACCATCATCCTCACAGGAAGTCAAGTTTAGTGCCTCCAAATGCATAAACCCTAGAGGAGGGGAGATGAAGCTCGTATCAGTCATTCACACCTTAGTCTGAATTCATATGCTGATGAGGGCTGAGATCTGAGGGAGATCTGTGGGCTGTTGGAAGGGAGAAATGGTCTGGCTCCTGTCAGATTAGGTGGGGCAGTGGGACCTGGGGCAGTGGGACCTAGAGCAGTGGCTCTGAAGTCACCCTTCTGAGTTGTCCACTGCCCTAGCCCTGGATACAGAAAGCAGGCCAGGATCAGGGAACTTGGCTTGATTATGGAAGGAGAAGCTTGGGGTGGTGACCAGGCAGGGAGGGAGGACAGCCGTGATTTGACAATTCAGTGCCGCTCGTCAGATGCAAGTCTTGGCTACTGCAGTGGGTGTCCTGTCCAACTGTCCTCCCTCGGCTCATGTCAGGAGCTGCCCTCTGCTGTCAACAGAGTCCCACTGTTGCCACCAAATGGCTTGGGTTGGCACCCAGCCCTGGCTCTCCCTCGTCCTCAGCCTCGGACAAGTGTTGGTCTCTGAGCCTCCATTTCCTGGTCTGTGAAATGGCCACAGTGGCTTCATCCCAGTGGCATTATGGACTCAGTAGATGGAGGCACCCAGCACAGCCCCAGGCATGGATGAAGCCCCATCAGCGCCATTTCCCTAATTCTCCCACTGGCCTATGAAGAACCCAGCACCCAGGGGTGGCGAGGGGGGTGTACTTTTAATCCATGGGGCTCCATGGGTCACAACAGAGGCCCACCGACTGCCTGTTGATACAGGGGGCAAGGAGGTTTCTCTCAGCTGGAGGTTTCCCCAGTTTGGAGGTTCCCGGGGGGGGCTGTATAAGCCTGGGGTCCCCTAGCAATCCACCCCCATTGCTTCCCACCTGCCTCGTAGCAGGCAGACAAGGTCCTCAGCTGCTGGCCCAGCCGGGCAGGGCGGCTGCTGCTTTAATCAGCCATTGCGCCACTTTCCTTGGAAGGAGAAATTGCAGGTGGCAACTCGTAATTTCCCAGGCTTCTCCCTTTCATTAATTTCTCCCTGCAAAATGGAGGCTTTCCGCTGAGCCGGGGAACTGGCAGCCGTGCACAGCATCTCCTGACCAGCCGAGCTCTCTGCTCGAGGTGGGGGTGGCTGTAGGGACCGCAGCAGCCACTGTGCTCACGTTGTTCGCGCTGCCGCCTCGCAGAGGCCAGAGGTTTGTCCCATGTTCAGATTGTCTTGCCGAGCCCCACTCGGTCTGGAAAATTGCTTGGTTCGCCCTGCACTTGCTGCTCCGTCGCCAGTGGGGAAGGGGGGTGGAGGCCGGGATCTGAGGGATCTGAGTGGACCGTGAGGGGGCAGAGGTCCCTGAGCCCCCAGGGGCACCCCTGCCTCTGCGTTTGATTCCTGATGGGATGAGTGTGGGGCAGCCAGTGCCTCGAGCATCCCTCCTGAGAGGCTCTTCCTGCCCTCCAGCATTTGAGTGCCTCTGAGGGCCAGGCCCATGCGGGGTGGACGTGGGGAGGCAGATGAAGGGCAGACATCACCTGGTCCTCAGAGAGCTCCCGCCATGGGGAGGCAGATGACGTGCCAGCGATGACACCTGGCCAAGGGTCATTGTCAGACCAAAGGGATGAAGACCAGAGAATGGGGAGCCCAGGGTCTGGAAGGATGGATGGGCGGGGGGGTGGGGCGGGGCGGGGACAGGACAGAGATTCCCCAGTTCTGGAACAACACGTGCCGAGGAACTGGACTTCATCCATCCTTTCATCCCAGAGATGTCAGTTAAACAGCTGCTGGGGAAATAATGACATGGACTTAAGGGCAAGCCAGGTGTCCATCCCGGGCAAGGAGTTTGGTCTCTCCTGGGAGCTGGGGGAGGCTTGGTTTGATGTACAGTGTAGAGAGACTGATGGGGTGACCAGTGTGGAGAGAGTCCGGGAGGGGGACATAGGAAGACCAGGGAGAATGCTGTGGGTTGAGGGGGGGGGGTGCCCCAGGTAGATGACAGTGCCGTTTCTTTTTTTTTTTTTTTTTTTTAATAAATCTATTCATTTGTTTATTTATTTTTGGCTGTGTTGGGTCTTTGTTGCTGCGCGCGGGCTTTCTCTAGTTGCGGCGAGCGGGGGCTACTCTTTGTTGCGGTGCGCAGGCTTCTCACTGCGGTGGCTTCTCTTGTTGCGGAGCACGGGCTCTAGGCGCGCGGGCTCAGTAGTTGTGGCTCGCGGGCCCTAGAGCGCAGGCTCCGTAGTTGTGGCGCACGGGCTTAGTTGCTCCGCAGCATGTGGGATCTTCCCAGACCAGGGCTCGAACCCGTGTCCCCTGCATTGGCAAGCGGATTCTTAACCACTGCACCAGCAGGGAAGTCCTGACGGTGGTCAGGACTTCTCCTGGAGAAGGAGGCAGGGAGATACAGGGGAGGGAGGAGGGGTGTGGTCCTCATCAGGAGGAAGGGGTCAGCCACTACCTAGTATGAATTAGGGAACTGGCCCAGCTCATTAACTAAAACTCACCCACAGCCTTAGGGCCCACGAGACAGCGCTGGAGGAGCAGAGCTGACATTTGCTCCGGTTGTGTTTTAGGACCCAGAGGGTGTGCCGTAAAGGTCCTGCTCTCTCTCCCTCCCTACTGGCTGACCACGGAAAGGGTTTATTGTGTGCCCAGAGTTCCCCAGGGGCTGTGCATCTTCTGTAGGCCTCTGGACCTCTCTGAACTTATTTCCTTGGTTTGGAAAGGGCACAAGCCATGGAGACAAACCCTAGGGCATGGGGCCGCTGGTAGAAGCTATCCAGGTTAGCTGGAGACTCCGGGGACTCAGCCTGGAAGAGGGTCCAGTGCCTGCCCCCACTGTATAGGACATGGTGTCAGCTTCTCTGGGGAGACTGACAGCTGGTTCACATCCCACCAAGACCACCCTGAAGTGAGGGTGTTCCTCAGTGGAAGTCTTGTGCCTCGATATGGAAGAATGGACACTGGGCAGCCCAAACCTGCAGCTGCTTGCCACCCTGGGCAAGTCACCCAAGTCCTGTGCCTCAGTTTCCCCAGCTATGAGATGCTTCTGCCCACCTCACAGCATTGCTATGACACTGAAATGTTCATCCAAGTGCCTACCTGGCATAGGCCTGGCCCACAGCCGGCCTGAGCTGTGATGTGCTGATTACAATAGATACAGGTTGCTCTGTAGCTGTCACTCGCCCCCAGCGCTTGCAGTGGGGCCAGGGGAGATCTCAGAGGGCATCATGGACATAAAGGCAACCAGCTTTGTGAGCCAAGGGGACGGTGAGAAGGGAGGGCTCGGGGGAGCATTGTGGGTGGTGCTGGCCAGGTAGGCACCCAGGACCCAGGGTGAGATGTGACCCTCCCCACCCCAAGTCCAGGGCTCTCTCCCTGCCAGGCTCCTGAGCCAGCCACCCCAGCACCCACCTGGAAGCCTGGTGCCACCTGCACCTGCCCAGCCTCCCCACTTTCTGGAGGCACCACTGCGTTGGACTCTACCTGCCTCTCCCCCAGCCTGTGTTCTGGTTACGGAATTCCTGGGCGGGAATCTAGCACAGCTTTGATCTTTTCCGAGGGAGGGAGGAATGGGCAGCTGAGGCCAGCGGGAGCTGACTGTATATTTTCTTCCGTAATGGGGTATTAAGTAGACAATCCAGATGGGGATCTTGGGCAGGAGGGGGTGGGTGCAGCCTGCTTTGTATCAGCCTGAAATATGGCCCCATCTCTGCCAAACCTCAAAGGACGCTACCTTGGGGCTGGCTGGGAACCAGCTTTGATGTTCTAGCGGCAGGGGACTGGGCAGATCTTCCCTGGCACAGAGGGGGCTGGGGCCTTGGTCCCAGTTGGGCTGGAATGTGGCCCCTGAGGGAGAGGGGCCCCCTCCTCACTTTCTTCTCCCTTCCTTCCCACCCCCTCTGCTTCCCCTTTGTCCTTTTCCCCTCCTCCCTCACCCCTTTTCCCTTCTCTTTCCTCTCCCTCCCCCTCTGCTTTCCCTCACGCCCTCCTCCCCCTCTTCTTCCTCCTCCTCCCCCTCCTCCTCCCCCTCCTCTTCCTCCTCCTCCTCCCCCTCCTCTTCCTCCTCCTCCCCCTCCTCTTCCTCCTCCTCCCCCTCCTCTTCCTCCTCCTCCCTTTGGCCTGAGCCAGTTCGGAGCTGTGCACACCTCCCATCCACAGGCCAACCCCCTGGCATCCATGAGGATCCCCTCAGTGAATGTGTGGAAATGGCACAGGCCTCGGAGACCAGCCAGGGTGCGAGTCCCGCTTCCTCCCTCACCAGGAGGCTGATAAGGGGAGAAGGTGGTTGAAGGTGTGGACTGGGGCCACACAGCCTGTGATTGAACCCCAGTGCTCTTGCTTGTCAGGCAAGTTCCCTAAATTCTCTGTGCATCCAGGTCCTCGTCTGGAAGATGGGGACACAGTAATAGCTGCCTAAGTGGTTGTGGTGAAAGTGACGTGAGTAAAAATGCAAGGTGCTTGGGTCTCTGCTGTGGGTTGGCTGTAAGTCACTGCTTCTCTGTGACTGAGGGGAGTGGCTGGACCTCTCTGGGCCTCAGTTTCCTCCTCTGTACAATGGTATGAATAACATACTCCCCACCCACTCCCTCATAGGATGGGGTGGTGAGGATAAAAAGGATCATGTGTTACAGGACTTAGCACATGGTGGTTTCCACGAATAATTCACCCCAGTGTTTAGGAACCTCCTACTGTGTGCAGGGCTGGAGGCTGGGGTTAAGCCAAGTGGGGCCTCAGCCCTGGAGCAGGAGGGCTTCTACCCAGTGAAGAAGTCATTCCAGAGCTGCCAGGCAGGAGGGGGCTGTGTGCTCTGTAGGTTGAGGATGGTGGAGAGGTGCCCTGGGAGAGGCTGTCTGGGCCAGGACCACCAGCAGGGCCAATTTCTTTCCTTTTTCCTTTCCTTCTTCATGCTCCCACCCCCACCGTGAGACAACCAGGAATCCCACTAATGAAGGATCAAGGAACAGAGGGTTGGCACCTGGCTCTGCCTCTCGTTGGCTGGTGACCTTGGTAAAGCATCCTCTCCTTGCCTTGGTTTCTTCATCTGTAAAAGGGGGGTTGTTGGTGGCTGGCAGGTGGGGTGGGAGCTCTTTGAGTACAGAGATTGGTCTCCTGAGCTCCACTTTCCCCGGGGCTGGGCACATGGTGGACGAATGGAAGTACCAGTGAGGAAGGCAGGCCGCCCAGGTGGTCTTCCCTTCCACCCCCTCAGCCCCCACTCTCAGCCGTCCGTGGATTGTCCAGGATTGAGGAGAAAGCCGCCCACCCTCTGGACGCTCTCTTAGGCTTTGTCCCAGAGCAGCCCCTCTGCTGGGGCCCTTCTGCCCTGTCCTTGTCCCTTCCAGAGACACTGACTGTGGTCTCTGCCAGCCTCAGTGCCTGTCCTAACTCTGGTGTGGGAGCCCCGCCTCAGTTTCCCCATTTGGAGAACAGGGCTCATAACACCTTGTAGTGTTGTTACTGGTGGCATCAAGGCTCCTGCTCAGTGAGGGGTACCCTCCAACTCCCCCCAAGCACTGACCCCTTTCCCCACTGTCCCTTTAGCTGCCCCTCTGATGCCGGCTCCGGGGTCAGGGGTCAGGGCCATGCTAGGTCCATTGTAGGGGTTCTCTCGAGCCCCCCAGTAGCTCCTCTCCTGGGGCTCAGGTTGAGGAACCCGCCGGAGGTCATCCCGCTGTCTGGGCCCGGACTTTGGGCCTGTCAGTCTGAGTCTTGCTCACACCAGCCCGTGTGGCTGCCCAGCCAAAAGGCTCTGTGCTCTAGAAAGTTTTCTTAACTGGAAATGAAGTCTGTCCGCAGGAACAGCTGCCCATCTGCTCAGGTTCTGCAGATAGAAAGGGAGTCCTCCCTCCAACCCCGTGATGGCCTTCAGAGGGCCAAGGCATGCAGCCAGGTCCCCTCACCCTGCAAGCATCAGTTGTCTCGCTTCCTCCCTCACTCCCCCCATTGCCCTTGGGATAAAGTCAGGAAGCCGTGTCACCTCAGCCTGCTGAGCCGCGTCTACTACTGACACTTGGAAAAGCCCTGCTTTGTCTCATCTCTGGGTCAGTGCACCTGCCGCTCCCTCGGCCCTCAGCTCGCAGGTGGGCTCCTACGCGGAGGGACCAGGCCAGCTCAGTCCAAGTCGCCTGCCTGCCCAGTCCAGGCCTCACCACAGCCCTCTCACCCTGCAGTGGTGTCTGTGGTGTTCACACGGCTTCCCCCACCACCTGAGGGCCAGCACCTGTTTGACTGCCTCTCCTTCATCCGCCTGGGGCCTGGCACAGAGTCAGTGCGCAGTGAATACCTGTGGAAGGAACAAATGGAGGAACGAAGGACTTCCACGGCAGCGAAGATCTGAGCTGACCTCCCTGCTGCTCAGACACCTCCAGGGGCTCCCAGTGTCCTCAAGAGAGACCTCCTAAGCTTCTGAGTGTGGTTTCTGAGGCTCCCACATCCACCTCCCACCCAGCCTTACCTCTAGACGCCAGCAGCCCTTTACACTCAGCCCCCATCAGCCTGGAGTTCTCAGTCCCCGGCCCTGGACCTTCCTTTGGAGAGACCCCCCCCACCCCAGTCACCACTCCACAGAGGTAGCTGCCGCCTCCTTGGAAGCCCAGCCTCTCTGTCCCAACCGTAGTCCCCCGTCCTGGCCTTATTTGTGGGGTGGGAGTGGACAGCAGAATGAATAACTGAGTGAATTAATAACAATGCAGCTGAGCCTGGGGCCTTAGGGAGTGAAGGAGTTAGCCAATGGGTCAGGACGGAATGTGAGAAGTGGGCAGGGAGAGCAGGCCAAGTGGAGGCCGAGGGGCAGGTCTGGGGGAGATGAGTGGTGGGCGCATTGGCCCCTGGTTGGACGCGGAGGGGGTGCGGTTCTGACACCATCCCCTGCCCAAGCCTTTCCCTGTCAGCGACAGCCCTGTGCGCTCCTTGGGCTCTGGGACCCTCGCCTGTCTGCCTGACCTGGAGGCTCCAGCCTGACCTTGAGCAAAAGCCCCTTCTTCTCTCCGGGCGTCAGTGTCCTCACCTGTGATACAAGTGGTTTGGAGCCCAGCAGACTGGGGTCCTGGACCCAGGTCAGCACTTGCTCTATTTGGCCCACGTGGTGTTCGTTCTTTCTTTCTCTTTCTCTCTCTCTCTCTCTCCAGTATTAAAAAGAGGAAGCCTTCACCTAAAAATCCAGATTTCCGGCTTCTCTGAATAACTGGGCTGGCCCTGCCACCGGCCTCCCACCAGTGGGCTCGGAGTCGCTGGGTGGCCCTGGCCCTCGGCCACCTGCCCAGCGGCTGACCAGAGGCCCCTCCTGCCCTGACAGCCTCCTTGGAGGGAAAGGTTTCAAAACCTGCCTTGAGACAAAGCTCTCGGACTGCACCCCCCACCCCCCAATATTCCAGGCAATCTGCCTCGTTTTAAAATTCCTTCAGCAGCCCCAGGCCCAGCGGCTTCTCCCAGCGAAGGAACGAGAGGAACGAGGCCGAGCACGTGACTGAGCTCTGCGGCTGGGAAGGCTTTGATGTTGCGGGATTTCAGATGCCCCTCCCCCCTCCCCCCTCCCCAACCCTCCCCTCCTCCTCGTCGCCCCTTCTCCTCCTTCCCCTCCATTCTCTCCTCCCCTCCCCCTCCCTTCTCCCCCTCCCCCTCCACTTTTCCCTCCTACCCCTTTCTCTCTTCTCCCCTCCTCCCTCCTCCCCTACTTCCTCCCCCCCTTTCTCTACTCCCCTTCCTCCCTTCTCCCTCCTCCCCCTTCCCCTCCACTTCCTCTCCTCTACCGTTCACTCTTCCTCACTCATCCTCCCCCTCCAGGTGCCTGCTAATTGCTTTCCTTTCCTGACATTACAGACCTGGCCAGGTCACCCCAGAAGGCTGAAGTTTTGGGGAGGGGGATGCCTTGCCGGGGAGAGGTGCAGGGGGGTTGGTGAGTTGCTGGCTGGGGAAAGAGAGAAGAACCCCTGACCAATGAGGGTTGTGTCCACTGTGGAGGAGTGACCCCCCCCTCCTCCTGTGCCCCAGTCCTACGTGTTCCTGAGTGACCCACCACTGCCAGCATCTTTTATTCATGAGGTCTTGAGGCCAAGGCTGCCCAGTTCAGGGCTGCAGCCTTTTTGTCCTGGCGGGAAACTGGGGCCTGGGGCATTGGAGGCCCACTGTCAGGAGGGAGGGGAGAGGGGAGAGAGTGGACTGCCAGGGAGTGATTTGGGGGGGAAATAAGCAATATAGGAGTGCGCAGTGCAGAGAGCAGATGGGGTGCAGGTGGGAGGCGGGTGTGAGAGGCAATCAGGGAAGGCTGTGAACGCCCAGAGGGGGCTGGAGGGAGGGGAGGGGCAGAGCTGGGAAGGAGCCCTCCGTCCCCTCCTGCCTGCCCTCTCCTGCCCAGTGGATGCTCTCTGGGATCCCCAGTTGGTTGCCATCTGCCCACCACCCCTTCCTGTCTCCCCAAGCCTTCTAAAGGCTGACTCCCCAGGGCCCATATCCAGATTTGTCTGGTGGCCTCATAGAGCCTCCATTTTTCTCCCCATCCACAGAGGGCAGGGGTGGCTGCGATTCCACCCCACCCCATCCTGGGTTATTCACTGCCCAGTGCGCTGGGCCGCAGTCACTGAGGCTGAGGACACATGAGCGGGGGCCTCCTCTAGGCCAGCTGGCAACAGGGATGAAGTCCAGGGTGCTGGGCTGGCTGCTTCCAGACTGGCCTGAGGAGGGTGATCTGTGCTGGGGGGAGGGACATCCACCAGCCGGCCCCCAGGCTTTGGCCTGTCCCTGCTCTACTTTCTGTGGTTAAATTTGTCCTCCTGGCAGGCGTGTCCGTGAAAGGCAAGTGCAGAGACTAAGCAATTAGGGCAAAAACTGTAATTGTGCCAGCAGGCCGGTAGGCCTACTGTGTGCCCAGTGCATCCCAGGGGCAGTGAGGGGGTCGTGTGTCCTGCTCCAGCACTGCACAGTTGAGGAGCCCAGGCTCAGAGAGGTGCCAAGACTTGCACAGTGACACAGCCGAGCCGGAGACCAGACCCTTGTCTGCCATCCCCACCCCCATCCCGGATCAGGGTGCCTCCTGCTGCCCGGGTGTCTGGCAGGAGGGCACAGAGCAGGCTTCTGTGATGCCACTGGGACTTTGGGCATTTCTCACCAGCTCTCCCACTGTGGAGTCACCAGGAGGGCTCCTGGCATCTGCCGGGTTTCCCTCCTCGAAGCCTCAGTCAGTGACGCTGGGGCTGGCTCCTGCCTCTGGGTGCCCACTGGGTGCCCCCGGCCACAGTCAGCTTGTCAGGGTGACTGCCCATGTGCCGATCCTCACCTACCCTCTCTCCAGAGGACCTCTACCCACCCAGAGGGTCATCCTTTGCAGTCCTTCCTCTGCTCCCCTCAGCCTCTCGGAGGAGTTGCTCTGGGAGCTGAGCAGTGGCTCTGAGCGGAAGGGCGTGGCCCTCCCTGGGTTAGGGTATCTGGTGATAGGTGTGCCAGGTTTGCACCCTGATTAGCTGTGTGGCCTAGGGTAAGGCACTGTCCCTCTCTGGGCATGTGGGAAATGGGGACGATGGCAATATCGTCTTTCCCATGGGCTTGTTTTGAATTGAACGAGAAGAGAGATGGTAAAAAAAAAAAAAAAAAGCCCCCAGCACTTTGTACAGATGTGAGCAGCTGGGCTGAGTGGTTGCCTTTGCACCCTCAGTGCCCAGCCCTGAACCTGGCACGCACTCACCACTGACTGCTCTGTGCCCTTTCTATGAGACCTTGAACCAGGAATGGTGGGCCCTACCTGATGGTCCCCAGCTGCTGGGGGGACAGAGGATCTGGGCCGAGAGACCAGAGAGATCACACAAGATGTGTCTGCACATGTTTGTCTAAATCCGTTGACTTTTTATTCTCTGGCCAGTTTTTCCCGAGTTTACCTTCTTGGGGTGGGGAGAGGCAGTTACGAAGGGGCAGGTCCTGGGGCTGATCCTCAGGGCCCTGGCTTGGTGGACTTTCACAGTTGGCCCTGGGAACTGCCCCTCCCCAGCGCCCATTCCCTCTAGCCAGCCGTGGCCGTGGAGGGTGCCCTGGAGGCTGGTGGGGGGAGATGGAGGCAGGTTGGCAGAGACTCTGATGAGATGGGTCTCCTCATCCTGGGGCTCACTCCTCCTCGTTCTGTTGTTCGATGAATATGATCAACCCCCAGGCTGTATTTAGGGAACACGTCCTCTGCCCGGTCCTGATTTTCTATCTTCAGCCCCTGGTCAACTGTACAGAGTGGTCCTCTCTGATGGTGCCCATTTCACAGATGGGTGGCTTCCTTGCCAAAGGTCACCCAGCTGGACTGTCCAGTGTGGGCACCTAGGCCTGCCTGAGCCAGTGGAGTGGAGGGGTTGGGGCACGGGTTCTGGAGCCTGAGTTCAAATTCTGAGTACAACCCCAGCTTGCTGTGTGGTTCTGGGTGAGTTGCTGCACCTCTCTGAGCTCAGTTGCCATGTCAGCAGAGGGGATAATAATAGCATCTCCCTTTGGGAGGAGTCAGTGCAGTCACACATAAAACACCTGGCACAGAGTAAGTGCTTGCTAAATGTCAGCTGTAGTTGTTGCTGTTTTTATTATTATTTGACTTGAAAATTCCCTCTGCTCCACGTGCTACTTCCACAATAGTGAAAAGCTGAGCTGAGTAAATGCAAACGAGTCCTCCTGGGTCCCCACCCGGCGACATGACGTCCCGAGCCCTGCTTGGGGCTGGCAGCCACAGGGCCCCCTTGTAGCTGCGGCAGTGAGAAGCTTGGCCCTGTCCCGGTAGCCTGGCCAGGGCCCCGTTCAGGGGCGGGGGTCTCGGCTCTGCCTGGCCTGCCTCCTGGCTGACAGCTCGGGTACTGTGAGCTGGCTGCCAGCCAAGCTGCCTCCTCTCCCGGCTGGCTGGCGGCCCGGGCCTGTTGCCAGGGGGCCGGCTGGTGGGCAGCAGCTCGAACGCCGCAGGGCTGTGATCCCAGCCAGGAGGCTCCAGGCAGGGCTGGGTGTTGGGGCCTCCAGCCACTGCACACAGCCCTTGGGAGCCAGGCACAGCTGCGGCGGCTCTCAGCACCGCCCCCGAAGTTGGTGCCTCCGAAGAGCTGAGAAGAGCCGATTCACAGAAGCAGCAGCGAAAAGAGCACAGCCGGGCGGTGGGTTCACAGAACAGCGGCAGGCCTCTCTGGCAACCTCCACTTCCTCATCTAGAAAAAGGAGCCAGTTGTACCTCCATGGCCTGTCTCACAGGGTCAGTCAGCTAACAAGCACTCACTGATGCGCACATGTCTAGGGCTTGTGCCGGGGCCAAAGGATACAGCATCCAGTTAGCTGAGGCCTGGCGGGGGGAGGATGGGCTGATGGTGATGGTGATGATGATTCTAGGCAACACCGCGCACTTACCAGGCACCAAGTCCTCTACAAATAGAGGACTTACCCACCCCCACCCCCACCCCCGCCTTTTATAGATGAGGAAACAGATTCAGAGATGTTCATACAGCTAATAAGTGACTGAAGCAGGATTTGAACCCCAGCAAGAGGGCTTCAGAGTCAACCTCTCAAGGATGCCTAGGGTCTGAGTGTGGAGGGAGGCCTGTACCGCGTGGGGAGCCGGTCACTCTGCCTGGGGCACGGGAAGGCTGCCCAGAGGAGGGGATAGATGTGGGGCTGGGGCCGGAGGCTGCACAACATTTCTTCCGGCAGCTGCTCAGGGCCTTTGACAGAGAAGGACGAGGTAGGGAGTTCAAGGAAGGTTTATCCGAGGAGGGGACCTTTGGGCTGTGACCTGAATGACATGAGCCAGTTGTGTAAAAACGTAAGGGGAGACCGTCCCAGGGAGAGGGAACAGTGAGGTGGGAAGAGGCTCGGCAAGTCAGAAGGAACAGAAGGCAGGCCCCTGGCTTGGGAGTGTGGAGTGGGCAGGAGCCGCCGAGGGCAGGGCAGGGAGGGGTTTGGAGTTGTGCTGGGACAGAGGCAGCCGTGCAGGTCCCTTCAGGTGTTATTATCAGAGAGGGAGTGCTCAGGCCAGGGGTGGGAGGCTTGGCTTGGGTACTGGGCTGTGCCACACCCTCGCCTTTCCCTCTCTTCATCATCTCCCTCGGTGGCAGCGGGGGTTCATCATGGGGGTCCCTGAGCCCCCTTGCCCCATAACTGGTGATGTTCTTCTCCCGCCTTTAGGTTCTGCATGGGTCCCCCTGGGCAGCCTCTAGCCAGCCAGCTCCTGGCTTTGCTGTGTCCATGGCCCAGCCCATCTTACTGCACAGAAGCCACTGCGCACCGTTAGACCTTTCCTAAGGATCAGCCCTGTGCCCCCAGGCCCTCCAACCACATCCCTGGCTTGTGTTTCTTTCTGCAGGCAACCAGGCACTCTGCCTGTCGCCAAGTACAGCTGGACAGTCCAGGCTTGGCTGTGTGACCACGGCACGCCACGGTCCCTCTCTGAGCTTCCTTGTCCTCATCTGTACAGTGGGGGCATCAGTGGCTACCTTGTGGTTGGCTGTGAGGCTTAAACGAGATAATCTTCGTCAGGTCCCTGCCAGGAAACTAGCCTTGCCTCCATCAGTGGCCGCTGTTGCAGAGATGAATCCTAAATCCTTGTGACCGCCAGACCCAGCACCCTGGACAGCAGCGGCCTGGCCCTGCCCTCTCCCTGGGTTGGAAGGGAAGCTGCTTCCCTGCCTCCGCCTCTCCGACCTCCATCAGCCTCCCCTGGCCTCCCTCCCGCTCCCGGAGTCTTTCGTCTTCGGCACAGTCTGGTAATTAAAAACCTTCAAGGGGGACTTTATTGAGTTAGCATTAGTTATTTTGTCAGGCTGGGAGAGCGAGAGAATTATCTGTCCTCCGGGAGAGGGGGCTGGGGCGGGGGCCGTGGGCTGAGATTGGCAGGTGCCTGCCTGTGCCGTGAGCACACTGCTTGTGCCCCCTTAATGCGCTGCACTGCAGGCTCCGCGGGCAGGAGGCTGGCAGGGGTGATTCCCCACCAGGAGGCTCATTCTCCGGGGATGTTCCCACTTCCCAGCCCCTTCCTCACTTCCATGCTAGGGCTGATAGGCTCCTGGCTTTCAAAACAAGCCCCCACCAGAGCCCAGGATGGCTGCAGGCTTGGGGATGCAGGCGGTGCGGGCTCTTTTCTTCCTGAGCTGGGGTTTGGGGCCAAGCTAAGCCTTTTGCCTCCCTAGCCTGGCCCTCAGGCTGGGGTTGGCCAGTGGGCTGGTTTTTGGCGCCTCAGGCCTCCCTGCCACCCCTTTGCAAAGCCTGAAAGCGCCCACTTAGGGAATCAGGCAAGGAACACCTGGGACTTGGAGCTCCGTGACGTTGGGCAAGCCCCCTCACCTGCCTGCACTCAGTTTCCCACCTGTAAAATTAGATAGTAGTTCCTCCCTCTCCAGGCTGTCACGAACCATAAAGGAGGTCAATGTGAATTCCCTTGTCCAGGAGAGGACCTGTTTTTATTTCCCTGGGTCTCTTTAAATGCTCAGCCCTAGGGAAGGAGCCAACATTTACCCCCTCTGTTTGTTATTCACTTTCAGACAACTAATCACTCGGAATCTTCACAATAACTTTGCAAGATAGGTGTGGCCGGTCCATGTTTCAGATGAACAAACTAAGGCTTAGAGCCAAGAGGTGGTTTTCTCAGAGTCTCAGCCAGGAGTGGGGAGGCTGGGCCTGGACCCGGGTCTTTCCCTGGTTGGAGGAGCCGGGAGCCAACACTTGATACTGTTGAATCTCTTGGGGGTTGGTGCCCAGGAAGGACACTTGTCAGCCTCCTCCAGGGACTTCGGCCTGACCAGGAGGCCTCCTGTGGGGGGACTGGGCCCCTGGTTCACCCAGGCTTTGTGTCCTATCCCCTGCCTTGCTTTAGGGCTGAATCTAGGGAAAGCCCAGAGCCTGACTCCCTGGTCCATCTGCCCTGCCTGCAAGGACCCAGCACCTGAGACCCAGGCCCTGCCACTCCTGGTGGTCAGTGCCAAGTGGGAGGTGGTATGTGGAACTGGAGCCCAGGGGCACGCCAAGCACATGTCTGTGCCACTGTGGTCATATTGGTCATTCCGTTGGACTTTCCTGGGACTGGGCCTTCACTGGGTTTGGCCACAGGCATAAGGTACCCTGGAGGCAGAAGGTAGGGGTGCAGCGAATGGGGAGGGGCTGGCCTGGAATGGGCTTGGGAGGGAGGTGAGGGCTGAGAGTTGAACCGGGGCCCAGTCTCCCGCGAAGTCATGGGGCCCTGTGTCTCACGTGTATGGAGCTTTGGAGCTCACACAGGCTTCCTTGCCCTCTAGGTTGCTGCCAAATGCCCCCTTCTCCAGGAAGCTTTCTGGGGTTTTCCCAGGGTAACTTGCTGCCCACCTTCCCGGGGTCCCATGGTCCACCTTGGTTACAGTTAACAGGCTGGGATGTTACCTCCTTGAGGGCAGGGCTGGGCCCTGGCTTGCCCCCAAGTGTCGGAGTATCTCCTGGGTCCCAGCTAAGGCCCAGCCCTGCCTTGGATTTCTCAAAAGTGAGTCCAAGGCGTGGGACTGGTGCTTGGGGACTGTAAGGGCAGGAGCGGGCAAGAAGCTGTCCTTTTACTGCAACCTGGCCTCTGTGTGCATGTTCTGATCGGGAACAGTGGGGCCTGGGGGACAGGACAGTGAACACACAGGCCCAAACGTAGGAGCCATAAAAAGCTGCCTCCTGCTGCCTGTGGGACCTGAGTGAGCTCCCTCCTTGTAATCCCACCCTGTGAGATTATGGGCAGAGAGCCCGGCATGTGGGAGGGCCCCGAGTGTTCATTTCCATCCGTGCTTTCTCTCCCAGCCTCGTTTCCTTATCTGAGAAATGGATGAGAGACCCCTTGGTTCTCTAATGCTCATGAGGCTTATGTGAGGGGTAGTGTGTGAGGGGTGCCGGGCACCTGCCTAGGTCAGACACCTCGTGTTCACAGGGGGTGGGGGGTGACTGGTGGCCCTCAGGCTGGACAGGAGCTGACTGCTGTGGGGGAGGCCCGGGGCTTGAACTCCATCCCTCACCTCTGTGTTTTTCTGTTCTTTTGTTTTTAATATTTATTTATTTATTTTTTGGCCACACCACGTGGCCTACACGATCCTAGCTCCCTGACCAGGGATTGAGCCTGGGTGCGGAGTCCCAACCACTGGACTACCAGGGAATTCCCACCTCTGTGGTTTAAACCTTGATTCTCTTAACCTGTCTGTGCCAGAAAGGAATTGGGTTGAGCCCCAGACCCTCACGTAGGCCCCTTTTGCTCACTTTGTTAGGCTGGACCCACCTTTTTGGGTATTCTTACAGGCCCTGCCTCCCAGTCAGATCACTGGACCAGGAGTCAGGAGACCCAGGTTCAAGAGGCCCCCTCCTCAGCCCTCTGTGGCCCAGGGTCCTGCCCTTGCCTGGCCTGGGCCAGCCTAGACAACCTAGCCAGGTATTGGCTCAGCCCACCTGGATCCACGCTGGGCCTGGGGCCCTGCCCAGCCCAGCACACCAGCACACCAGCACACCAGCACACCATCCCACCGACAGCCACACCCTTCCTGCTCTCATCTGATTCCTCACACAGAGGCTGCCTTCACTGTACCACTCACAGAAACCACTCTCAGCCCGATCTGTCCACTCTGGTCCAGACTCCAGTGCAGGGATCCCTTCCCCACCCACTTTCTCCTCAATGATTGCCTCCTCTGGGAAGCCCTCTCTAACCCCAAGGCCATGGGGGAAGGCCCCTTCCCCTGCGGTTCAGACTGGAGTGTGGTCATTGGTTTACTTTTCTTTCCTCCCACCAGACTGTGAACTCCTTAAGCAACACAGCCTTGTACATTTCTGGATCCTTGCGCCTGGTATAGAGTAGGTGCTCAATAAATGCTTTTGCGTGTTGGCCAGGACGTGGGAGCAGGAAGGACCTTAAAGATCATTTCAGAAAAGAGGAGCTGGAGCCCTGGAGAGGGGAGGGACGGGGGTGTGGAGTGAGGCTGTGCCCTGGAGAGGAGAGGGCACTGGCTTTGAATTCTGACAGCCTGGGGACCCATCTGGCTGGGCCATTGACTTCACCTCTCCGTGCCTCAGGTTCCTTAGTTGTGAACTGGCGTATTAAAGTTGCTTCCCATGGTTGTACTGAGTTTGAACCAGGATAAGGTAAGAGGGGTGTTTTGCAAAGGCCCTGAGGATGCGACTCTTCCCAGCGGTGTTCTAGGGGTCAGGGTGGGCAGGAGGCATGCCCCCAGCAGGGCCTGTGTTCAGGGGAGCTCTTGTTTTTCTTGAATTGCTGGGCACTCCCTGAAGACAGGCCAGTGTCTCTGTCCCCAGACCCAGCAGCATACGCTTCGACCAGAGCCAGTGGGCTTGGGACAGAGGTGTGATCCGTCTCCTCAGGGACCCTCCAGAAGCTAGAAGCTGTCCCCGCCAGCCTTTCCTGGGCTCCTCTTATTAGTGGCCACGCTATGGGGAGAGGGTCCCCTCCTCGTGCTAGGCAAGGGTCAGGTATTGCCAGCAGCAGAGGCCTGCCCCCTCCAGGCCTGGACAGGCCCACAGCAGAGCCCAACTTCCTTCACCTGAGTCCCTTCCACCACCCACGGTTTTATATTTTGAGCAGATGAAAGACTTTCATTCCTTTTTGTGTGTGTTCTGTTTTGTTTTTTTTTTTGGCTGGGATTAGCTGGTCCCTAGCTGCCTGTTTCCTCAAAGCTCTGTTGTGTTGAGAGGACATCAGAGGACTCATGCTTTGTGGCTTCTCAGGGGACCTGAGCTTCCTGCAGGTCCTGGGGCAGGGGGCTTGGGGGCAAAACTGGGAGAAGAGACAGGGTGAGCGGGGCGACCCTCACTGCAGGCATGAGCCACCTCCAGCCCTGCGGTGGCGCAGGTTAAAATGTAAGCCAGGCCTTGGGGCCACCGCTTACCACCGGGCAGGCCCCAGCCCCCAAGGAGGGTTTCTGACCTGGGCACTGCCTCCTGCTGGCCCCCTCTCCCCCTGCCCGGCCCCCTGATCCCCGAACAGCAGCCGGCCATGCAGGGGGCGCATGCGTGTGAGAGTGAGCCGGCGGTGGAGAATTAATATTCCTGGAACATCGCCCCGGCCGCCTGCACACGCCGAGGAGAATATTATGGCGATTAGCGGTGGGAGTTCGGCCTGCACGCAGTATCTGGATGGAGAATTCGGTGTGATTAATCTGGCGCTAAGTAGCAGCCTCCGGGGTCCGCGGGGCTCTGGCATGTTTGGAATGGGAAAAAAGCTCGGGACTGCAGAGATTCTTTGGGTGGCTCTTTGGGGGTCTGCCAGGGTGGCAGCTGTGCCCAGAGCAGGCTGCAGGCCCCTGATGGCCCCCGGGCAGGCAAATCACCCTTCATTTGTGGCCATCAGCAAACTGCCAGCAGATAAAAGTGTGCTTGGTTCAGAATCTCAGGCCACCCCAGACGTTTCTTTCCTTTTAGCCTCCTGCGTTGTGTCACAGACCCATGTTCGAGTTGCGGCTTCAGTGCACTTAACACCACCTTTCTGGGCCTCGGTTTCATCATCTGCAAAATGGGATGCATGATTCTTGTCCTGCCATCTCAGGGAAGAATATTCACTATTATTCCCGTCTTATGGAAGAGGAAACTGAGGCTATGAGCCTTTGCACAGCCAGGAGGTGGCTATTATGCAGATGTTGGGGATTATTATTAATAATTCTACTAATAACCTGATTTCAGTAGCCACCCAGTTCCTCTCGCTTTTGTCTCTGCTTTCGGGCAATGGCAGATGATGTTCAGAACCTCTCAATGTGTTGGGGGAGGCAGTGGCAGGGAGAGAGTACTTCCCTTATAGATTGGACTCTATAGCCCCATCTGTAGAATGGGTATTAAAATACCTCGCCTCCCTGAAGTGGATTTCTGTTTTAAGATATGTTGTTCTGGGGCTGTTGGCTACTAGTGGAGGTGAGATGAAGGTGGTGGTGGTGGTGTGGGTTGGGGGAACGTCTGCCGGCCCTTCTTCCTGTCCTTGGCACCAATCTTGCAGCCTTGTCAGATGGAAGCACCGAAGGCCAGGGCTGGAAGGGAGCTCCTGCTCTTGTTTCCCAGTGTCTTCACTTTAAGGAAGAGGAAACTGGAGGATCAGAGAAGGCACAAGGGCTGCCCAAGGCTGCACTGAAGTGGCAATGTTGAGGGCGGACCACAGTCTTTGGAACCAGCCAGGCCTGGTTTGTGTTGACTTTGGGAAAGTCTTCCTTCTTCTGAGTCTGTTTGCTCCTCTGGGGAGTGGGACAGTCATGCCAGCCTTTGGGGCAGAACAGTGTAGTGGGCCTGGAGCAGAGCAGGCAGTCTGCTATTAGCAGGAGAAGGTCTGGGTCTTCTGGGAGCCCCGAAGGCTATCCGAAAGGGTGCCTAGTGCATGCGACTGGGCTGTGTCCTCCTTGCCCAGGGGGCTGGACTTGTTGAAAGCTCTTGTGGTGGCAAAACTCAACCGTTAAACTTTTTCGCTCGACTGCTTCAAGCCCCGTGTACTATTTCCAAATCTGATTTGCAGGATTTTTTTTTTTTTTTTCCTGGGCCAGTGAGGCCTCGGACATCCATGCAATTCACCATTCTACCCAGAAATTGATACTGGATCAATCGTCTTCACTCCCACTTTCCTAGGCAAGCGACATAATGGCTTTTAAAAGGGGGTTGGTTTGTGGTTTCCCAGCAATAGAGCGGTCTGTGGTCTTGAGCAGCTAAATTTGAGACCAGGCTTTTCAGGAGGACGGTTTTTAGTGAGCTCTGAGATGGCTGGGCACAGTACAAGGTAGCATGGGTCACAGAGAGGCGGGCAGGGCTCCGTGGGGTTGGCTGTGCATTCACTGCTGATTCTTGAGTGCCTGGAACAGTAGGAGCTCAAATAAATACTGCTTGAATGAATGCATACATGCCTGATTGGGTAGATGGGTGCACGCCTGCACGATGGAATGGATGCATGCTATGATGAGAGCAGTCAGGTGTATTGGTTAAGTGCCAGATTCTGGGGCTGGATACCCTGGGGTTGAATCCTGGCTCTGCTCTTTATTGGCGGTGTGATTTTGGGCAACTCAGTTGAGTTCCCTAGGCCTCAGTTTGCTCATCTGTAAAATGGGGGTAATGGTAGACCCTCACCAGAGGGTTGTTGTGGGGCTCAAATGAGTTCATCGTCCTAAGAAGCTAAGACACAGGTGCACACAATAAGCACTACGTAAGTACCATTAACTTGTCTTTGCCGTTACCATTAAAAGAATTCTGACCTAGGGGTTGTGAGACTAAGCGTAGGCAGGTAGGTCCCTGCCACTGACCTACCATGTGACCTTGGTCAAGTCCCTTCTTCTCTCTGGGCCTCAGTTTCCCCATCTGTAGAGTGATTGGGGCAGATGATGCCAGCATCCCACCCAGCTCAGTTATTCTGGTCTCTGTGTTGTTGGCCTGTATCCATGACAACATGCCCAGCACAGAGGCTTGGTGCTCATGGAGCCCTCCAGCTCAGCCACTGTGCTGCCAAAACCCCATGTTCCCAAACAGAGGCGACAGTGCCCCCTCTACCCTTTGAGTTGCTGTTTTGAAATGTGCTTTGCCTTTGGGGGTTGGGTGCCCCAACTCTTCTTTCCATGCACTTACTCCCTCCTCCCTTCCCCTGAACCTTCCTGACCCAGCTCACATACCTCCTCCTCCAGGAAGCCTTTCCTGGTGCCTCCCCCAGCTGCCGTCCCTTCTAAGCCTCTTCTCTGCATCTGTTGCTCCCCACTTGGTGATCCCACCTCACCCACGTTGAGATGTTTGTGAAAAGGTACTGAATAACTGTCCATGTGTGTCCATAGTTTGAGGGGACTGAAGGGAACCCGTATTTATTCTGTATCTACTAAGTGCCCGGCTCTGTGGTAGGCTCATTCATATTCCTTGTCTGCAGTTACCCACTCAAAAACTCAGCGAAGTAAGGAGCGTTAGTTACATTCCTTCAAGAGTGGGAAGTTGAGGCTCACTGAGGTGGTGTCGGAGCCCGGTCTGTGTTCTTCCAAAGTCCACTTCCTTCCCACTTCCACCACGTCTCTTTCAGACTCCCCTCTGTCCTCTGTGGCACCTCGCAGGCCCAGATCACATAAGGTAATAATGATGGCATCTAACACGGATCTGGCTCCTGCTACGAGTCTGCACTGGTCTAAGCATTTTGCATCCCTTCTCTCATGTAATCTCACAACAACCTTATAAGGCAGCTTCTGTTCTTATACCCGTTTTACAGGTGGAGCATATGAGCCTCAGAGAAGTTAAGTAACTTGCCCACAGTCCCGCAGGAAGGAAGTGGTGGAGCCAAGATTTAAAACCAGGTGCCTGCCGAACTGAATTAAAGTTCTCCAATCCACTGTGTCAACCAACCTTGCCTGGTTTCCTCGGTGCATATTTCTTGAATGCCCACTGTGTGCAGGCACTATGCCAGGGGTCAGAAGACAAAGCAGACCCGTCTCCTTGGCTGGTTTAGCAGCCTGGCTGGGGAGGCAGGCAGGTGAACAGGCAGGCACAGGTCTGCTGGATCTGGTGAGGGTCTGCACTGTGCTGAGAGCCTCTCAACAGCACTGCTGTTCTTGCCCACACTTCACAAAGGAGGAAACAGACTTAGAGGGGTCAGGTGGCTTGTCCAGGGTCACACGGTGAGTGAGTTGGGAAGCCGGGATTTGAACCCGAGCAGTCTGCCTTGGAGCCCCCATCCCTTTCCACCACTTCCTGCTGCCTCCCGGGACACTCAGTAGGAGCTATGATGGGGGATAAACATGGAAAGCCTCATCTCACTTGGACCTGGGGGTCAGGAGATGCTTCTCGGAGGAAGTGATGTTTCAGTTGAGACCCTCAGGTAGCCAGGGAACGGGTGACGGTGGGGTGAGTTGTTCCAAGCAGCAGAACAGCAGGTGCGAAGGCCTGGAGACCAGAGGGAGCGTGGTTTGTTTAGGGAACTGAATGGAAGTGTTTCTTCTGGGTTTCCTCGCTGGTGTTTGCGCCTGTGTGCACATCTTTTGTGAGTAGGGTCAATTTACTACAAGGCTTTACTGAGTGCCTGGTGTGGATTTTGCACCATGTCAGGTCCTGGTGGGGGAAGGACCGGTGCAAAGCATGGCCGGAGTCCTGAGAACTGAGGTGGGAACGTTAGCTCCAGGCTTTGGGGAAAGCCTGGGAGAAAGGGAAGTACTTTCCAGACCCTGGGAGCAGCCCGGTCTCCTGGCCTCTAACCCTGACATCCTGGATGTGGGAAGGGTGACATGAGATAGCTGGAGTCTGGCGCTTAGTAGGCCCTCACCCAATGCCAGGCCCAGGAGCTCAGATGAAATTGTGAGCCGAATCAGGGGCAGCTGATGTTCAGCAGCCCAGGTGCTCCGTGGTGCCAGGGAAGAGGGTGCTGTGGTGGGATTGGCACACCGGGGCCTGGCGGGGCCTGGGCTGGGCTGGGGTCTTGAGCTAAAGGGAACACAGCAGAGCGGGTTGCGTGGTGTCTCATCTGAGGGCAGAGGCTAGAGCACCCATGGTTTACTTAAAGCAAGTGGGCATCGGGGATGGTCTGTGCAGCTGTAGAGCAGGAGGCTGAGGCCGAGGGCACTGCAGGGCCAAGGATCTGGCCGTGGTCTGGAGTCCAGGCACTGGACACCTGGGTCTCTGTTTTGTCCCACCATGTATTGGGCCTCAGTTTCCCCACCTTGACATGGGGCTTTGGTGCCTACCTCCTAGGCATTGCCACGGAGTAAGAGGGGGAGCATGAATGCCTGGTGCTGGGGCTGCACGTAGTAGTAGGTGCTCAGCCCACTGAACTGGTGCTGCTAGCCACACACTGAGGGCAGGCTGCCTGCTGCTGCCACCCCTGGAGATGGGATTTGGGGTGATGGGGACTGCTGCATTCTGCCTGCCCCTACTGAAGCCCAACTTTGCTGGGGGGTGGCCTAGGCTGAGTAATCAAATCCAAGGCCTTGATCCTGCAGCCGGTGAAAGGCTTCAAAAAGCCCCGAAGCTGCCTGGCTGGCCCTTCAGGCTCTGGGCCCCCTTGCTGGCCCTGACTGGCCCTTTCCCACCCTCTTTGCCACCTGCCTCAAATCCCAGCTCATTTCCCTTCTGCACCGCCTTGGGGAGGCCCTTCCTTCTCTGAGTCACACCAGGTGTTTGCGATCACCGCCCAAGATGCTGGGTGCGAGTTCCCGCACACAGTAGGTGCTCCACGACCCGTCACACTGGCCTTGACCCACTGGGCTCCAAGAACAGCGGTGAGCTGTGATTCTTGCCTGTGGTGGGCGTTCGGCCCTTTTAAGCCATTCACTCGGGGGCCAGTTATAGACACATAATCGCCCCTATCTATAGAGATAAAACATATTCTTCAGAGATGAGCCACCCGCCCCTCCCCTGCCCGCCCCCCCCCACGCTGGCACGCGCTCTCCGCATTTGAGGGCGATGGAGGAATCTGTGCTCCCCTCCCTCCTCCATCCATCCCCTCCTCCCCGCTGCTCCTCCATCTCCACCCTGCAGAGGTGAGATCTGGCAGGGGCCGTGATGTCAGAGGCTCGGCTGATGTCACCGCCCCGGCCCTGTGACTTCACTTGCCGGCTCGGGCAGGAGGAGCCGCGAGGAGGCTGAGAGACGAGAAACTGCCCCCTTTCCTTTTCCTTCTCCTTGTTCCCTTTCCCCTCCTCCCTAGCCTCACTCGGGAGTTGTTTTCCTCCGGCCGGTCGCCCTGGGCTGTTGGAGGGGTCTGGAGCAAGTGCCAGGAAGGATGCTGCTGCAAAGGTAACGCAGCATGCGCCGTGTCTCTCCCTCCGGTCACGAAAGTTTGCTCTGGCGTGCGAGGCGTGCCGGCTGGGCGCTCCGCCGCGCCACGCTGCCCGGCCCGAGGCTCCCGGGGAGGGGCGGGCGGGGGCGGGGGCGGGGGCGGGCGGGGGCCTCCCGGGCGGCCTTCACTGCCTTGTCCCCATCAAAGGCCGCAGCTGCTCGAGCGGCGGCTGCAGCTTTGAAACTGCCATAAAGAGCGATGGAGGGAGGGGAGCGCGGGGGATGTTCAGAGCGGTGCCCGGGAGGGTGGCCGGGAGAGGAGAGGGGAGAGACGGCTGCTCTGGGAGCTCGGCGGCCCGGGCGTGAAGGGCAGGGCTCCGGGTCAGAGTCCCAGGGGCTGAGTCACTCTCGCTGCCCACCCCCCCCCCCCCCCCCGCCGCCCCGTCCCCTGAGGTCCAGCCAGCTTCCGTGGCTGGGACCCTGGCAGTGAGGGTGCAGAGGCGGCCGGGGGTGGGCCGGGGCTGGCTTCTCCCCCCACCGTTATTTCCAGGCTTATTCTTCCACCTCCAGCAGGCCATTTGTCAGCGGTGATTCGGGACAAAGGAGGGGGCCGTGGGTGGTCTGCTGCAAGTTGGGCGAGGGGCACTGAGCGCGGGCCGGAGAGAAACGCCAGCAATTAAGAGGCAGATCGAGGGCTTTGCTCATTCAGGCTGTCGAGGGAGCCGTCATTTTGTGTTAGCGTGCGTGTCTGAGGTGGGAGGAGGAAGAGAGGGGAGAGTGACAGGAGAAGGATTATGACATTGTGTTGTCTCTGTTTGTGGTAAATGCAAATTTGGCACCAGCAGCTTCCCGGGAAAAGCAGCAGCAAGTAACCCAGGCCAAGGCCTTGGCCCAAACCCGCTGAGGGAGCCCATGTGGGGCGGTTTGGGGTTTTGTTTTGTTTTTTTTCCTCCCTTTTTTCTGTCTGGTGTGTGCTTTTTCCATTTATTTTTACAGTGAAGTGCTGGAGACAGACAGGCCAGCATGGCGGGGAGGAGCTCGTCCTCCTTCCTCTCTGGCACACCAGCCCCCTCCTCACTCTGCAGGAAGCCCAGGCTGCTCTCCTGACCCCCAGCCATTGCCCCATCTTGGCTGCCTCCCTGCAAGGTCTCTCTGTCCCCAGCCAGGGTCACGGTCCTGTCATTCTCTTAGCCTGGGCGGCCTGAGGTCTCAGAAGGCTACTTCTGTCCACAGCTGCTTCCCAAGGGTAACCAGAGACAGAGAGCCAGGGACTGAGGCTCAGATGGGGTTCGAAGATACAAGGCCAGAGATGGGCCTGCCCCCGGCTGCAGGAGGGTGGCAACGGGTTCTGTGGCCGGGCTGGTGTTGGCAAGATGTCCCAGGACCTTGTCTCCTCTGACAGGCACATGAGGGCAGAGAGCTTGAGCCTGACCTGGGCTGGGAAGCAACCACAGCTCTAGGCTCTGGGCTGCAGCAGGGCTCAGGCAGGAGCAGTGGCATGTACAGAGGTGGTCAGTCTCTAGAGGAGGTCTCCAGAGAACACAGAGAGTGGGGCTTTAGTAGGGCCAGGCCATAGCTCAGGTCCCAGCAGGGATGGAGACATCTGAGCTGAGAAGCCGAGGCAGGAGCCCACCTCAGATGGAGGGTCAGGGGAAGGACCTCTGGGTCCAGCCTGTCACACACTAGGCCTCAGGCTGTAGCCCTCATTCTAGCCCTCCTTCCCCAGGAGCTGGTTCCTCACCTGGACCTCACTGCCTCTTTTGCCTGGTCAAGTCCTTTTGGATTCAGTTAGCCTCCTCCAGGAAGCCTTCCCTGCCCTCAACCTGGATGGTCTGGGGGCCTGCGCCCTGCCCATCCCCATGCCCCCTCTCACAGTGCTGTGAGAGGTGTGGCCACTGTCAGGCTCTTGGGTACAGGATTTTTAAGGCATCCTCTCAGTGTTCCCAGCACCCACCCAGAGCTGAGCACAGAGTGGGTGTGTGCCTGGAAGCCAGGGGAGCAGATCCAGACCTGCTGATACCCCAGGAAGGTGGGCCACCAGGATGGAACAGTCACCCTGCCTCACACCCTGGAAGGGGTGATGGGCTTACTTCCTTTGGGCAAACCCACCGGAAGGGGATTTTTCCCCACGGAGCCTGACATGTGGGGACAAGCCACAGCTATGCCTGTGACCGGGACATCTGCCCCAAGCAGGAGAGCCTTATGGGGCTAATGTCCCTTTGGAAACTGCTGGCGGGCTCGCTCATCTACCCCAGCATTTCCTTCAGGTCCTGGGCCCACAAGCCAACCTGCATAGAGGAGCCAGGGAGCTGTGTGTGAGGAGCATCTGGCCTTCGCCTGCGGGGCTCTGGTGCCCCATGGAGCCTCCTTTGTCAGATGGAGAAGGAAGGAACAGTGGATAGACTCTCCTCAAGGCCAGGATGCTGGGTCCGTTCCAGGCCTGGGCTCGAGACCCTTCTCTCAGAGGTGTTGGGAGTACCAGTCGAGGTTCCAATTGGCCGGTCAGCTCATTTCACCCAGCCCAGGCTCACAGAGCCTGCCCACTTGGAGCCGTATGCCCACCCTCCTGGCATATATAGATGGAAGAAGCACAGCAAGCCCCTTCCCTCTGTATGCCCCCAATTTGATGGACCCCAGGAGCTTTGGAGTCAGCCCTGAGTTGCAGTCTTCCCTGGCCACTTTCTAGCTATATGACCTTAGGCAAGTTACTTAATCTCTCAGAGATGCAGTTCTAAAAGGCAGTGACCTGGTAGTAGTAAACTCTACCTGCAGGCTTGTTGTAGGGATTAAGGAGACTGCAGGTGCAGCACCTGTATACAGCAGGTGCTCAATTAATGGCAGCTGTGATTATGAGGGAGCTGGCTATGCCAGTACCCTAGAGGCACAACAAAAAAAGTTTTCCCTGGGGTACCCTTGTGAATTCTGACAGGTCAATCAAGAGGGGCTTCAGAGAGGAGGTGGCATTTGAACGTCTTGGAGGATGAGTAGGAGTTTGCCAGGCTAAGGCAGGGGAGGGTGTACCACCAGAAGGAAGGGTAAGAGCAGAGAGCTGCAGGTGTAACAGGCCAGTCACCTTGAGTGGCTGAAGCCCAGGAAGGGGAAGGGGGAGAGGGAACACTTTCTCTTGGCAGTGAGAGCCAGTTCTGGAAGAAGGGAGAGCCTGACTTGATGAGAGTGGGCAGGATGCACACAAAGCTGGCTTGTTCTAGCTCCTCTCAGGGTGGCCTTGTGGTGTTGGGATTCCTGGATAGCCTGGGAATTTAAGGACCAGCCTGGGTCTCCTTTTAATTTGGAGTCTCAGGACTTCTGGCAGCCAGGGCCAGCCCAGGCCCCACTCTGAGCCGGGGCCAACATTGCTGGGGAATCAGAGTAGATGCCTGGTCCCCAACTTGGGTGAGGGTTCCTGGAGCAGCTTCTCTTGCCTGGGACCCTGACGTGACTGGAAGCTCCTGCAAGAGATCAGGGCCGCAACTCCCCCTAGTTCATAGCGGGACCCAGGCTGCCTGGGTTCAACCCTGGCTATGCCATTTACCAGCTGTGTTGCCTCAGGCAACTCACCTGCCCTCTCTGAGCCTTGGTTTCCTGGGGTAATAACAGTACCTAAGTCACAGGGCTGTGGTGAAGATTAGGCGAGATAACTCTCACAAAGCAGTCGGCCCAGAGCCTGGCTCCCAGAGAGCACTCAACAACTGTTAGCTCAAAGAAAAGTCAGCGCAGGAGAGTGAAGGCTCTAGCATCTAGTGTCTGTGGGCCAGGATAATCGTGCCTAGTAATAATAGCTAACATTGGGAACTCCCTGGCGGTCCAGTGGCTAGGACTCGGTGCTTTCACTGCCGAGGGCCCCAGGTTCGATCCCTGGTTGAGGAACGAAGAGCCCACAAGACGCCTGGCGCGGCCAAAAAAAAAAAAAAAAAAAAGCTAACATTTATGAGCACTTACTGCAAGTCAGGCAGGCTCTGTTCTAATTGCACAACTATGTAGTAGCTTATTGAATACAGTCTTCCCTCACTGCCTAACATGTGAGGGTGGGGGGGTGGGGGGTAGGGCACCCCAGAAGCCAAAAGCATGCAGGGAAGAGCCTCAGAGATTTGGTGTTTTGTGCGCGAGGCTAAACAGACACCCTTGGTAATGTGGGCAAGACCAGAGGGAATTGGACGACGGCTGGGCTGTGAGGCATGAGGACCACAAGGGCCCGCCCACCACTGCAAATGGGCCACCTGGGACTGGACACCCCTCACACGTGGCAGAGCCTCAGACATACCGTGGGGCCCTGGACCAGTCACGGCCCCACCCTGGGCCTCAGTTTTCCTATCTGTCTGATGGGGGATTGGGCTCGCTCACCTCTCTCAGCTGCTGTTAAGGGGTGGCAATTCTCTCGTCTCTTTGATTTTCTTGGATGGCTTCCGCGTAGGTTGTGACTTGGGCGGTCACATCTGTCCATTGATTTTTCCGGAAAGGATGCTTTCTTCCCTTTTATTCTGCAGTCAGCCCACAGTTGAACAACTTTGATGTCTGGCCTTCCCACTGCTCCTCCTGTCCCCACCAGCACACCTCACCTGGGCTGGGGAAGGGGGCCGAGAGGGTCCAGCAAGATAGTGGCTCCCAGGAGGGCACAGGACTCCCCCAACACCACTCGATGTGCACCATTTGGGGAGAGCCTTGGGAGTGGGCAGATACAGGACTCGGGAGCCAAATCCAGCCCACACCTGGCAGTGTGACGCTGAGTTGCGTGGAAGACCCAAACGTTTCATTTACCCTCCCTCCTCTCCTCCACTCACGCTTCAGAGTCAGACAGACCGCTCATTCCTTGTTCCACTGTGCTGTGCTGGGTGATCGATGCTGGGTGACCGTGGGCACCGTATTTCCCTGAGCCTGCCTGCTCACGGGACGAGTGATTCCCCCTCAAGGGGTATCTGAGGCCAGAATAATTGGAACCAGCACTTAGGTGTGAGGTCATGGATTAAGCACTTGCGTGGATGCAGCCCTCTGTGGCGGGCGATGTTAATGTCCCCATTCTGCAGGTGAAAAAGCTGAGGCTCCAGAGCTTACAGAGCCTTCTCAAGGTAGCATCACCCTCTGCCCTCCCTTTCTTTTGTACACCCCACCTACTACCAAAAAGGAACTGGGGCGGGAGCCCATAGGTGGCAGGATAGGTAAAGGGAGCCCAGAGACCACGGGGTGAGGGCAGGGGAGGCTGGGGAGATGAGGTAGTTAAGTTACCATGCCAGCTTGTCACTGCTCGCCCACACAGGATATATGGGGAATGGGAATAACGGTCATCAAGTGTGTGGAGGAGGGGCACCCCACATGGGCACAGTCCTTGAGGATGCACAGGTTTCTGCCCACCTTCATTCAGCCAGGGCATGAGGGCATGGGGTTGCTTAAAGGGTTCAAATCCCAGCTCCGCCACTCACTGGCTGTGTGATCACAGGCTAATGAGCTATTGCTCTGAGCCTCAGTTTCCACACCTATAAATAGGGATAATTGGCGTACTCACCTCATAGCCTTGTTGTGAGGATGACCGGAGTTAATGCGGGTAACTCACTTAGCATGGTTCCTGGCACACGTGAGAGCCGTGGGAGTGTTCTCTATTGTTATCCCTCAAATCAGCTCAGGTTCCCCTGGAGAACACTCAAGAGTCTCCTGAGCACCTGCTTTGTGCCAGCACCAAGCCCAGGGAGCCAAGGATTCATCACTCAGGCCCCTCCCGTGCCCTGGGCTAAGCCACCAGCCTCAGGGCCTGGGGCTGAGTGTGCAGATTTGACATGCAGGGGGAACGGCCTGTGAGAATTGGTGTGTTGGCTCCCACTGCTGGCTGACAGACATCCTGATGAAATATGTCACTTTAAAACATTTTTTAAAAAAATTTCCAGAAACTTCTCTTAACCCCATGGGAGCCATAAGTAGCCTGAGCTGTTGTCAGGTTCTAGTCTTGGCTTTGAGATGACTTGCCAGAGACCCTCCCTTGTCTGGGCCTCAGTTTCCTCATCTGTAAAACAGGGCAGCAACTGTATCCACCCGAGAGGGTTGACCCTGGGTGAGGCTGCTTGTGAAATGTGCTTTGTAAACTCGAAAGCACCTTAACAGCTGTTGGGATCTTTTGGTTCGGTTTCTGGTCATTCAGGACACGGTCACGGGCAGATGCCTGTGCGGTGTCATGCTGGCCCTGGGCGCGGGCATCCATGGGATGCCGGCTGTACTATCAAGGGCTCCCTGAGTAGTGACCTCACTAAAACCCTTGAATTTTGTGATTTCCAGAGAACGTGGAAGGCCCCCCAGGCAGCCTGGCCTCTTCCGGGGGAAATGCTGGTAAGTGTCTTGTCTTATCTGTTAGTTCGTTCCACAAATGTTTTTGGAGTAGCTCCACGTGCTGAGGATGACGCGGGAGAACCGGAGGTCAGCCCTGCCCTCGAGAGCTCAGTCCAGGAGGAGGGGTTTGAAAACTTCACCCCCAAACAACCAGACAGCCAAGGTTCAGGGGTGGCTGGACGCAAAGCCTAGGCTTTTCAGGAGACGCTCAGCCACGGGGCAGGATCATTTATAAATGAATGTTGACTATTTTCTCTGCTCAGAATCCTTCAGCGGTTCCCCCTTTTGCCTTTGGGATAAAGTCCCCAAGCCTTTCGTGGTCTGCACTGTCTCGCTCCAACTGCATCTCCAGCTTACTCATTTCATGGAAATCACACTGGCCTCCTTTCCATTCCTGGAAATCTACTCGCTCCCTCCTGCCTTAGGGCTTTTGCCTGTGCTGTGCCCACTGCCTGGAGCTCTCTTCCAACCTCATCACGTGGCAACTTCCTATCTGTCCTTCAGGTCTCAGCTCAAATGTCCTGGATCCCCAAGACCCAGGGTCCCATTATACACCCTCTGTGCACCTGCCCACTTTCTTACTAATGTGTTTCATGGCTGTTACCAAATGATTATTTATGTGATCATTTGTTTGCTCTAATGCTCCTATGGCACTGTAAGCTCCATGAAAACAGGGACCCTTGGGCTCAATGCCTGGCATATGGTAGGGGCTCAATCAATGTTTGTGGAGTGAATTTATGATGAGTATTAAGGTAAGGCTTCGTGGAGGCGGTGGCATTTGAGTAAGACTTGAAAGAGGGTATAATTTCACTCTGTAGGGAAGAGAGAAGGGCTTCCTGCTTCGGGGAGCAGACAGGCACATGGTAGGGACACAACCCATTTGGTTTGGCAAAGAAGCAGAAAGGGACGTGTGAGAGAAGCTTGGAGAGGTGGCTGGGGCCAGGCGAGGGCTTTGTGTTCCAGGTGGATGAGAATTTACTTGAATTCTGAAGCTCGTTGGGGCCCACCAACAACCTTTGAGCCAGGGGTAGTAGGGTCAAAGGCTTCTGGCTTCTGGAAACTGTAATGAGTTTGCTGCAGGGATGGGTGGGCCGGGAAAAGAGGCTGCAATCAACAAGATCAGTTGGGAGTTGGAGAATCCATTGACTCTGCTGCTTTCTGTTTCCCCGGAATCACACATGTGCCTTGGAGTTATCCTGTGAGCTCCCGGGGAGATGCAGGGCAGTGATGAGGAACCTCACAGGGCATGACTGCTTCCAGAAGACAATCACCTTGGTGGCAGGGGAGCCATTCTTGAATCACTGGAGGGAGAGATGGAGTGGAGGGGACATTGATGTCCACAGTTCTCACACCTGTGTCCTGGTGCTTTCCCTGTGGCCCAGGAATTGTGACACTGAGGGACCAGCCTGCGGCAGAAGATGAGCAGCAGCATTTCCCTCAAAGCCCAGCAAACAAGACCCACCTCCACGTACCCCATGGGGGTGCAGCTGTTGTGGTCAGAAGAGCCAGGATTCTCAAGAAGGACCTGGGGACAAGTCTCAGATCTACTACTTAGCAGCTGTGTGCCTCTGGGCATCTTGTTAGCAATTCTGGGCTTCAGTTTCTTTAGCTGTGAAGCGGGGGCTACTTGGGTGTTGTGAAGGTTAAGTGTGAGGACACACACGGAGCCCCAAGCTCAGGGAACACTGGAGGCGCAGGAAGTAGTGGCTGTATCATGGCCACATTTTTCTCCACGGTTTGAATTCTTCACAGGAAGCTGGGGTTTCAGGCTTAAAATGAAGAGCATGTCAACAAAGCAGGATGGAACAAAGTCTTTTCCCAGCATGCCTCAGCATGCGGCACTGCCTTCCCGTGGAGCCCAACAGTGATGGGGCTAAAAGTCTTGAGCTTTCAAGCAGAAATAATCCCAATGGAAAGGAGCCTCCCTATTGTTCTCTTGTGATAAAGCGATGCAGGGGCTCTGCAGCCTGACCTGCCTGGTTTCAGATTCCAACTCTGCCTAGCTGTTCGGTGACTCAGTTTCCTCATCTGCAGAATGAGGTAATAATAGTACCCACCTCGGAGAGCTGTTGTAAGGATTAAGCAAGTTAGCGCAGGTGAAGTGCTTAGACGTGGCTTTGTCACTGCTATTGTTAGATCATTCCATCTTCACTTTAACACTCTGCAGTGCTGTAAGTGACTCAGCGGGGGCTCGGGGGCCAGAAGGCTGAGTTCAAACCAGCTCTGCTGCTTGCTAGCTGTGTGACCTCCGGCAAGTCTCTTAACCTCTCTGTGTGTCCATTTCCTGCTCTGCACAATGAAGATGACAATCCCTGCCTCCCACTGTTGTTGGGAGCAGTGAATGGGGTCAGCCAGGTAAGGGACCCGACTTCCTGGAGGCAGGCAGACCACTTGGCCCCTCCTCCCACGCATTCCAATTTCCAGATGAAGAAATCGAGACTCAGAGCCATTGGATCATCTGCTAAAGGACACAGATCAGTGAGACCAGGCTACACCCCCAGCTCCGTGACCTGTGCTGGGCCACCGTGCCAGGGACTTCTCAGGGAGACTCGAGGCACTAGTGGCAGGAGTGTCGAGTGGGCTGAAGGGTGATCTTCTGTGAGGCCAGCCAGCAGGGGCCTCCCGTTGCTCAGCTGCGTCTCCCCCAGTGTCCCGAGTGTGCTGATGCACGGCTCCTGCTGCTTGTCGGTTAGGCCTGGGTCTTCCAGGCATGGGGTCTGAGGGTCCAACGCCTGCAAACTGCCCAGTCTCCAGGGCTTTACCATGTTACCTGTGGGGAGAGACTGGTGCCGACCCTGCTGTCCCCTCAAGTCTGTTTCCCTATCCGCCTGCAAACTTTGGGACCCACCAACCATCTGTGTCCATCCTTCCTTCCAGTGTTTACCCAGTGCTGGGAAACTTGGTGGTTAAGAGTGCAACCTCTAAAGACCTGGGTTCAAATCCCAGCTTGGCCTCTTCCATGCTGTGTGACTTGGGACAAGTTGTTCAACTCTCTGCCCCTTAGTCGTCCCGTTTGTACAGTGGGGATGAGAACAGTACCAACCTCATCATGTCGCTACAGACACACAGTGCCTGTTCCCAGTAAGCTTGGATTCCTCTGGGCTGTATCGTCATTATTAATGTTATCATTTTTATGGTTATGGTGCCTTACCCTGCAGAGGATGCCAGAGACCCGAGGGAAGCAGAGGTGTCTGCCCTGTGAATGCTCACGGTCCTGTGGGAGAGGCAGACACAGGCACAGACAGCCCAGTGTGATCAGTGAGAGCTGAGGAGGAGGGAGCCACCACTTGGGCCCTGGAGGAATGAGGTGGAAGGTAGGGTTGAGGGGCAAATCTCCTGAACAGAGGTCACTGTGAGACCCTGTGGAACCAGTTCATGCCAAGTGGGTCACAGATACAAGGCCCTGTAGGACCCCACCCCTGCCCACCTCTGCAGCCTCATCTCTCGCTCCCCTAGCCCTGCGCTGCACACAGCCCTCCTGGGACCTGCAGTGGCTGTCCCCACGTGGCTAAGGCTTGGTATTCCCGGACTCTCTATTTGGAGCCTTCCCCACCCCCTTAGCCTTAGAGCCTGCCCTGCCCTTGCCCCAGAAAGACTTATTCTGAGGCCCTATGTTCCCTCCATCAGGGTTTACAGCCCAGCACACAGCAGCAGGTGCTCTGTGTGGAATGAAGGCCACTCTTATGTTTATGCTTTGCGTGGGAAAAGTGCCTGGCTTGGGACAGGCTCTGCCGGACGCTTTGGGGGGTTCCCCACTCTGTTAACCAGAGGCTTTTTTTGGTAAGTTGTCTCCTGGAGGACTGAGCAGGAGTTCCAGGAGGCCTCCCTCTTGGCGTGCTAGAGTTAGCGGGAGGCCCCTCCCAAGAGGAAGGAGAGCTGGGGCCCACTGAAGGATAAAGGTGAGGGCGGTACTTGTGCTCAAGAGAGCCAGCGAGTGAGAGGAAGGACATCCGCCTGCCGCTGAAGGCACCGACAGCCCAGCTCACTTCGCACAAGTCACTGATCTGCCGAGCAGGGCCAGTCTCCTCAATCAATCCATGCTGACAGATGGTAGCGGAATCAGTGACCTAGAGGCAGAAGGCTCCATTTGTAATCCCAGAGTGGCCCAGGCGCCTGGAGGAGGGCAGAGGAGTTTGTAATAAAGGGAGTGACACAGGGTTTCCAAAAGCCATCTTGGAGCTGGAGGAGGAGGGAAAGGATTAATTTTGCTTCTGGAATTGAAAACACTGATTCAATTCAATATGTATTTTTTGAGTGGACTGGGCTAGAATAGAGAGAAAAAAAACAAAAACAAAAAACCCCCCAACTAATCTACTGTCCTTTCCTTAAACTGTGGTAGGAAAAACAGGATTCTCTTGGGATTGACATATATACACTAATATGTATAAAATGGATAACTAATAAGAACCTGCTGTATTAAAAATTAAAATTGTAAAATTCAAAAAAAAAAGAAAAATAGGATTCTCACAGATGAGACAGTGAGAGAACAATAGAAGACACTAATGTGATCAAAGAGGAGGGAGCTCCCGGTTATTGTGCTCTGGCCACTATGGGATCTTGAGCAGTGACTTAACCTCTCTGAACCTCAGTCTGCTTGTAAGTCCACATCATAGAACTGTAGCTATTGCTAATGCATGCCTGATACTGTACTGAATTTTTTATGCATTTCTCTTAAGATTCCCATAATACCTTATGAGTGAGGTCATATTATCCTCATTTTACAGCTGAGGAAACCAAGGTTCAGAGGGGTGAAGTGACTAGTCCAGGGCCACACAGCCCGAGCGTAACTCAAATCTATCTGTTGGTCATAATGCCCACACATGTTCTTTTTCCAAATGGTACTGAAAGGGAAAGTGGCTGTTTGGGGTGAAGAGGTCCAGGCTGGCCTGGCCCTAGGACTGGGGAAGTTTCCAGGTGGAGGTTAACTAGCCATTGTTCCGGCAGTGTCCAAAGGGGTGGGGAGGGGGCTGTAGGGTCAGTCTCAGGACAGGAGGCAGGAACAAACAAGAGCCTGGACTTCAGTTATCTGTCTGCATTCCTTCCCTTCTGCATGAGGCTTTGCATGGCTTGTCACCATCCATTTCACGTTCTGGTCCCGGAGTCTGAGACCCGAATGAGCTGAGGAAGAAGGGAAAGGAAGGGAAGAACGATGGGGCAGGAGACTCTAAGGAAATGGGCTTCCTTCCGTTTTCTTCATGAAGTCTCTCAAGAAATTGAGGGTGCTCCCAACACCAAGTGGAAGCTCTCATGCACCTTTCTGTGTTTGTCCAGAAAACATGGGTCTGTGCTGAGAGTTCCCTCTTTCCCTCTGTAGCTCTGACTCAAGCAGAAGCCAGCACTGGCCTTTTGAGTCTTGGTGCCAGAGAATTTGAAAATGAAACTCATAGAACAATGGGAACAGCCAGAGGGCAGGGCTTGGCGGCCTGTTCAGCTCTGCCCCCGGAAGAGACCGGCACCCTGCCTGGCATGCAGGAGGTGCTGGGGAATCAAGTCTCCAAGAATAGCCCTGACCCACATTGGAGCCGGCCCCCACTTTGTGTGATTGGACAGAAGCCAGGAGAAATCACTGCCTTCCCCAGCCATATCCTCCTGGGGTGCCAGAACCAACTCAGGCCCTGCCTTAGATCCCTTTGCTGGGGGCAGGTGCTGCCGCAGCCAGGACCCTCTTTGCATGGCCCAAGGCAAGGCAAAGCGTTAATGTCTCTGTCTAGGTGGGGTGAGAGGTGAAAGGGTAGAGCCAGGCCCTGGGGAGTTGTAGACCTCAGATATACTGAAACTGGGCCCCCCAGGCCACACCTGGTTCCTATCAGCCTCCACCTGCTACCCTCTTCTTCCAATTCCAATTTACTTTCAAGTTGGGTTGCTTCAGGAAAGGAAGCCACATACTCCCTTAACATCTAGGGCAGATGGGGTCTAATTTAGAATCAGCAATTTCAGTCAACGTTAGGGACATCCAGTGCACACTCTTCTCCTTCCCATTGTACCAACGGGAAACTGAGGCCTGGAGTGGGGAGAGAATTTGGCCAGGTCTCTGGGTGAGCCAGAGGGAGGGTCACAAACACTCCAAGCACAACCTAGCCTCACTGGTCTTCTCACTTTTGATAGCAGTGGGTCAGGCGGCACAAACATCTCTGGTTGTTTTACAACCGAGATTTTCTTTAAAAAAAAAAAAAGAAAAGAAAAAAATGTCAACCATTCCTTTGCTCCATAAAACATACATGAGATTTGCAAAAGAAGGCTGGGAACGGCCCGAGGCCTTGGCACCGCAAATCCTCCACCTTATCTCCAAATTAATTCTGGACCCTGGGTCCAGTCAGCCAGGCATGGCAGCTTTTTAATGCCGCCTCAGGCGAAGGCGGCTGGCGTTTGGTGAGCATCTATTTTACATGTGAGGTTGGTGGGCCTCCCCACTCCTTGCTTGTATTGCGGAGGAAACTGAGTCCCAAGAGGGCCCAAGTCATTCATCCAAGGACACGCGGCGCCAAGGGGCGGAGGCGTTGAGGGCACTAGGCCTGAGGGCCGGGAGGGCGCTAGGCGGGCAGGAGCCGGCACCACTAAGCGGGTTACGGGGAGGAGAGTGGGCCCTCGCCCGCGGACTCCCCAAGGCTGACAGAGGCGATTCTGGCTTTGGCGGCTCCAGGGAACTCCAGAAATCCCAAGGAGAGATTCCGGGCCACCAACTCCCCAGAAAGTTGGCTCGCAGCCACTCCCAGGACGGCCGGGAGCTGCGGGCCAAGATGGCACTGATCGAGCGGCGAGACGCGCGCGACGCACCCCACGGCCGCCGAGGGGACACCCGCGCGACCCCGGCCGCGAGGCGGATGTCTCCTGCGGCCCGGCACGCACAGGCCTCGGCGCCGCCGCACGCGGGTGGGCACGCGCGCGCCCGCCGGCCCCGCCCCCTGCCGCCCCGCCCCCGCCGCGCGCCCTCCCTCCCGCCCGCCCGCGCGCCGCGGCCCGGAGCTTCTCGATTGGCCGCGAACGGTCACCTGACGCTCTGTTATTTCCTGTGTGTTGGGAGAATGGAGAGAAAAAACCCCGAGCCGAGCCGCTTTCGGCCCCTGCGAGGCGGCCGCGGCCTCCGCCAGGAGAGTCCGCCCTGAGGCGCGCCTGACCGGGGAGCGAGCGCGCGGGCCGGAGCGAGCCTCCAGGGGCCGCGGCCCCGGCCCGCCCCGCCGCCGGCCCCGGCGCCCGAGCTGGAGGCGGCGGAGGCTCCCCCACCCCCACCCCGCGCAGCGCCGTCCGCCGCCGCTCCCTCCCCTCCCGCCCCCGGCCGAAGCCGAGGGACCGGGCGGGGGGCTCCCGCAGGTAACCGCCGCCCGGGCCTGAGGGGGAGGGGCAGAGGTCAGGGTTGAGGAGCTAGGGCCAGGCCGGGTGTCTGGCCTCTGGGGCTGGGGGCAGAGGTCTTTGCCCGGCCCGACCTGGGAGTGCTGAGCCCCAGGACTCCGAGGCCGGGACTCGGGTTGCTGAGGCGACTGTCCCTGCCCGGCCCGACCCGGGAGTGCAGAGAGGAGCGGCCTGCCCTGGCCTCGGGGCGTTGAGGGGAAAGGCTCCGGCCTGGCATCGGGGCGCTGAGGAGTCTCGGGCCGGCCTGGGAGTCTGGCCGGGCTTGGGCACCGGTCCTGGCCTGAGGGTGCCAGGGGAAGGTACCTGCTCGTCGCGGCCTCGGGCGCAAAGGCGGCGGATGTGAGCGGGCGGCGCCCGGGGATCGGCGGGGTCAGCGCTGCCCGCCCCGGGGTCCGTGGCAGCCCCGGGTATCCCGCGGCTCTCGCCGCTTCGCTGGGGGCGAGGCGGGCGGGCTGAGGGCCGGGCTTGGGGAGGGGCCGGGCGGGCTAGCGGGCGGGAGCGGAGCTGGGGCGCCGGAGCGCGCCCCTGCCACGGGAGGGCCGGGGGCCCGTTTATTGCCATGTGAACACCTGAAGCCATGTGGACGCGGCTGCTTCTCGCCTGTTGGGGGCGGAGGGCAGGTACCGGCTGGCAGGGCGCAAGGTCCCGGCCCTGGGGGCGGGGAGTGGGGCGCGGGACACACTTCCTGCGTGGGGTTTTCTCCCCCTCCCCCGCCGCGGTGAGCAGGGCGGGGTGTTTGATCCGGTGGTCCCCGTGTGCGAGCGAACGCTCGTTTGGGGGCCCGGTGGTGCTCTAGGCTTCTGGTCCTTTTTGGGGTGGGGGAAAGTGGTGGTGGAAGGAGAGTGGCCGATGCGGCCCAGCCCGCTCTGTCAGCGGCGGGATGTGGAACATCTCCCGTGCGCCTGGATGGGAGTGGAATTTACTGAGTTGCGGGGGGCGGGCGGTGCAGAGGAGGGGCCGCCTTCCTGGGCCCGTGGGTGGGGATTATTGCCTGTTTTTGTGGTTGTGGATACTAGCACTGTCTGCAACCCTTTAGTTTGCCCTTAGGGGACAGATCGAAGTTGGGATTTTTTTTTTTTCCCCCCTTTCCTCTTTGCTTTTTTCCCCACTTGAAGATTAGATGACTCTGATAAATGCTGTAAAATGGATGGAATTTTCGAGCTATTATCTAACAGACAGATCTTTGAATGATAATTGGACCCTTATGTTAACTGCCTCAGTGAGGAGTTTTATAAAACGTCTTAAATGGGGTGGCAGCTTGGTGAAGTGGGAAACTGCACTGAAGTTCGACTTGGAGGTCCAGGAATCTACTTCCAGCTTTACCACCAAATAAACTGTAACCCTGGCCAAGTTACCTACCTCCCCAAGGCTCCAGTTTTTTCATCCATTCAGTGAAGGCTCTCCTTCAGGTCAAACATTACAGGGGTTTTAGGTAGTCCCCCCCCCCCGCCCCCATCTTGTGCTTTTGTTTTAGTCATAGGCGACTTCCTGAGAAATGCAGGCTGTCCCTTACCTGGCTTTTAAAAGCCTGTCTCACTTTTTAGTTTTCAGCCTGTTCCTTCTCCAACAGGGTGTGAGACTTGGTCGGGGTGCAGTTTTTCCTCAAATCCCAGTTGCTGGTCTGTGCTTCTCAGAAATATTCTAGCCTATGCTGAATGTGCCTTGTATTTTTTCTCTTTGCAAGAAGTAGTTATCAGGAAAAAGGTTTTTCAGAGAACATCTGACTACTTGGAGTTGTGGCTAATGTGTGTTTGGGTCTGTGTGTGTTGGTTGGCTCCTAGGAGTTCCAAGATCTTTCTCTGCAGGGTACTGTGGAGGGATCTTATTTAAAGTTCTTTCAAGGGGTATTTGGTGTTCGGGTAACTTTTGGAGTTTCCAGCTTTAGTATTCTCAGAGTAGGGATAAAGTGGAATTCCATAATATCGCTTGTGAAGTGGTGTGCTAGTGGAGTTAACTGTCGCCTCAGGGTGCACTAATTATTTGCATCCCCATCCCCAATTTATTCCTTAATGGCAGCTGGACGCTTCCTCTCAGATGCTGAGGAACCCCAGTCAGTTTCACTGATTTTATGGTGTGTGAGGGCCTTAGGCCATGCCTTTGACTGGTTAGTCCTTCTGGACCAACCTCAGATGTTGGTCTTGCTTGTCTTAAATTTCTAGTACTGGGATGCTTGAAGGACATGTGCTTAATGTGGTGTAATATGTCTTTCTTGGACCTTTTTTTTATTCATTCAGTGCAGACAGTTTCAAAAAGGGTCACAGCATTGGGAGGTATGCTCATTATGCTGACTTTGGAGACACATTGGTAGACTTTTTCTTGTATGTTAACATCAGGCCTGTCACATAGGTAGACACTTTTATGTGGCTATAAAGATTGATTATTTGGAATTTCCAAAACTAAACAATTTATTCTATGTTGGTATTTGAATTATGACCTTGTGTTTTTTGTGGCCTTTTTAAAACCTTATAGTTACTTAAATTGTAAACAGTTACCACACGTTAATTTACATTTTTGTTGTAACTTATGAGGAAAAAGTTATAGAACTCTTAGAGAGGTAAAAGTTTGTTTGTGTTTATGTATGTGAGATAAGGTTGCCAAGGTGGTAAGATGTCAGGAGATGTGGGTTTTAGGTTCTGCAACCTTTTTTTTTTTTTTTTAACCTTCATAAAATGTAATGAATGTAGACCAAGAAATTAGATTTGGACTTCTGGTGAGTTCAACCTTTTCTTCAGAAAGAGAGGAAAGGATGCTAACATTCGTTTTAAAAAACAAAACCAGAAACACCTCAGAATGCTAAATTCTGTCCGAGGTATTTTAACTTATCTTGCAAAATCCACCCAGCAGACCTGAGAGATATATCACCTCTCCTTTTCCTAAGAGGTCATAGAGCTAATGAGAGTCAGGGTCTGATTGTGACCGTCCTCCCCTTGGCTCCAGAGTCTTTACTAGGTCTGTTATAGCTCACTGCCAGCTCAAGACACAAATCAGCCAGTGGTAGGTTGGCTTTGGACTACAGATTTCCTGCTGTGTCCCCCTTCTTTTTCTTTTAAGTTATAATGAATCTGAAATCTGGACTCGGGCAAAATACTGGAAAGGGTGGTTTTTGTGACTGTGCCATATAGTTTAGTGACCTCTGGGAGTTTTCTAAAATTTCACTTTCCCCGTACCTGGCCAGTTTTGCCAGTGCACCTGAGATTTAATCTAAAAACTTCTCTTTCATACCCAATTCTGCCGTTCTATCTTGAGCTGAAAACTTCTTATATCAGATCAAAGAGTGATAGAATATGTAAGGGGCTATCTCTCTTCCTGTCTGTGTTACTACTGGTTTACAATGCACAGGAATCATTATCTGGTGCCTGCTCTCAGTTTGACCAGATGCGACTCAAAAGATATATTTACAAAAGACAACCCTTTCCCCAGTATGCCTTAAGCTCTCTTCCTCATGGGGGCTTATGTTCAAGGCACCTTAGTGTTCGTTAGATCTGTCTGGGGCTTCTGACTCGGCTGCCTTCATTTTCTTTTTGTGGAGGTAAGAGTAACAATAAAGCAAAACAATAAAACCCTATTTATATTGGAGCAATACTGTACATAAAAATCATACATTTGAAATATAGTGAAATCAGGGCTTTTATAGAGCATGATTTGGTCACATTGCACTTAGACTGAATAATTTTTTTATATTATTAGGTAGCCTTGAAAGTTCTCTTAATACCTATGGTACATGCAGTATGGATGGAAAGATTCTCTTGGCAACAAACACAATCAGTACTTTCTGCATTAGAGCTGTGTTTACTTTGTAGGTAATGTGCATGACCCAGCAGGAAGAAGAACTATAAAGTGACTTATTGGTGTATCTGTGGCTTGTTATCTGATGCTTCATTGTGGGGAAGAAAGAGAAAACATTAGCTACAGGGAAAAATATGCTTGTTGCAGTCTGCATATGTAAGCTGTTCTGTGGGAAAGGGTGGAAGTTCATTGGAACACTTGAATATCATCCTGATTGGAAGGTGGTTACCATGTTTGAACATCACGTCAGTAAACATGGATTAAGGTCCTCTGTGTTCTAATTTTCATTAACAAGCTTTTGTAGGTACTGTTCTAAACATGGGAGATGCAGTGGTGAGCAAGATAGAGAAGGAGCCTGCTCTGGAGAGGGATTGTAGACAGTAAGTAAGAGTGTCTGGCGGTGATAATAGCTATGAAGAGAATAAAAAGACAATATGATAGTGACTCGAGGGATGCTGCTTCAGAGTGGTCATGAAGATGTACCCTCTTATGAAGTGTTTTCTGCCAGCAGGGCAGTCAAACTTGATCTGTGGGATGGATGAAAATGGCATTAAACAAAGTTTGCTTTAGTCCTGAGCATCTTGAGAAGTTAATCCAAAGAGTAGAAGTGGGTTGGTTGAAGTCTTCCCTCTGTTTATATCTATGCTTTGTGAATGGGGACCTGGCTCAGAAGAACTTAAGGGGGATCATTAGTGGTACCTTGTAAAGGGTAAGAAAAAAGAACGTGTCTGCTTTATTAAAATTGTTCTCATAAAAAAAAGATGTGTAGGGAATTCCCTGGCGGTCCAGTGGTTAGGACTCCATGCTTCTACTGCAGGGGGCACCGGTTCGATCCCTGGTTGGGGAACTATGATCCCACAAGCCACGCGTGGGACCAAAAAAAAAAAAGCCAGAGATGTGTTATTGTGTTGATGAGTGCTAGGCATTATTAGAAACATCGTTTAATTATGTTTATGTTTCTTTGTTGAGTTGGATTGGGGTGTTACAATCATTGTACTTTGCTAAAGCTTCAAATGAAGCCAGCAAAAGTTAGTGATATCTGTATGCAGGACACTCTGCTAGGTATTGCTTCAGTTGGAGGATCCCAGGTGACCTTGGGTTGGGGAGGGAGTTGTTGGAGGGAGCGAGGGTGGCTGAGAGTGGGGGCTCTGGCAGGAGAGGAAACAGCGCAGGTCAGACAGGCTTCGTCATCCACAGCCAGGAGGGTTCATCCTCCGCACTTTTCCCAGCCAGCCAGTGGCATCCTACATACCTTCACCCACCCTTTCTGTGCTCTCTGGTAGAGTTATATAGAGAACTGAAAGAAACCTAAGAAATCGTCTAGTCTGGCACTTTACAACTTCTTTTACAACTCAGGAAAGATGCCAAGAAGGTGGTGACCTGCCCAAAGTTATGCGGCTTTACACTGACAGTCAAGGCTAGGACCCTGTTCTTTGCCAGCGAGGCTAGTGTTCTTTCCACCATAGCCCCTGCTCTGACCAGAGGGTTGATAGTTAACAGTTGCTCCTGAGTAGAAAAAGAAAGGAAGCCTCTGGGTGCTAATGTATGCATTTAGGAAAAAACCTGTGTAGTTGCAATCTTAAGAAGTCAGGGAAAAGACAGTACATCAATCTTGAAAGCAGAGTACTACTGTTACTTTTCACAAAGTTATGTAGTATTGGTTTCTTTGGACCCACTGAGATACAGCCTCACCCTGATTATGTCTTGGTCCACAATGGATGACGTGGAGAAGCTCTTTGCCACATTCAGCATTAGTTGTGAGGTTCAAATTAGGCCCTTTAGACGTAGGGAGAAATTTCTGTTATGTGGCTAAAATTGAGTTCTAGAATTCAAAAGAGGTAAGGCCCTAGCAGTCCTAAGTTTTTCACCTCTAGACCTCAAGTTTCAGGGAAGGTTTCACTTCTACATTTAGAAGCGTCCTAAGGTAAAGCATTACTTTGGGAGCCTGGAGATTATTCACTGTGCCTGACAAGAGTAGGGATTCTTGAGCAGGACTACTTCCCTGGACATTTCCCTGACTTAGTACTCTGGTGGGTCAGTTACCCGAGGACAGGTTTGTATCCCTTTGACAGTAATATGAGAGGACATTCTTGCAATAGAAAGTCCATATGATGGGAAGTTTATGGAGGCAGCAGAGCATGTGAAGGAGGATGTGTGGCCTCAGCCTGGCTCCATCACTTATTAGCAGTGAGTGACCTTGGGCATTTTGCTTGAGCCACAGTTTCCTTGTCTGTAAAATGGAGATACATCTTCCTCAGGGCCGGTGAGAGAAGGAACTAAAATAGAAAAAGTATATAGTGGAGTGCACCACCTATAGGTGACACTCAGTGAATGGTAGTGTAGTTGTCCATTAAACAAACATTCCACATTGTACTGTGTACCAAGACATTGTCTAGAGCGGGGCTGGTTCCTGACAATCCTGTTGATTTTACATCCTCCAATATCTGCTCAGTAGAGAAGGGCAATTAAACAGGGCTATTGAAAGTGCTCTGATGGGGGAGTACATGGTGCTGTACCAAGATATGTCCTCCTGACTTGAAAGGTCACAGGAGGCTTCTCAAGGGAGGACCATTCGCTTCCTCATCCAGGCGCTTGTCTCACCAATCACTTCCCACCTCTGTGGCTCGTTCCTCCCCTTCTTCTGCTTAACTGTTGGCATTCTCTGGACCCTCTTATTTCATCGCCCTCGCTCCCTGGGTGCTGTCGGATATCCCTAGGCTTTGATGATTGCCCATAAGCTGATGACCCGCATGTTGATATCTTCGGCCAGACCTCTCCTAGCTCATCCAGCTCCTGCTTGAGACTGCCATTTGAATATCTCACTAGTAACTTGAGCTTCGTAAGTCCAGAACTAACACGTGTTCCTCAAACTCTCCTCCATTTGTCCCCTTCTCCATAAGTGGCTTTACCATTTACCCACTCTCTCAAATCACATTCCTCCTTTTTTCTCACCACCCTCCATATCTAATCCATCACCATGTTACTGTCAGTGCTGTTTCCATAGTACGACTTGAATCTGTCCACTCTACTGCCACAACCACTGAGCCACCATCATCTCCTACCTGGAACACTGTGATTGCCTCTTAACACAGCCTCCCCATTTCTACCCGTTTGTCTGTCTCTATTCCAGTGTGCCCAGAGCAGCCAAATAGTCACCTGTCTTTCCTCCCTTACAATCGTTTAATGGTTTCTCATAGCACTTAATAGAGAATCCAAACTCCTTCCCATTTCTCCCAAGGCTCTGAGTCCCCTGGCCCCTACCCACCTCTCTGGCCACCTCTCTGCTGCTTTTGCTTGCCATCCTTCAGACACATGGACTTTCTCTGTGTCCTCTGAAGGCTCCAAGCTCTTTCCCATCTCAGGGACTTGTTATATGCTGCTGCTTCTGCTCAGAACACTGTGGCCAACCCAGCCTTTTCTCATCTTTCAAGATATTTGTTGAATGAAAATAAATAGCATGAGACAGGCAATAAAGGGGATGGGGTAAGGAGGAAAAGTGTCCTTGGAGCGCATCTACAAAGGTCTTAAAAAAAAAAAAAATACAAATGTTTGAAGAGCTAAAAGAGTGTCAGTTTGGCTGTGGTGTAGGTAGTTATTCAAGCGAAACACCTGGGAGTCAGGCAGCAAGAACCCAAGTACACTGCTGATGAGGCTATAAAATGATGCCATCACTTTGGAAAAGTATTTTGGAAGTTTCTTAAAAAGTTGAACGTTATGTCTACCCTGTGACCCAGCGGTTCCATTTCTAGGTATTAATCCAAGAGAAATGAAAATATATATCCACAAATAAGCCTTGTACAAGAATCTTCTTAGGAGCTTTTTTCATGATAGTCGAAAACTGGAAACAGTCCAGACGTCCATCCAGTGGGAGAATGGATAAACAAAACGGCATGTTCATACAGTGGAAGACCACTCAACAGTGCAAAGAAACAAACTACTGACACATGTAACAAGGAAGAAGGAAGAATTTCACACAAATTATGCTGAGTGAAAAGCCAGACACAAAAAAGTACATAATGGATGATCCCATTTATAAGACATTCTAGAATAAGCAAAAGTAGTCTGTGATACCAAAAATCAAATCAGTGGTTGCCTCTTGGGTGGAAGGGTGTTCACTGGGAAGGGGACATGAGGGAACTTTCTAGAGTGATGGAAATGTTCTGTGTCTTGATAGGCATTCATCAAATCTTATTGAATGATATACTGTATGTAATTTTGCTGTATGTAAATTATACCTAAAAACAACCTACGAATTGTTCTAGATTTCTTTTTCCCCTCTCACTCTCAACATTTAATCTCCCAGCAAGTTTTGTTCATTTTATGTCCAAAATACATCGTAAACTTGTTCCTTCCCATCTCAAGCACCATCCCCTCTTATCCGGACAACTGTATTATTAGCTTCCTGACTGGTTTTCCAACTCCCAATTTTTTTTGCCCTCCCAAACCATTTTTTCTGCTTTTCAGCTAAAGTGATCTTTAAAAATTCAAATTGGGTTATGTCAGTTGTCTTCCTACAACCCTCCAGTAGCTTTCCATTGCTTTCATGGTGGCCGACAGGGGTCTCTCTGACCCCTGTCTCCCTCTGAGCCCATCTGGCCTGGCCTCCTCCTTGCTCCCTTAAGTTCCAGCCTCTTTGACCTTCCTTCTGTTTCTCGAACACCTCAAGCTCATAAGCTCATTTCTACCTTAGGAACTTTGCCCTCAGCCCTTCCCTCTGCCTCCTGGAGCACTCTGCTTCCCAAATCTGTGTGAGACTTGTTTCTGTTTGTCATTCTGGTTCAGTTTATCTTTTTTTTTTTTTTTTTTGGCCACACTGCAGCACGCAGCATGGAGGATCTTAGTTCCCGGACCAGGGATTGAATCCATGCCCCGTGCATTGGAAGCACGGAGTCTTAGCCACTGAACCACCAGGGAAATCCCCAGGTTCAGTTTAAATATCTCTTTCTCTGTGAGGTTTTCTCTAGTCCTCACAGCCTAAAGTAGTGCTCCATCACATCAGCCTGCTTTATTTTATTCATAACTTTTATCACCATCTGAAGTTGTCTCATCCTTTTATTTATTTGTTTGCCTGTCTCCTCCCTCTAGGATTAAGCTTGGCTTGTTCACTGCTGTACACTCAATGTCAACAGCAGTATTTGACACATAGTAGGCCATATGTATTGACTAAGTGAAGATATTGAGGCTGGTGATGACGAGATGAGAGCGAGCTTACTAGGAGGTAGATTTGTGAGGGAGAAGGAACAACCAAGGAGAGTCAAGACTTCTGGCTTGGAAATTAGGTGGTGGTGATACCATTCATTGAAATAGAAAACAATGGAGAACAAGAAGATTGGGGTGGGGTAAAAGTGATGAATTTAATTTTGGACTTAAGTTTGAGATGCCTGTAAGGAAGGCATCAAGTGTTCGAGACACAGAACTGACATTTAGGAGAAGGAACTGGGCTGTAGAGTAAGACTTAGAGGTTAGCATGTATGTTCCAGCCTGGGAGTAGATGAGATTGCTCTCGGGGGTGAACAGGGAATGTCAATATGTGGAGAAGTGGTTCCTTCCTTTTTTCCTGCCTGAGTGATGGGTGTCTCCCTCCAGTAACAGGGACTTTACATACCTCAGCCCCTAGAAGGTTTTGTAGTTTTAGACACTCCCCACCCCCCAAGCCCATGCCCCAGTTATGTTATTGTTGCTAATAATGACAAGTGCTCAGAGGGTCAGGACAAAATTCTGAGGAATGTGAACGTTTAAGGGAGCAGGGCAGTGTTTAAAGAGCAGACAGGATGCAACCAGACAGGTTAGGAGGAAAACCCAGAGAGCATGGCATGGGGAAAGAAAGTGTCTCAAGTCAGAGGCGGTAGCTGAGGTTATTGAAAAGGGTCAGTTGGGAGGAGAGGGGATAACTAAAGCCAGGTGGTTGTGTATTGATGAGAAAGTGAGGTGAAGAAGTGGAGACAAGTTTGGAGTCAAACCTTCCTAAAATGTGGCTGTTGAGGAAAGTAAAAAGTAGCTATAGGGAGAGTCTCGGGTCAATCGAAGACGTTTTTTAAATATAAGAGAACCTTAAGCATGTGTAAATTGAGGTGCGAAGGAGCCAGCACAGGGCTGTGTTGAAGATGCAGGAGAGTGTTGGGTTGAGGACCTTCCAGTAGAACTCAGGGCCCAGTGTGATCCAGGCGATTGGCTTTTGGTAGTAAGAATACCCGCTTCCAGGGGAAAGCAAGGTGTGTGGGTGGGAAACAGATGGGCATGGGGGCAGGAAGGTAAGGAGTGCTTTTCTGTGAGTTCTGTGAAGGTCCTCTGTGAAGGGGCAAGAGCGAGGTGGAAAGTTGGAAGCTTGAAGAATACAGGAAAGGTCTGAAGAAACTGCTGCGGCAAGCAGATAGAGCCGGCTAAGGAAACAAGAACTGCAGGGGGAAGTAAAAAGTAGTTAAGATGAGCTTTCTGCCTCCAGGATTTTAGAGAAACTGGTCAGACCTTTACAGTTGTTTTGTCTAGTTTTGGATTCCAGTGATTTAGACTCAGCTTTTCCTGCCTGGTGTCCCCATAAGCTTCTGCCATTCCCATTCATTAGACCAGTGACTTATACATTATTCCAGAGCTCTCATGCTTTATTTAACCAGTGCTTATGAAGCACTCACTGTGTTGGGTAGGTGGCAGTGTTCTCAGTGTTGTATCAAAACAGGAAAGGTGGGGGATACTCTTATCCCCTTGGACCTGAGGTACCCCAGGTGGCCTGGCTGTAGTGGAAGTAAGAGTCATCCTCTTCCCAACGCCACAGCTAGAGCAACTCTCACCATCTCTCTCTTCTTATCTTGGGTATCTGTGGAAGACTATTGCTGGAAAAAGTGCAAAGTATTTTCGAATACCACTGCACTAGGCTCTAAGGTCCTTGCGGTCAAGGCTGTGTTTTATTTTATAGCCCCAGCAGCTGGCACATTGCCTATCAATGCATTGAGAGTGAATGCACCATTTTGCCTCTGAGCCCCTGCCTGGAATGCCCTCTCTTTCTCCTCTGTCTTTATCCATATGTTACAGTTACTATGGAATGTGTCTGTTTCACCACAAGGTTGTATTCTTATATGGTCACCATGCCTTGTTAATCTTTATTTCTTTATGTCCCCTTCACATAGTATGTATTAAAGTAATGTTAAATTTGGATTTGTTGTAAAAAACTTGCAAAGCATCTTTAAGAGTAACTAAAATAGTTGAAGAATAGGGGGAAAATTCAGAGAAAATATCCGCCAAAGAAACGAGTTAATTTAGCCTGATAAAGTATCCTAAGCAATGAGTTAATGAGGGTCTTAGGGTATGTTAAAGAGTGATGGCCTGCTGTTCCTCAACTCTGAGAAGGAAAACAGCAGCAGATGAGGTAGGAGGGAGTGCTAGTGGCTTGGGTGGACAAACCAAAGAACTACCTGCCCTGTGAGGAACTCTGGGAATTTCTCCTGGAGAGTTTTAGGCAGTAGAATAGACTCATTTATGTGCAATAATTCCTACTTGATGGCAGAGGCATGGCGAACATGCCTCCAAGATTCCAGCCAAATGACTCCTACACCCTCAACATACACAGTGTAAATGAACCTGAAGACTTACAGGCACCTGTACATTAGTGAACAGACATAAGCAAAAAAGTACACATTGCATTGAATTTAGTGCTGCTGTTCTGTTTTGCTTTTACCTAGTGGATATGTGAGTTTAAACATAATGGGAGTAGAATTTTCATCTTTTAGTTAAGAAGTCTTTGTGGAAGTGGAGTTAAGTTCCAACATATTGAATAAGAGAGGTTTGAGTTGGAGTGAAGGACATTGCAGCCTGTGTCACTTATTAAATGTCTTTTTTTTTTTAACTGAAATTTTGCTACATTGGTTAGCAAAGTGGTAAAAGTTGACTGTCACTAAAGATGAGAGACAGAGGCCAAGTGAAGCCTGTGGGAATGAAACATCAGAGAAAATACAAGAAAAAGAAATTTTCTATTTCAATTCAGCCCAGATTGCTAAATCTATACCATGCTAGGCACAAAAAATGCAAAAGTAAATAAAATGTCTTCCCTTTCCCTGGAATTCAGTGTCTGTGGGAGAGTCAGACATGGAAAATTAACATTCATAAAATCTATATAGGATCTGCAAGACTATAATAGTGGTGCAGCTAGAGTTCTAGGGGAGAACTAGGGAAGAGGTTTACCCCTGATTAAGAATGGGAAGAATATCGGAGAAGACTGAGGGGAGGGGACCTGTGAGCAGGATCTGCAAGGATCGATAGGAGAGAGCATTCCAAGGGAAGGTCCTTCAAGAAGCAAGGCTTGGAAGTATGTGGCATGTTACATATATATATATATATATATATATATATATATATATAGCAAAGTGCAGCCTCTTAGGGGGGCCTGGAGATTACAGGGAAGGGACTGTCAGAGGAAGTATGGGCCAAGGGTGAAGTGGGAATAGCTTGATGATGGGCCTTGAATCTGGGCTAGAGCACTTTATTCTCACTAATGAAACAAGGTTTTGTGAAGAGAGTTGTGATATGTGGTTGAGAGACTTGTCGATTGTGAGGAGAGGTGGAGGTGGGAAGGAGATGGGAGGGCTGGAAGCAAATGGTGAATTGATCATCTTTTCCTGTTCCTGTTCTGGAGGTTTTCCCATGGCCAAATCCCTAGTCTGAATGAGAAGGAACTAAAGCTGGTTTAAACAACATGGGCTTATAGGAAATGTTGGCATCAACCCACTTTAATTCCAAAACAGATAGGCAAGGATATTTTATTTATGAAAAACTTTGAATAAATAATAAATAATTATGTAATTAAACACTTGAAAATATTAACCCTCTTAATTCTTATAAAAATCCTATGAGGGCATACTATTATCTCCATTTTTTCAGGTGAGGAAACTGTAACAGAGAGGTTGAGTGCTTTGCCCAAGGTCTCATCTAAAAAGTAGCAGAGCCAGGATTTGGAATCAGGCATCCTAACTCCACATTCTGTGCCCTTAACTTGTGCACTGTGCGATTCTGTGCTTAATTTGATGAACTGGAAAATAACTCTTGCAGAATAAGTTTGTGACACCTTTGAAGGGAAGAGTTTGGGTTTGGATTTAGGGGGGGAAAAATAGAGTGGAGTCCAGAATTGCCATTTTGGGCCTACTTGTTAGAACAACATCTGTGTGAGGGCGGTTCCCCATCATATCCTCGGCACCTAGAATAGTGCTTGGCGTGTAGTTAGTGCTCAGCAAATAGTTTTTGTGTGAATTAATAAATGAAGTAGAATTTTCCTGCCAGCTTTCAAAGGAATGTGCCATGGAAGCTTCAGTTTCTTTTTCCCCTTTCTGAATTAATGAGTTCCATGTGTTTATTACCTGTTTTTATTGAACTTATCTTACCCAGCTTTCAAAGGATGCCAGCCCAGTCTACTGTTCTCTAGATTTAAAAAAATCAGCAACTTATTTTCAAAATCAAAATATTAGGTTTTAAGATTTCGGCAGAAATCTTTTTATATAAACAAGATTTCTTTTGTTGATGCTTTTTGCTTATATTTAAGATGTAAACCTCGGAAATGTTATTAAGAATTGAAATTGACTTTTTTTTAAAAAATAAATTATTTATTTATTTATTTTTGGCTGTGTTGGGTCTTCGTTTCTGTGCGAGGGCTTTCTCTAGTTGCGGCGAGCAGGGGCCACTCTTCATCGCGGTGCGCAGGCCTCTCAATATCGTGGCCTCTCTTGTTGTGGAGCACAGGCTCCAGACGCGCAGGCTCAGTAGTTGTGGCTCACGGGCCCAGTTGCTCCGCGGCATGTGGGATCCTCCCAGACCAGGGCTCGAACCCGTGTCCCCTGCATTGGCAGGCGGATTCTCAACCACTGCACCACCAGGGAAGCCCCTTGACTTCTAATTATAGTAGTTGATTATATGTTTATTGAATCTTTTCTCAGCAGACCAAGCGTTATCTCTACTTCCCCTTTTTTGCCAATTCAGATATTCTTAATATTCGATACTGGTCCTTCTGTATCTGCTAAAGAGCCTTCCTCAGTGAGTAATTCGTTAGGAAATCTCTTCCAGGAACCCAGTGATAATACAACTCAAGAGGTGTCTCTGCTAATGTAAAGTCACAACACTGATTATGTGGAAGTCACATTATCTGATTTCATTAGCAAATTAATAGGTGATACAGGTTCTGAGGAGGAGAGACATGTTTTCTCTCTGTTTTAGTTCATTCTAAATTAAATCCTTTGGGATAGGAAAATGGGAAATTTTGTCTTTCCATCTAGAGATACATAAAGACTTGGTTCCATAAGCCAATATATTGTTTTTCTTGTTGACTTGATTCAGCTTATTAATACTGTATTAAGAGATATACTTCGTAATATTTTATTTCCTTTTAAGAATAAGATTTAACTCTACTAAATTAAAAATTTGAAAAAAATCCTACTACTCTAACAGTATTTTTGTTCTGAGTTAAAATGGTCATATGAAAATAGTTACTTTTGTTGAAATAGTTATACATGGAAATAATTACATATGTTAAAGAAAAAATGTCAAGAATGTTAGCATAGTGTTTTAGTTGAAACAACTTATAGAACTTTTTTTCTTGAAATGTATCCTTTTATTATAAAATTAGTACATGCTCTTGTTGTAAAATTCAAACAATACATAGGTGTATAACCTTACTCTCCAGAGATAACTATTGTTTACAGTTTAGTGCATATCCCGTACTTTAAAAAAAAAAAAAATAGGCTTTATTTTTTAGAGCAGTTTTAGATTCACAGCAAAATTAAGAGGAAGGTACAGAGATTTGCCACATACCCTCTGCCACTGCACATGCACAGCATCCCCCATTATCAATGTCTCCCACCAAAGTGATATATTTGTTACAATTGATGAACCTACCTTGACACATTTTCACGCAAAGTCCATAGTTTACGCTACAGTTCACTCTTGGTGTTATATTGTATATTCTGTGGTTGGGAGAAATTTATGACCTGTATCCATCATTATAGTATTAAATTAAGGGCAGTTTCACTGCCCTAAAAATCCTCTGTGCTCTACCTATTCATCTCTCCATCCCCCAATCCCTGGCAACCACTGTTTTTTTTACTGTCTCCATAGTTTTGACTTTCAGAATATGATATAGTTGGAATCATACAGTATGTAGCCTTTTCACATTGGCTTCTTTCACTTAGTAATATGCATAAGTTTCTTCCATGTCTGTTGATGGCTTGATAACTCACTTCTTTTTAGCACTGAATAACAGAACTGCCTTTTTATTTGTAGATGAAGGTGGTTCTTAATACCGTTTTACAAAATATTCCGAGGTTTCTGTTTGCAGGTGGTTCATCTCCTGACGACTTCTTTTTTTAAAGATTTTTAATTAATTAATTAATTAATTTGTTTATTTATTTATGGCTGCATTGGGTCTTCGTTGCTGCTCAAGCTTCAGTAGTTGTGGCTCGCGGGCTCCAGAGCACAGGTTCAGCAGCTGTGGCTCACGGGCTCCGTTGCTCCATGGCATGTGGGATCCTCCTGGCCCAGGGCTCGAACCCGTGTCCCCTTCACTGGCAGGTGGACTCCTAACTACTGCGCCACCAGGGAAGTCCCTCCTGAAGACTTCTTAAGTATTTGTTTCAGACAGTTGATGCTAAATTATTACCTAGTTTTTAAATATTGCAGTGCAAAATTTTTTTTTCTTTGTATATTAAATCACTGATTTAATGACTAACATTTATACATCCTTTACCAAGTGCCAGGGACAGTGCACAGTATTTATTTTCACTATTTTATTTAATTCTGATGAAACATAGCTGGAACCCAACTCTGTGTGGCTCAAAACCTTTTTCTCCCTTTTAATATAAAGTGTGTACCTTGTAAAAATACATACTGCATCACTGCTTCCTTCCCCCCCATCTGAGCTTAGAAGCCCCCCCCACACACAGGTTTTCTCTCTCTGCGCCCTACTCTTTCTCCTCACAGCATTTAAACGACATTTTTGTCTTTTATCTTTTTTTTCCCCTACTAAAATGTAAATTCCATGGTTAAAAACTGTGCTTCCTTCACCTTTGCATCTCTGTTGCCTAGAGCAGTACATGGCACCCAATAGGAGCCCACATATTTGTTATGAAGAATATGTACCATAGGCTATATCAGTCTATAAGATTTGCTTTTAATTACTTTTGTGGACAAACTATTAAATTATTCTTTTGTATAGTGATTTAAGTGAGGGAGTTGAAGGAGGGGTCTCTTGAAAAGATGCTGAGGAACCGGTTGAGTAGGAGACAAGGCTGTTGTGGAGGTGGGGACTAGAAGTGGTTTGGACGAGCGTAGTGGGAGACCTGCCTGAGCTCTGTCAGAGCCTCTTTTTTTTTTTTTTTTTTTAATTTATTTATTTTATTTATTTATTTTTGGCTGTGCTGGGTCTTCGTAGCTGCGCAGTCTTTCTCTAGTTGCGGCGTGCGGGGCTACTCTTCGTTGCGGTGCACCATCTTCTTATTGCAGTGGCTTCTCTTGTTTGCACAGCATGTGCTCTAGGCACATGAGCTTCAGTAGTTGTGGCACATGGGCTCAGTAGTTGTGGCGCATGGGCTTAGTTGCTCCATGGCATGTGGGATCTTCCCGGACCACAGCTCGAACCCTTGTCCCCTGCATTGGCAAACAGATTCTTAACCACTGCGCCACCAGGGAAGCCCTGTCAGAGCCTCTTGAATAGTAACTCTTCTTCCCTGGGCCGTGGTTTGGTCTATTCCTAACAACTGCCAGAAGATCTTCTAAAATACACCTTTTGGGCTTCCCTGGTGGTGCAGTGGTTAAGAATCCACCTGCCAATGCAGGGGACATGGGTTCAAGCCCTGGTCCGGGAAGATCCCACATGCTGTGGAGCAACTAAGCCTGTGTGCCACCAATACTGAGCCTGTGCTCTAGAGCCCGCGAGCCACAACTACTGAAGCCCACGCGCCACAACTACTGAAGCCCACGCACCTGGAGCCCGTGCTCCACAACAAGAGAAGCTACCGCAATGAGAAGCCCGCACACCGCAATGAAAAGTAGCCCCCTCTCACCGCAACTAGAGAAAGCCCGCACACAGCAGTGAGGACCCAACGCAGCCAAAAATAAAATAAATAAAAATTAATTAATTAATTAAAGAAATAAAAATAAAATACACCTCTTGTGCGCTGAAGTAAATGTAGATGCCTTGCTTTGTTATCCGCAGTAGGAGCCTTTCCTGCCTTTCCAGCCCCATCTCCCAGTTTCCCTACACGTATTCTCTAGTGCAGCTTCTGTGTTCCCATTTCCATGCATACATCTGTACCCTCTTTTCCCATTCTCTATCATCTATTGGGATCACCATCTTTCAAGGCCTTTCTTTAAATGCTCTTTCTTCCATGAAGCCTAACCTTCCCTTAACTGGGTGTTTCTCTCGTGGCATTTTGTAATTTTCTTGTGTACATTTAATCTTCACTTTTTATTATACCCTTCTAAACATGTTCTTGCCCTCCTTTCCTAGTCCTCTTTGAGGCCAAGGATTGTGGTTGTCAACACTCCTTATATTTTCTGCAGTGCATTGAATATGAGAGCAGACTCTGAATAGTTTTTGAAGTAGAGAAGAACAAAAGTAGGCAAAGCACAGAATTGATGGTACAGTTGTCCCCCAGTATCTGCTGGGGATTGGTTCCAGGAGACACCACCCCACCCACCCCCACCAGGGATACCAAAATCTGCAGATGCTCAAGACCCTTATATAAAATGGCATAGGTTTTGCATATAAGTTATGCACATCCTCCCATATATTTTAAATCATCTCTAGGTTATTTATAATACCTAATACAGTGTAAATGCTAGTTAATAGTTGTCAGAGTGCAGCAAATTCAAGTTTTACTTTTTGGAACTCTCTGGAATCTTTTTTTTTCTCCCAAATATTTTCAGTCTACGGTTGGTTGAATCCGTGGATACAGAGGGCCAACTGTATTTACTTTGGGCACAGGGAAGACTTGTCCTTATCCAAGGATTGTTTTGGTGGTTAGGAACCTTTTGGAAAAGAAGTCAGGATGGAGGTAGGTAAAGAATGAAGTGTAGCAGGTCTCCTACGTTAGAATAGACGACAGGAAGCCGGAAATGACTGGGTGAGCAGCAGCAGTTGTTTTTCAGAGTTCTGGGATGAGTCCCAGCCAGCACTTGTCCTCAGGGGGTTCAGCAGTATAGTGAGGGAAGCAAACAGGTAGATCAGTGATTATACATTATAAAAAATTCGGCCGTAGAGAAGAGAAGGTGCTAGAAGACATTTGTTGATTCTAGAGAAGTGATAGCAGTAAGAGCCAGCAATCTTAGCAAGATTGTGGTCCTGAACAGGTGGGCAGAAAGGTTGGTGTCATGCAGCAGGAGGCAGTCTTAGGGTCAAGACATCCCTTGTCCTGTCCTCCTTAAATGAGCATCGCAGAAGGTATCACAAAGATATTTTAGAACAATGTTGGTGAAAGGTTAGCTTTTAGTGTTTGAGCTCAGATCTTAAGGGAGAAGTAGGTTAGTATTAAAAGAAACAATGGTGAATTTAGTGTTTGAAACCCATATAGCAGCTTGTTCTTCAGTACTTCACGTGTTTGCAGGACTGGCGATTGAAAGTCACAGGAGTGAGCCAGAATTGAGGGAGATGAGTAAGGGTGGGGGGCACCAAGTAATGAGATTACTCACTCTTGGGTGTCCTAGGTTCAAGATACCTCCTTTGGGTTTGGTTTTGTTTCCTTTTTTTAATTGATGTGAAACTCACACAATATAAAACGAACCATTTTTAATATAATACATTATTATTAACTATACTAATCATGCTGTAACTAAATCTCTAGAATTTATTCATTTTACACCTGAAAGTTTGTACCCTTTGACCAAAATTAACTATTTTTAAGTGAACAGTTCAACGATTCAGTGGTATTCAGTACATTCACAACATTATGCACCCACAACCTCTATCTAGTTCCAAAATATTTTCATCACTTCTGAAAGAAACCCCCATACTCCTTAAGCAGATGGTTCAGTTTTCCACTTCCCCCAGCCCCTGGCAACTACCAATGTGCTTTCTGTCTATGGATTTACCTATTTTGATTATTTCATATAAACGGAATTATACAATATGTGACCTTTTGTGCCTGGCTTCTTTCACTTAGCATGTTTTTAGGTCCATCCACATTGTAGTATGTATCAGTACTTCTTTCCTTTTTTGACTGAATAATACCCCAGTGTATGTATCTATATCACAATTTGTTTATCCATTTACCTATTGAAGGACATTTCTGTTGCTTACAATTTTTGGCAGTTTACTAAGTTGCTGTAAACAGTAATGTGCAAGTTTTTGTGTTTACATAAATTAGTTCATTTGGGTAAATAGCTAGGAACCTGGCTGCTGGATTGTATAAGACTATTTTAACTTTGTAAGGAACTGCCAAACTATTTTCCAAAATGGCTGCACGTAGGACTTCCCTGGTGGTCCAGTGGTTAAGACTCCACACTTCTATTGCAGGGGACACAGGTTCGACGCCTTGTTGGGGAACTAAGATCCTGCATGCCGCACGGAATGGCCAAAAAAAAAAAAAAAAGGCTGCACGTTAACTTCTTTTTTTTTTATTTTGGTAAAAAAAAAAAGTATATGACAAAGTTGCCATTTTAACCATCTTAATTTACTTTCTCTCTCTTTGAATTTGCCTGGTCTAGATATTTCATAAATGGAATCGTACAATATTTGTCCCCTGTGTCTGGCATATTTCGCATAGCTTAATGTTCTTAAGGTTCGTCCATGTTGTGGTACATATCAGAACTTCATTCCTTCTTATGGCTGAATAATATTTCATTGTATGTATATGCCACATTTTGTTTATCCATTCATCTGTTGATGGACACTTGGGTTGTTTCCACCTTTTAGCTATTTTGAATAGTGCTGCAGTGAACATTGGCATACAGGCATCTGTTTGTGTCTCTGTTTTCAGTTCTTTTGGGTATTTACAGGAGTGGAATTGCCGGGTCATATAATAACTCTGTATATAATCTTTTGAGGAACTGCGGAACCGTTTTCCAAAGTGGCTGTACCATTTCACATTCCCACCAGCAATATATGAGGGTTCCAGTTTCTCTACATCCTGTCCAACACTTGTAATTTTCCCTTGTTTGATTATAGCCATCCAAGCGGGTAGGTGGTATCTCATTGTGGTTTTTTTTAAAGTGTCATCTATTTTTTTTTTTTTTTTTAAGGTGTAAGCTTATTTATTTATTTATTTTTGGTTGTGTTGGGTCTTCGTTTCTGTGTGAGGGCTTTCTCTAGTTGAGGCAAGTGGGGGCCACTCTTCATCGCGGTGCGCGGGCCTCTCACTATCCGGCCTCTCTTGTTGAGGAGCACAGGCTCCAGACGCGCAGGCTCAGTAGTTGTGGCTCACGGGCCCAGTTGCTCCGCGGCATGTGGGATCTTCCCAGACCAGGGCTCGAACCCGTGTCCCCTGCATTGGCAGGCAGATTCTCAACCACTGCGCCACCAGGGAAGCCCTCATTGTGGATTTGATTTGCATTTCCCTAATAATGTTGAGCATCTTTTCATGTGCTTGTTTGCCATTTGTATATCTTTGGAGAAATGTCTATGAAAGTCCTTTGCTTATTTTTTAATTGGGTTGTTGTCTTTATATTGTTGAGTTGTAAGAGTTCTTTATATATTCTAGATACTAGACTCTGATCAGATATCAGATATGTGATTTACATTGTCTGAGAATTTGGGATTCTTTTTTGCTAGTAACATTTGAACAAGCTAGTTTAGACACATTGTCTTAGTTCCCTGACCAGGGATTGAACCTGGGACCTGGCAGTGAAAGCTCTTAGTCCTAACCACTGGACCACTGGAATTCCCAAGACACATTGGTTTATTTATTTTTATTTTTATTTTTTTGACACATTGGTTTAGATATGAGTAAGCCTGTCTGCACATTTGAACAGTACTTGAATCCCAGAAACAGAAGAAATTTTGAATGATTTTGAAGTTTGTTTGATGTCTGTATATTTATTTAGTCATTGTATTTTTTCCTGATCTCTTTGAAGCCTGTACAGCTCAGAAGACTCATGAGATCTGGAGAAACCAAGCTTTGAGAGGCAGACCTAGTATGCATAAAATATTGTAAGCCACTTTATTCCTAAGACAGAGACATTTACAGTTATGAATTGAATCATGTCTCTGTGTTTTAGTCTGAAGGTCATATTCCAAACACAGAATCACAGGAGTGCTCCCAAGTGATGGACTGCCTATCCTGAAACTTCAGTAGCACTAGGCTTCAGAAAGGGTTTGTCTTATTTCATCAACACATTGCTCAGTGTATCACCTGCTTCTTTGCATGTCAGCTTTCTGACTTGGGAGCAGGGTTTATGCATTAATGCCAGCTCCTCTCCCACTTGATTCCCAGTACGGGGATGTACATGCTACAGAAGCTTGAGGGAAGGGCAACAACAGAAGCTGTTTCCCTCCCTGTGTTTTATCTCCTTGGATTAGAGGGTTCCCTTAGCAGTTTGAGTTTTCTAGAAGGCAGAGATCCTTGGGCTTTTTACAAGATTGATTTTCATATAACTTGAGGATTCCATGAATTATATTTTTCACTTGTTTTTTGAAAAATTCACTTGAATTTTTCACTTGTTTCCTGATTATCTGCTACAGGTAGTCTCTGTTCCCAAATGACTGCTCTTCCCTCAGCTCCTGGTGGAACTCTCCTTCCTTTGCCTGATCTTCCAAGAGCCAGCTTCTCCACGTTGTCTCAACTAATAGAGGAAAAGATGCTCATTAGAATTATTTATGTCACCATGAATAATAGAGCTAAGAGCTAAGTCAGAATTGTCTGTTTAGATTTAACATTTTAAAAAATTTTTAATTAGGTAGATTGGGGAGAAGGTATGAAGAAAAGATTCTTCTTTGAATTTCTCATGCCAAGGACTTTGAGTTTAGATTGTGAGGTATGCTTAATTAGCACAGTGAACGGAATGGAAATAGCATCTAGGCCTGGAACTTGGCTAACATTGGGGGGGTCCTTACTTTTACTCCTGCAAGCGCCTTTTAGTTTATTGCCTTTAAGCTTAACCCATTTTCCTTTTAAATACTTCTCTCTAGCATTTTTTCTGCCTTTTCCTTTTCTTTTCTTCCCCCCCTTCTTTTCAGTAGTGCAAAGGTAGAGAGAGTATTAGATTATTGTGATTTTACATATCTCTTCTAAGTGATTGACTTTGAGCTCTTCACATGCTGGGAGTGTTATGTCTTTACATTCTCTATGTCTGGCCCCTAGTTAATTAGATGTGGCACTAAACTTACAGAACAGGCCATGTTATTTTTAGAAGACGTTCTAGGATAATAAAGATCACTGATTTTGTATTCACCAGGCTTCTTGAATCTGTGGCTTGGTTTCTCTCATCTGTTCTGGAGGATTCCCAGCAATTCTCTCCACATACTACTGCTTTGCCCCCATTCTTTTCTCATTCTGCGACTCCAGTTATATGGGTATTGTTAGACCGTCTCACTGTTTCCTTTTGATCACTTATCCCTTCTCCTATATTTTTTATCCTCTTCATTTTTCATTCTGGGTGGTTTCTTTTGACCTGTATTCCATTTAACCAGTTCTCTCTTTGACTAATCAGCGTTTAATTGAAATTAAGAACTCAGTGGATAGGTTTATTGTATTGAAAAATACAATAAAAACTGAAAAGTTTGGGTCCTTTCAAATTTGCTATGTTGCTTTTTATGGATTCCTGTTCCCTGCTAAATTTTTCAAGCTTGGCTTTTATTTCCTAAAACAGAGTGAATATAGTTGTTTCATAATCTCCTTTTCTCAGTTCATTTATCTGGAGTCCCTTTGGGTCTTTGACTGTTTATGATGGTTCTTACTCATGGTGTTTTGTCTATTCATGTGTTTGTGTGCTGGATGTAGTATTTGAAACATTATTTATAGAAATAATTAGAGGCCTTCATGTCTTTTTCCAAGGAAGATTTTCATTTGCTTTTTCCAGGTGCCTGAGGGCACTAGCGAACTAGGATTACTTTAATCCGGGTTGAGAGTTTGAGATCTTATCCTGGTGATTTGAAGCTGAGTCCATGAGAAGACTGGTTTACTTCTAGTTCACTCTTACTCCTAGGATGCAGCCCTTTAGGGCCTCAGTCCCCTGGTTTGGGGCTGGGCCGAGGTTACCGAGTGTCTCCCTGTGCAGGGCCTAGAAGGGCAGGCATGCCACTGGGCCCCTTGACCACCTCTGGCAGATCAGCAGTTGCCTTCAGGTCTTATTACATCTTTGGGTTTCCATTCCTTCTAGGATATTAACTTGGTAATTCCTCACTATCCTGTTAGCTTCTTGTTACTTTTTAAAAGATGTATATATATTTCATTAAGTTTTTTTCCCAAATTATTTTATTGAATGCAGAAAATGAGACCTTATTTTCATGGGCTCATGTTATTTTAACACTCACCTTGAAACAAGTGACCATAAGGTGAGAGACACTACACTGTAGTCTCGGTTACATCTCAATGTGACACTGAGTGCAAGATGGCACAACTGGTCAGGAAAACCAAGCAGTGTTGGTCAGAGGATTCTCCAAGAATCAGTATCTAGAGATGGTCTCCAAAGCCAGTTACCCGATTTTTGAATCCCAGCTCTGCCACTTACTAACAGTGTGACCTTAAGCAAATAACTATTCTGTGCCTCTGGTTTCTTGTCTGAAAAATGAATTGTACTTACCTGTGGTCATGCTGATTAAATTTGTTAATAACTAAAGCTTTTAGAATATTGCCTGACTCATAGTAATCACCAGATAAAGTTTAGTTACTGTTACAACCATCTAGAAAGTTTGGAAATTGCTGATTTTTCAGAAGATGTTTATGTTGTTTTGACTTTTATTTTCAAAATTAGGGATTGCAAGTGGTGATGCCTTTTCATCAGCCACCTGTTCTCTATGGGCTTATTTCAAAATAACTAAAGTTGGTGTTTGCTAATTCCATGCCAGTGGTCAGGGAAGGAAGAGACGCTCCCCTGCTTGTCAGAGACTAACTGCCTCCAAGTGGGTCTTGACAGTCAAGCCGCTGTCCCTCAGTGGGGAAGATGGGGATTTGTCTTGTGGCTTGCGGCTCCTGCCTATAGAATAAGAATGTGCTCCCTTGGCATTTTGATTGTGAATTATGAGCAGTGATGAAGATTTAAATTTAACCCTGCTGTGATTTTTATGAATGGACTATAGACCCCAGGGTATGGGAGCTTTCTTAATTAGAGAATGACACAGAAATTAACTGTCACAGAGTGGTTTTCTATCAGTCATTTGTTATTTTGTTTTTTAGGGTTTTGTTGTATTTTGTTTGATTGATAGATAACTTCTCCCAGTTTTTTTCCTTGTTGCTTGTCTTTTGCCTGTTTTGTCATTGGTTCAGACTTTTACCTGGGAAAGTGAGAGATGATGGTAGTACTGATAATGATCACTTTAATTTATGTGGTACTTAGCAGTTTACAGATTTATTGTTGAGCATTCCTGTGAGGCAACAAGGTAGGTAACTCCATTTTTGCAAATGAAGAAAGTGGGACTTTCAGGTTAAGTAATTTGCCCAAGTCACAGAACAAGTGCGGCAAAACTAGTATTTAAATATAGGTTTCCTGATTCTAAATGTAGTATTTTTTCCAATGCATCACTCAGGAGAATCTATTGAAAACAGGTTTAATAGGGAAAGCAATTGTACCTTGCAAAAATAAAGTTGTATTTTTGCTCATTTGGGTGACTAAAATAAAATTCTATTTCCAGAAGGTTTTTTAAACATGTTTTTTTTGGTCTCTTTCTTCAAGACATTTGGTTTGACTTCTAGGTAAGAAAGCAAGGCTTGGTGCTCTCACTGTCCGGTAAGGGGAGAAATGGTTGTGTGCTGATTGGGCGGGAGCAGTCAAGGAGGGCTTTATGGTTATTGTTTTGCAAATCTCTCTTTTTTTAAAAAAAAAAAATTTATTTATTTATTTATTTTTGGCTGCGTTGGGTCTTCGTTACTGCATGCGGGCTTTCTCTCTTGTTGCCGCCAGCGGGGGCTACTCTTCATTGCGGTGCGCGGGTTTCTCATTGCCTTGGTTTCTCTTGTTGTGGAGCCGGGCTCTAGGTGCACGGGCTTTAGTAGTTGTAGCATGATCGTTCAGTTGTTGTGGCTCGCGGGTTTTAGAGCGCAGGCTCAGTAGTTGTGGCGCACGGGCTTAGTTGCTCCACGGCATGTGGGATCTTCCCAGACCAGGGCTCGAACCCGTGTCCCCTGCATTGGCAGGCGGATTCTTAACCACTGCGCCACCAGGGAAGTCCCGTTTTGCAAACCTCTAGAGAAAGACAGCAAACAGTTGTCAGGAGTAGTTTCTTTTGTCTCTCAGTGCCTGTTATTTGTACACTTGGCACTTTCCTTGTTATGGTTATGGCTTGCCCTTTTTTTTTTTTCCTTTTTGAAATGAAATGAGAACATAAAATACAGTCTAGAGCTAAAGCCATTCACGAAGATCCTACGCTACTGAAATGATCTGTCTTTTTATTTCTTTAAAATCCTCCAACCCCAGATCAATTTGCTGATTCTTGAGGCTCTTCTTGGAGACTTAAAGTTGACTCTTTCTCTTTAGTTTGGAGTTGGGGTTTAGAAGTTTGTTACATGTTTGAAACAATTCTTCCAGGTATTTATAGGTGTGGAATTTTTGTGGGGTTTTTTGTTTTGTTTTTTGTTTCTCTCTTTTTAAGTGGGAAGCTCAGTAATCTTTAGAAGGACACTTAGCTTATACATGCATTTAACAGGAACCAAAACGTTGTCTCTCAGTATTTTCAAGTTGTGGTGAGTTTGAGGCAATGGTGCAAGTTGTAGAGTGTGTCCACTTGGCTCACCTCAGCTCCTCCTAACTCCTGTGTTGTTTCACAGGAATCAGTCATCCAGACAGTATTCCTCCCATGCCTGCATCCCCAGCCATACGGAGAGGACCCCATAAACTGTAAAAAGGTCCATTGGCTTTTATCTGGAGTGGACTACACCCATAGAGCTCAGTTCTGCCTTTGCTTCATTTGGCAGGTTGACCAGTGGTCTTGGTACCTCCAGTAAAATCAAGTCTTAATGCTTCAGTTGACTGCATTTCTCATCGCTTTACCCAGGAAGCTAAGGACACGTTAAAGTCTGTTCATCCCATCCTGTATTTCCTTTCTAAGATTGCTGGGGCAGTGCTTTTGTTTCACAGTGTTGTTCGTTTGGCCTCAACTTCTGCTCATAAATTCAGATGTGGTCAGATGGTGCTAAAAGAGCTTTTTGCATTTTAAGCATGTCTGATTCACTGGCTCTTGTCTCTCCGTGTTTATGTGTATGTATAGTATTTTTAATATTTTTACATTTCTTTGTGCTAAACTTAAAAAATACTTTTTTGCAAAGGTCAGAGCCTTTGGAAAAAGGTAACCAATTTTCAAAACTATTTAAGATGTCTAAAAAAAAAAATTTTGATTTACACTATTTACATTTTTAAATAAGTTACGTGGTTTTTGTTCATCAGAAGTGGCGATCGATCTATAATGTTCAGCTTTTGTGGAAGAGGTGCAGAGAGGTGAGGCTGAAAGCGGGGAATGAGGGAGGGATCATAGAAACTCGTTCTCAAGATTAACTTCCCTCACAGATGAAAGCTTTTGGTCTCCATCTGTTATCTTTGCTTTTGTCAGAAGGAGAATTTACATTGTCAACTTAATTCACCCAGCCTTTGAATGCTTGCTACATGTATGGCAGTAGGAGAGCCAAAGCACTAGCTGTTGGGGAAATAGAGGGTTTAATTACTCTCAGGTAATGTCGGTAAACTCCTCTAGGGAGGAGTTAGGGGGAAAGCAGAATTTGCACTAGGCCTTAAAGGTGAATGGCATGTCAGCAAAGCTAACATTATTCAGGCAGAGGAACCAACTAGAACAAAGGAAGGACTGCTGAGGTGTATGTGGGGGCACTGGGGAATGCACAGAACAGGAATAAGGACAGGAGAGGTTAAGGGCACATTCTTTTTAGACCTGGGTTTAAATCCCAGCATTTCTTCTTCACTGACTAGCTAACTAACCTTGTGAGAGTTACTTCAGCTTTCTGAGCCTCAGTCTCTCCATCTGCAGAATGGCTAATAACTACATCATAGACTTGTTAACATTAAATGAGACTCTAATATATTGCCTAGCACATAGTGTAAGGACTCAGTAAAAATAGCTGCAGTCATTAAATTTCTTTGCTTTTTAAATTTTATTTGTTTTAAAGTTAACATGTTCATTAAACCAGTTCCTAGGAGACTGTCCCCTGCAATCTCACTCCAAAGACAGCTGTTGTCAACAGTTTGATGAATGTCTCCTTTTTAATTTCATGTCTGTACATCTTTTTTCTTTATATTTGTTTTGATTGCCATTGTTCCAGCTTTAGAGTGTTCGGGAGGCAGGGAAGAGGAACGCTGTATGGCGTTCCTAGAAGACAAGACTGAGCTGTCTGTGTGTTGTACTAATGATTAGGAGCCAGGGAAGATTTTAGAGGTCAGGGAGTGACATGATCAGATCTGTTTTAGTAATAATGCTGAAATGTATTCAAATTGGGCTGTAGTGGGGAAGCAAGTCTTTGCTTGGCTGTTAGAATGCCAGGCAGATGTCAAAGAGGTTTGTTACATGCTTTCAACCATGTAACCCTAGTTGGGGAAATGAGGCACTCAGCTGAGGTAGGGAAGTGAGGACCAGGCAGGGATCAGGCACTGGATAGTGGTGTGTGGACAAGAAATGCTGTAGCTCTTCAGGGAAGGCAGGATCACTGTGTGTTTCCTGAAGGCTTCAGTGAGGAGGTCAGATGTGAGCCAAGCCTTGAAGAATGATGCAGATTTGGGAAACATTTTTGGGAGGGGCAAATCACAAGTCAAGAGGTAGGAGTACAGGTATTGACACTTGGTCTGGATGGAATGGTGGACTTGAGTTGGCCAGCAGTGAGCAGTGTGGTTGGAAAGGAGAATTGCCCGTGCCCTCGTCAGATCTGTTACATGCTCTGCCTTGTGGCACTGATCTCACTGTTTGCAGTTTTCTCCTTTCCAGAGTGTAAGCTTTTTCAAAAGGGCGGAATAGTTTTAGTCATCCCTGTATTCCCAGGCCTGGTAAAGAGCCCAGCACATAGTAGGTGCTATTAAAAAAAAAAAAATTGAATGACTGAATATTTGCTGTTTATGGAAATTATAGACTGGATATCCTGTTGTCCCCTCAAAGTCAGGGTCTAAAAATCCTAATCTCGTTTCTCTCCCCTACCCCTTTCATTCTGCCCTCAGCTGTGAGGCCTTAAACAGGTCACCCTCCCCTGTGCTTCCACAGCACTGTGTGCTTACCTCTCCATCCCATAATCATTTGTGTACACCTGTTTGGAATCACACTGCACAACCCTCACTAGCACATCTGGAGTCCAGCATGTCACACTCCCTCAGCTCCGGGGATCCCATATTGCCTTTCTTCCTCAATAGCTGTTTCTTCTCTTCACTCTCCTTTTGTGGCTTCTTTTCCTCTTTCCCAGCCTCTAAATGTTGGAGTGATTAAGGGATCAATCCTACACATAATCCCTAGACCAGTGGCTTTAAACCTTTTTTTGACCAAACTACACACCAACCTGGTATACGCACACTACATTCACTTATGCACCTAGACACTCATGCCTGAAGCAGAAGTTTCATAAGAAAGTTCTCATACTTCATCTTACTCTGAGCCATGGACTCTGTTATTTGCCATTCTGTTCTATTTCATTTTTTTAAAGTACCGTTCATGACCCACTAAATTGATTTCACAACCTTCAGTTTGAAAAACTGCTGTGGGTGATCTCATCTACTCCTTTGGCTTTAAATACTATCTCTGTGCTGATGACCTTCCCGTTTATATCTCCATCCCCACCTTTCCCCTGAGATCCAGACATGCCAGCTGTCTACCTGACATCTCCACTTGGACGTCACTAGGAATCTCAAAGTTAACATGTCCAGCAAAGCACTCTTGGTTTCCTTCAGTCTCTCCCCCTCCCTGCCTTGTCCCTCTCCATAAACGGTGCAGTGGTCACAGTTGCTCAGTGAGGGACGATGCTGGAGTATAAGCTCCCTGGACCTGGCGCTGCCGCCTTATGAGCTTTGAGGCCTTGGGCAGTTGCTGAACCTCTCTCTGCCTCACTGTCTTCATTTTAATAAAGTGGGGTTTTCAACTATACCTTCCTCCTGGGACTGTTGTGCAGACCGAATGGACTTTTACCTGTAAAGGACATAGAGCAGTGACTGGCACATGGCTGCTGCTATTTGTCATCATTGTTGGGTCCCTCACATCCAGTTCTGATCCATTAGCAATTTCCATTAGCTCTGACTTCAAAATATATCCTCTCTTTGACCACACATCACCACCTCCATCAACACCACATCCATCTCTGCGGCCAACATCCCTTACCCAAGGCGACCAAAATAGCTTCTTAACTAACTCCCCGCTTCTGCCCTTGCGCCTCCCAAAGTCTGTTTTTCACAAAACAGCCAGAGTTGCCATTTGAGAATTGAAACCAGAGTATGTTGCTCTCTAGCTCAAACCCTCCAAAGCCTTCTAATAAAATTCAACATCCTTATGTGGCTTAAAAGGCCTTTCATCTGTACTTCTCAGACTTTCGCATGTATGTGACTCACTGTTGAGTGTGTTAACATGCGGATTCTGATTCTGTAGGTTCACGAAGCCTGAGACTCTGCATCTCCAACAAGAACCCAGACGGCAGTGCTGCTGGTCTGCAGACGCCATGATAACAAGGCCTGTGTGCTCAGGGTCCTTTCCTCTGGCTGCGCCTCCCTCTGTTCTCCCTGCACTTGGCCACGTCGGTCACTTTGTTGATCCTTTCACCAAGCCCTTTCCTGCCTCACCTCTGTGCTCCTTTCCACGGGTCTCTGCACAGCCTATCCCCTCACCTCGTTCCAGTCACACGTCACCTCCTCAAGGAGGCTTGTCTTCCTGTGTAAACCGTCCTGTTTAAATCCCACCCTTTCCCCTACACCCTTCTCTCTGTCCCCTTAGCCTCCTTTACTTCTTCCTAAGCATTTCTTAGTTCCTGGCGTGTATTTATTTTGTAATTGTTTTGTCTTTATTTGCTGTTTTCATGGAAGGTCGGGACTTGAGACTTGTTCATAGCTGTATCTCCAGAACCTAGAATCAGTGCCTGGAACGTGATAATTTGCTCAAATGTGTATTGAAAGATGAATATACATATGTGTAAACGTTTCTCCTGTTAGACATGGCCCCTTGAGGGAAGGGACCTTCCTTACTCCTTTTTGCATTTTAGGTGTTTAGCCTGAATCCTCATTCTGGTCCTCTCATACCCCTCCTCACCCTCATAGCATCAGTCTTCAGTGATTGTTAGCTACTGTTTGCCAGACCGTTCTGGGGGCTTTCAATAACCTTTTTTGTCTCATAACCAAACTTTTTTTATATAAGTAACACATGACTGTAGTCTTACTTAAAAAAAAAAAAAAATCAAACAAGTAAAAAGTTATTCCTCCCCTAGTTAATGTTTTGGTATGTATCCTTTTCAGCCATTTTCTAGACTTATTATTTTGAAATTTATCAGTAATAAAGGAAAAGATGGGACTTGCTTCCAGTATCAGGAGAAGTCTTCTTAGTGGAATAGTGCACTGTATCTTTCACCTTATCAAGGGCAAACTCCAAGGCAGTTCTGTTCTACAGTTGAAGAAACCGAAGCTTAAGAAGTGAGTAATGTGCTCAAGATCTCACTAACAGTATGATGCAAAACCCAGTTCAGAATCTGCCTGTGTCCGGGTTCAGAGTCCATGCATGCCCTTTCTGCTACATCATGCTGCCAGGAGCTGTGGGGACAGAGACAGGAGTGGTTGGCTCACTGGAAGGAGGCTCCCGAGGAAGGGATGTTTGAGCAGGTCTTCACAGAAGCGTCTGAGTTAATCACATGGTACAAGTGGACAGAGAACTAGCATTCTAGACATGGTAACAGCTTGGGCAAAGACCTGAGGTCTGAAGCACCTTTGGGGTATGGAGAGAAGTTCGGTGTCACTGGAGTAGGAGGTGTGAAATGAGGTCATGAAATGTGGAGCTGGAAATTCTATTGGTGTCAGAAGCTGAAGAATCTTAAATTCAATGCTGTGAACTCTGTGGTGTTTCCTCAGACTGGTTAAGTGGGAAACCAGAATTTTGTTTATTTGCAAAATGTGTCAAACATGCAGAAAAGCACAGAGTCTAATGACACCTGTGTACCCATCACCCAGATTTAACAGATGTCACAGTTGGATCCTCCTGAGTACCTCCCTCCCTCCACTTGGAACCATATTCCCAAACACCAGGCCTTTTTCATATGTATCATTTCTAAAATTTATCTATGTTCATACATACAGAGCTAGAGAACTAGTTTGGAATTTTTCCATTGTTAATTCATCTAATATAGTAAAAGGAATAAAAACTTGATCCTACAAAATCACAAGTACCCCCTCAGGCTGGTTTGACATGTCTCCATTCGGCTGAAAGTATATCGTGGCTTTCTGGCACGGTTGAAGTATTATAGGCTTATACCTTGTACTTTGCCCCTTGGAGGATCAGCCATTTTTCTAAGAAGCCTGGGTTCCATTTAGTGAGGAATGGCATTTATAAACTCAAAACTGAATGTCAGCTTGGTTCCCTAGGATTATTAACGTTTTCTTCTAAAATTACAATGCCTGTGTGTGTGTGTGTAATGTTTAACTTTCTAATTCACCTGGAGTTTATTTTTATGGTTATCATGAGATGAGATCTAACACAATTATTTTTCTCGCTGAAAAATTCCAGAAATGTAACATGTTATCCCAATACCCTTTAATTTATTTTAATTATAATTTAGAAAAAGTTATGATACACGGTAGGACAAATGTCTTCTGACTTTTCATAGTTTCCCAAATTTTCTTGACTAGCTTCACATGTTTTCTTTAATTGAGCTTTAGAATTCATTTATCAGAGCCTCACAGAGACAGTGGAGAGTCGTCTGGTTGAGGGGGTGATGGTGAGGAGACTTGAAGGATGAGGCTTCAGAGCTTGGGAGATTAGTTATGTTGAGCAAAATAAGTAAATTGATTAAGCAAGTATGTTAAGTATATATTGAGGATAATGGGAGCCAGGTGTCTTAACTGTCTGAGGAGGGAATTACAAACATGGAAAGATGGGAGGTTGGAAAGATCCTTGAGGGTGTTGGGTTGGAATTGGAGGTGTCAAGATGAACACGTGGTTCTTAAATGTATATACAACTGTAGATATAGAAGTACTTATAGGTGTGGGTGTTCGTGTACGTGCATAATATTTTCTAGCTAGAAACAGTGACATCCCAGTAGCAATGAACAATCCTAGCACCCAGATCCTTGTTTCTAAATATTATCCTCCTCTAAAATGAATCAAGTGTCCTTGGAGAAATGGCTAGTTCCAGGGGTGGGGGTGGGGAAAGTAAATGATGAGCCTAAAACATCTTGTGCCAGGAAGTAAGGGAATGCTCAAGAAATGGAATATGTCAAAAGGATACAGGAGCCAGTTTGAAGAGGTCTCCACTCGCCAAATGTGGATAGTTTGAGAATCAAATAGATGAATGAATACATGGGTGAGGAGGGAAAGTTCTGCCTGCTAATGATGGATAGAGAATCACCATTTGGTAACCATCCTAGAGGTGGTTGATTCACATGGGAGTCATCAATGAGTGGATGTTTGACAAAGAACAAGATGTTGGCATAATCTCAGGATTCTCCCATGAGATACTCATCTGGTTACAAAGGTAAAGTGGTAACTTTACAGTGGAGAAACCTGACAGAGAGATGGGCTTGACCAGGTGAATGGGATTGACATCACCACCAGTGGAGGGATGGCTTGCCATCCATCCCTGATGTGATACACTGAAAAGAGCACAGCATCACGTCTCTGATACTACTGCCAAGAAAGCGGGACCTGAGCCTGGACATGCAGGTTGAGGACCATCCTACAGAATGAAAGGGCTATGCTCTGTTAAGGACATGGAAGTCAGGAAAACACTGGGGGACTATTTCAGATTGGCGAGACACTGGTGAGACATGACAACTTGTATTCCTGGATGGGATCCTGGGCCAGAAAGGAAAAAGAAACGTTGTTGGGACAGTTAACAAAATTTGAATGGACTCTGTGGATTGGATTGGTGGTGTAGTATGAATGTTGATTTCCTGGTGTGGAGGGTTTTATGCTGGTTATGTAGATGGATGTTCCTTTTTTTGGAAATGTACACTGGACTATTTAGGGGTGATGGGGCTTCATGTCTTCAGTCTACTCTCAAAGAGGTCAGGAAGAAGCTAATAGGTATTTATACAGGGTATATATAGTCATCCCTCAGTATCTGCAGGGGAGTGCTTCCAGGACTCCCTCAGACACCAAAATCTGTGGATGCTCAAGTCCCTTATATAAAATGGCATAGTCTTTGCATATAAACTATGTACATCCTTCCATACATCATCTCTAGCTTACTTACAATACCTAATACAATGTAAATACTGCATTACATACACATAGTTATAAACTCAGTGTGAGTACTATATATTATAAATAGTTGCTGGGGAAGCAGATTCAAGTTGTGCTTTTTGTAACTTTCTGGAATTTTTCCCCCCTAATATATTTGATCTGTGGTTGGTTGAATCTACAGATGCAGAGCCCATAGATAACAGAGGGTTGACTGTATAGGTAATGAATATGTATAGGTAGTGGAGCAAATGATATGAAATATTAACTAAAAAATAAAATGATATTATCAGTTGGGGAATCTTGTTGAAGGGGGTATGTGAGCACTGTACTATTCTTGTACTTTCCTGTACATGTGAAATTATTTCAAAATAAATTATTTTTTAAGACCCTACTGAGATTTTGACCAGAACGTTATCAGTTTTATAAACTGATCTGTGGAGACTTGACCTCTTTATGATACTGTGTCTTTTCATCTAGATACGTTATGTGTTTCCCTGGTGGGTTGGTTTATTTTGTTTTGTTTTTGAGCTCTTCTTTGGAGTCCTTTGGTAAAGTTTATTTCGACATGTAGCTTTTGCCTACTTCTACTTTGGATTAGTCCTCGGTATCTTTTTAATTTTGTTGCTATTATAAAATGAAGCCATTTTTGCCTATAAGTGGCAACACTGATTGCTTTCTGTGATCCTTTTTGCCTGTGAAGGTTTAGAAATTATGTACTCATACAACCTTTAAGTGAGAAAAAAAATTAATAACATCTCAAAAGCCCTCAGGCCCAACAGTTAGGAAAAACCCACAGGGAGCCCCAGCTAGATCCAGAGATGCCACCAGCTCTACCCCTTTTCCAAAACTATTGGCCATCCTGCCCACAGATGAGGTCATCTAGATTGATCTTGTGAATATGAGACAGGCAGCTATCTAATGGGAATGGGGTTGAGCCCCTTTGGCCTGTCCAGGAGGAGTTTATGGCGTTTCCATGCAGTTACAGAAACATGTGGTGATAGGATGCTGTGGTCTCTTAGCTATTTGAGATTATGTCTAAAAATAGGGCTGCCCACTCTGGGGTGGAATTCAGCTGTTTTTAGGTCTAATTCTGAAAAATAGCTCAGAGAGCTGGTGTTTTCTGTGTACACACTCACTTGGGCACCACAGTGTACGTGTGGTGTTGGTGCCAGGTTTTCTAGAGCGAGGATTCCTGCCTGACGTTGCCTTTCTCCCCCACCTGCCCCTGGGCTTGTAGGGTCTCCTCTGCCTTCCTTTTTCCCTTCTCAGTCAGGGAAGTGCTTTGCTGTCAGCAGAACAAAGATATTTTTGAGATAGTGTGAGAGGTATATTTTAAAAATAAGGTTAATGAGATTTTAAGTGATTATTTTCTATGCAGGTATTAATGTCTATAGAAATGAAAATGCATCCACAATCCTGCCACCCTGAATAATAGAAAGGTTTTCATTTTTCCGTACTGTTTGGCCCTGGACCAAATGACTTCCAGATAGTTGTAACCATAGCACAGATATGGTTACTTTTCTTCATCTTAGTATATAAAATAAGTATTTCCTATGGTGCTAGAATCTTCACAGTTGTTGTCAATGAATATGTACTATTTCATTGAGTGAAAATACCATAATGTGTTTAATCATTTTCAAATGCTAAAAAGTTAGATTCTTGCCCATCTTTTCTGCTTATAGATATCACTGGAGTGAATATGTTGGTACCTTGATTTTTGCTTGGTTGTTTTGAGATTTCCTTAGGATAGAAATCTAGTAAATATTGATAGAATTACTGGGTCAAAAGATATTAATATTTTTATTACCAAATTGCTTTTCCAAAGGGTTGTAATAATTTATGTTGCTTTTGCTATTGTTTGTACCAGCTTCACCCCAACCTCACCAGGTGTCATATCATCTCTGCTTTTTTTCTTTTTTTAATTTAATAGCTATAAATTTGTGCTCCCACTTTTTGCCAGCATGTATTTGATCGTGTTTGAAGGTGGATGTTTTTTATAGCTTGCATGGTTAATACAAAACAGGTTTTGACCCTCAGAGCAAACTTTTTAGATCTGTAGCACTCTGGTGGATGTCTTTTCCTCTAGACGACTGACTTGCAAATTCCGAGTTGGTTCCTTAAGCTGCTTTCTGGGCTCCCAAGCCAGGGACAGGCCAGCACCATCAGCACATTATCTTACTCTTAAGGCCTAATTGTACTGAGACACCTGTCAGCCACCAAGAAAGGTCTAGGCTCTGTTCATCTGCAAATATGATATAGAATATGAAATATCAAATCAAAACCTTGAGTAAATCTTTTTGCCTGATCTACTTAGGAAGATTCCATGTTTGCACATACATAGAGCAAATAACATAGAACTATCCAGGTATAGAAAGTCAATTCAACTCTAGAAAATTTCCAGATTTCCTTCTAAAATAACTCCCAATCTGTCAAAGTCTTGCTGCTGTTTCACGGAAGGCTTCTGTCAGAAGTACAGGTTGGGTTCTGGGGTGGGCATTCCATATCCCACCTGTCTGTTTACTATGAATGTTTTGCTTATTTAACTTCTCTGAGCCTCACTTTACAAAAAGGAGTGCTAATACTTGTTAGAGCATGGTGAGGATTAAATACATTAATATTTACATAAAGCACCTGGTACAGTGTGTGGTTTGTGTTAGAGATGCAGGAAATAGGTGATAGCTACAGTTATTGTCTAAGTGTTAGGATTTTTTTTTTTTTCCCCTGGCTGTGCTGCTAGGCATGTGGGATCTTTGTTCCCTGACCAGGGATCAAACCTGTGCCCCCTGCAGTGGAAGCGTGGAGTCTTAACCACTGGACCACCAGGGAAGACCCAAAGTGTTAGGAATATTTAAAACCTGGATTTAAGTGCTCCTTGCTCAATTTGTGGTACAGTGAAAGAAGGGAAAGTGGGTTTTAGAACCAAAAGAATTAGAGTTATAGGATATCAGCTTCAGTTTATCCTAGAAGAGTGACTTTTGGCAAATTACGTAATTTATCTGTTTTTTTTTTCTCACCTATAAGTTGAAATATATGTAAAACTACCCAGTGCCTGACACACAGAATAAATGGTAGCTATTATCATCAATAGCGCATACCTTTAGATAGTGGTTAAAGGCAAACGCACTTCACTAAGTTTGTTTTTACTAACAGAGAAAAGCCAACAAATGACCTGCTTTAAGGAAGACTTGTGGAAAAGGTCACATTTCAGGAGCTCTTAAGATTCTGGGAACCATATGACCTGACTCAGTAGGAAGGAATTTGTGGACCTAGGGATGTTTCAGAGATGGCTTCAAGGTGAGGGCAGGACGATGGCCCAGAGCGGACAGAGCAGGTTTGATTGAGAGGGTGGAGATGAGCAGAAATTGGGTTGGGAAGATGCCAGAGGGCTTCAAGGCATGTGGGGAGGCAATGCTGTCAAAACAGCAGGTGAAGAAAAGCTGTTCCAGGTGATCGGTTCTGGGAAAGAGACCTTCTAGAGATGTTATTCTAGTCCAAGAAAGATGAGAATGGCAGTGACAAGGCTGGAGAGGTAAAGGGCAAATCCAAGAGGTGGAAAAGTCACAGGATTAGGTAACACCATAAATACAAAGAGTTCAAGGAAGAGATGAGTTTGAGGTTGTTCTAAAGCGTCTTGCTTAGGGATATCTAGGAGGTGATCGTGGTTCTCCTTGGGGATAGGAAGCTGGGTCAATTGAGCAAAGAACATTTTTGTCCTTGAGAATGAGTTGGTGACTACCTAAAAATGTATTTTGTCATCTTTATGGAAATTAATCCAGCCACAAGTGACACTGCCTAGAGTCTTTACATGCAAAAGTGACTGTTCTGTCTCCCCACCACCACCAAAAGAGGTCTGGAGGCCTTGTCATTAAAACCATTACCATATGGTTAATAAGTCCTGCATACCTGACCCACCCCATCCCTGGCGGTCAGAGTCCCAACCAATTTTGAATCCTGGGCGTTTCTTTCTTCCTTGCAGCTTGGGGGGCGTGCATTTCGTCTGACATTTGTAAGTGTTTTGTTATGGGAGGATTTTTAGACCCTCTGGTATGTTGCATGAAATAGAAGTCTCTCACTCCCCAAGTGATAATACTCTACTCTGAAATCCTAGGAATGAGAGAAGAACGATATTAGTCAGGGTTCTGGTGGAAACAGATGGCACACTCAAACTGGGTAATTTAAGGAGCATTTAATTGTTTCATTCAGGCAAAAGGAAGGTTTCTATTCCAGGTATGAAGAGTTTTGATAGAGGAATTAAGGATTTACCCAACTGTTGGAAGAACTGGGATTGGGAAGGTCAGGGAAGCTGCTACCGATCATCTCACACTGAAACACCACAGTGAGTGGTTCTCATGAGCTCACGGGGAAGCCGCTGTGAACCCATGTCTGCTGCAGCCACCTCCGGGAGTATTACCCTCTCCTTTTCTTCTGCCTTTCAAATCTTGCTTGTGCTCCTCTTTGTAAACTCTAACCCAGATTATGCTGGAAAAAGGGTTCTGAAAAGGTAGCTCCCAGGTTCTGATCTGCAGAGGAGAACTTAGAAAGAGGGTAGTCACAATGCTGCTGAGTTGTCCACAGTGCAGAACTGGGACGATTTACGAAGGGCGAGCAGGGACTGGGGACACCAGTGGAGAAAGTGGAGTCTCCTGGGCTAGCAGTAGCGGGAGGTGTTAGTATCCCTGGGCCTGGAAGGCAAGAGGAGGAAGCCGTTCCTCGAGCCTGGAGAAGGCGGCTGCTGAGGTTGCCCACCCGGGGCTTGGCCATTGGTGGGTCATCTCAGCCAGCCTCAGCCACTGCAGGGTGGGAGCCAGGAGTATAAATTCCTCCTCCTCACCCTCCTCCTGCCTCTTCCAGGCAACTGGACCAGAAGCCAGAGGGGCAGTGGAGCCTCTTGACAGTCCCTATGGTGCCCCCTCCCAGAGACAGTAGGATGGAGGTGGGTGAGGAGTAAGGTTGGAGGGAAAGCAGAATAATCCACCAGACAAGGGCCATAACTAGAAGTATATGTGTTGGTAACATCTTGAGGATTAAAGCATTTTTTCAAGGTAAGGGAGGACAATAAGCAGAAAATCAAAGGTTAAACCTGAAATAAAAGAGGAAGCAGGTATTTGAAAAGATCTCTCAAGGAAACTGTCTTGAAGACAGTTTGGAAAACTTTGTGGAGAAGAGAATGGTTTGGGGAGTGGGATGATATTGAACACAAGGAGGAAGAAGGACAAAGAAGGCTATTGTTGGTTTTCTACAAGATGGCAAGGTCGTTGGCCCCTGGGGTAGGGTGGGGAGTGCGGCTGCAGGGGGAAGCAGTGCTTGTAGTGAGGTCAGTGTGGACTCTGGATCATGGACCATGGAACACATAAGGCACTGCGTTCTGGACTTCACCAGTGCACCTCCATAGCCCTCCCGAAACCATTCAGAAGGTTAGGAAAATGGGAGAGAACCAGGAAAGGGAGAGTTGGGGAGGGAGGTGAGTTGGTAAACCTTTTTCATATTAGGTATAGAAATTCCTTATGGGTGACTTTGCTTCCTTTTAGAATGTCAGATTTTCTTTACTGCATCTGTACTCATTCAAATGAGGAAATTCAGGCATTTGTCACTATTAATCATGAAGCTATAAAACTGATTACACTGATGCTCTGCTTTCCTTAAATGATGGGACAGTATTGGAATTATTTATTAGTAGCTTATTTTATACACTAATGCTAAAATTAGTACTTTGGGCTTACATTTTCAATTGCTGGTATACTTGGTTTTCCTAATTGCTTTACTTGGAAATACTAAAAAATGAACTTGCACCCACTTACTGGTGATCAGATACTTCATGTGTACTGAGAGTATTTAACTTGACTAGTACCCTGCAGGAGATATCTGGCTGTGGGGTTTTTTTTTTATTTTTTCATCTAGTCCATAAACCAGAACAATAACAATAGGGAAGAGGATGACATCATACAGGACAGGAAACCTCCGAGAAGGGCTGAGAGCACACCTCGGAAGGAACTGTACCCAAATCTGTCTCCCACTCTGGAGATGGGATTCTCTGAGGAGCCAGGCGGTGGAGGCGGGAAGTGCTGATGTTACAGTGTTCTTCTTAGCAGCTCTTGTTGAGGAAAAATTTGGAGCAAGTGGCAACATTGTTTATACACTCATTTTTCAGAAGACTGATTTTATTTACAGAAGGATTAATTAAACAACATGTAAGATGTTTATTTATGGAGAGATGATCTCTCAAGGAAGCTTTTCATTAAACTGCCAGATTTAGTCTTTTTGTTCTATTTAACCCATCAGCTGCCTTTTATCATGTAGAGAAAGCCATTGGCATTAAGAGCTAGGGTAGAAGGACACCACAAACAGGAAAAATACCTGTGTGGACAGAATTGGTCCTGACAGTCTTAGTTCCTAAGGTGGTTACTAACTTACCCTAAGTGGCTTAGTGGGGAGGTCCTTGTGAGAGGGAAATAGAGAAGCACATAACTTCAAAGTATTGTTAGTGGGGTCATCCACTTTTCAAGGCTGACCTCTGACAGGACAAGTGGCAGTTGTCACTGACTGCATATTAGATCCTCTGGGTACTGTAGTGTTAAGAACGTGGCCTGAAGGTGCAGACTGCCAGGCCAGCCTTGTGAACTCTGTGCTTCAGTTTCCTCATCTGAAAGATGAGGATACTGATTTTGTGAGGATTCAGTGAGTCAGTGCTTGTAAAGTGCTGGTACAGTATCAAGCACTACAGTAAGCCCTCCAGTAGGAGTTATCTGTTGCCCAGCAGATTCACTGGAACACAGAAAATAGCTGTCTGTTGCAAAGGCATTTTGAAGAGGAAGAGAAGAGGTTTCCTTTAGATTCTGAGATTATTTGTACTTGAATGTTTAAAGGTGACTTTGGGTCATGTGATTATATAATCAAACTTAATATCCAAGTAGTAGACTCTTGTCTAGCTATTTAGACTTAAGATAGTTCAGGAAGAAGTGGGTCAAGCTTTCAGAGTTTAGAGTTACTGACCATCTTCAGCTGTGGTCCATGTTTAATTTCTGCAGCCTCCTCACAGCTCTCATGTGGACTTAAGTTGGGTGTTTTCCCTCTGGAACTGGATAATTTTACAGGCAGGATCTTAAGCATCATCTAGCTCTGCTTTCAGATCAGTCATTTTCTATTTTCTCTTCCTGCTCTTCTCTCATCTCACTGCCACACCACCATCTCTGAGTATGGAAGTTCTAGCCTGGTTCTCTGAGGCTTACTTCTTGTGCATTTACTGGTTTATAGAATGCCTGCTGTGTGCTCCTTCCTGTTTTAATGACAGGAGGATTACAGCAAGGCACCAAGTCTCTGCCCTTGGAAGTTTACATTCTAGTGGGGGCAGGAACAGATAGTATAGAAGTAGCGCATATGTACCTGTTGGAAATAAATACTGGGGAGGAAACAAGGCAGGGGAATCAGGAAGGCCCAGGTGAGGGTGTGGAGTTAGCTGTTTTTCAATAGGATGGCCAGAGTAAGGCCAAACTGGTTCCTGGAAGGAAGTAAAGGGGCAAGCCATGTGCCTCTGGAGGAGGAGCATCACGGGCAAGAGCAAAGTTCCTGTGTAGAAATGCTGGTGGCCCGGCCCAGAGGCAAGGAGACAGCAGAACTAGGGCAGAGAGTGGCAGAGGAGGACATCAGAGAAGTTAGGAGGTGGGGGGCGGGCCTCTCAGACCAGCTTCACTTGGGATGAAATGGGGGGCCACTGCAGGGCTTGGAGATACGGAATCCAGCTTACCAACTTACCTTTTAAAAGAATCACTGACTTTCCTGCCGGCAACTTCTTTTTCAGCTCCCCTGAGAGGGAATTAAAGTAGATTCATAAGCCATTGTAGGAAAACTTTGTCTTAACTTACCCTAGCCCATGTGTGTTTTGTAATTTCTTTTTTGAATAATTGATTTTAAAGTCATTTGGAGCAGTTTGACCTTGTCTTATTCATCTCTGACTCTGAGGAGACAGGCCCAGGCAAAAGGTGTAAAATAGATAGCTAGTGGGAACCTGCAGTACAGCACAGGGGGCTCAGCTCGGTGCTCTGTGATGACCTAGATGGGCGGGTTGTGGGGGTAGGGGTGGGAGGGAAGACCTAGAGGGAGGGGATATAGGCATACATATAGCTGATTCACTTCGTTGTACAGCAGAAAACAACACAACATTGTAAAGCAATTATACTCCAATTAAAAAAAAAACAGCTCTTGATTAATTGTTTAAGAGGAGTATTATATTACATGAGAATTACATTAGCAAAGGTAATGCAAAGTGTTGACCCAATCAGATGACTTTGGGAAGAGTCTAGGTCCTAGGCTTGGTGAATTCTAATTTTCCTCTATATCTTTTGCTGTTCTCCTGTGTGACTGAATTCCCTCTTTCATAGGAATGGCCAATAATAACTTTGTGAATACTAGATTGGCAAGTCAAAAACTACATGGGGGTTAGAGATGCTAAAACTTCTTGCAAACCTCCGGAAAGAATCTGGACGAATAATCACTGCTACTTTGGCTTATGATGCCTAGCCCTTTGTACCTGGGAGTTGAGGATGGGGGCGGGTGGTGGGGCTTGGACATACTTATGTGTCAAGAAGAGGTTAACCCCTAAGATTGTATAGCTGACTGAAGCAATAAGGAATCCATGCAGTGTTAAGAGTTGAGTGTCCCGGGGTCACCCATCATCACAGGTTGTTGGTAATTATAGTAAACCTGCAGTCACATGCATTAGGATATAAGGAGCTGACTTCTGTTCTCAGGCCAGTTCCATTTCTCAAAGTCGGGGAGGGAAGTAACTGCCTCATCATTATGTGAGACTCTCAGTTCAATAATCAGTCTAATAATACATGAAACAAACTAAATGAAAGTGTTTTTTTCTCACCCCTCCCCCACCATAACTGGAAGACTTTAAAAAAATTGTTGGATTTTTTATTGACAATAATAATATAGCCCCATATTTAACCCAGTTGAATTTTGGGGGCTTATTTATCTAATAGTGAGGTTTTTACTGTATTGAATTTGTATTTGCCCAGAATGTTTCTTTTCATACTACCGTAGACTTCTGCCTCACTCTTATGGATGTTTCTCTGCTTATTTGCAGCTTCAGAAATGGATAAGATAAGAAATAAAGGAGATGAAATTCAAACCAGTTAACTTCATCTGGGCATCTGAATTTTCACATCCCCTCCATCTCTAAACTTGATTTTATTTGTACTGAGGAGATGCATGTCTAATACTCGTTTTTTTTTTCTTCCATTTCCAGGAGGGCTGTTGGCCTGCTGCCGTGCTGCTGAACAGTATGCAGTCCTTCCGGGAGCAAAGCAGTTACCACGGAAACCAGCAGAGCTACCCACAAGAGGTACACGGCTCATCCCGGATAGAAGAGTTCAGCCCTCGCCAGGCCCAGATGTTCCAGAATTTTGGGGGTGCAGGTGGCGGTAGTGGTGGCAGTGGCGGCAGCAGTGGTGGTGGACGACGAGGAACAGCGGCTGCTGCTGCAGCAGCGGCAATGGCTAGCGAAACCTCCGGCCATCAGGGCTACCAGGGTTTCAGGAAAGAGGCTGGAGACTTTTACTACATGGCAGGCAGCAAAGACCCCGTGGCAGCCGGAACCCCGCAGCCTGCTCAGCGAAGGCCTTCTGGGCCTGTGCAGAGCTATGGACCCCCCCAGGGGAGCAGCTTTGGCAATCAGTATGGCAGTGAGGGTCATGTGGGCCAGTTTCAAGCACAGCACTCTGCCCTTGGTGGCGTGTCTCATTATCAGCAGGATTACACGGGACCTTTCTCTCCAGGGAGCGCTCAGTACCAGCAGCAGCCTTCCAGCCAACAGCAGCAGCAAGTGCAGCAGTTGAGACAGCAGCTTTACCAGTCCCATCAGCCTCTGCCGCAGGCCACTGGCCAGCCAGCGTCTGGCTCATCCCACATGCAGCCGATGCAGCGGCCCTCAACTCTGCCAGCCTCTGCCACTGGTTACCAGTTAAGAGTGGGTCAGTTTGGCCAACACTACCAGTCTTCTGCCGCGACCTCCTCCTCCTCCTTCCCTTCGCCACAACGTTTCAGCCAGTCTGGACAGAGCTATGACGGCAGTTACAGTGTGAATGCTGGATCCCAGTACGAAGGACATAATGTGGGTTCTAATGCACAGGCTTATGGAACACAATCGAATTACAGCTATCAGCCTCAGTCTATGAAGAATTTTGAACAGACGAAGATTGCACAAGGGACCCAGCAGGGGCAGCAGCAGCAGCAGCAGCAGCAGCAGCAGCAGCAGCAGCAGCAGCAGCAGCAGCAGCAGCAGCAGCATCCCCCGCCTCCTCAGCACGTGATGCAGTATACCAACACTGCCACCAAGCTGCCGCTGCAAAGCCAGGTGGGGCAGTACAGCCAGCCCGAGGTTCCTGTGAGGTCCCCCATGCAGTTTCACCAGAACTTCAGCCCCATTTCTAACCCTTCCCCGGCTGCCTCTGTGGTTCAGTCTCCAAGCTGTAGCTCTACCCCGTCTCCTCTTATGCAGAGTGGGGAGAGTCTCCAGTGTGGGCAAGGCAACGTGCCGATGGGTTCCAGAAACAGAATTCTACAGTTAATGCCTCAACTCAGCCCAACCCCATCAATGATGCCCAGTCCTAATTCTCATGCTGCAGGCTTCAAAGGGTTTGGACTAGAAGGGGTGCCAGAAAAGCGGCTGACAGATCCTGGGTTGAGTAGTTTGAGTGCCCTGAGTACGCAAGTGGCCAATCTTCCTAATACTGTTCAACACATGCTACTTTCCGATGCCCTGACACCTCAGAAGAAGACCTCCAAGAGGCCGTCTTCATCTTCTAAGAAAGCAGACAGCTGCACAAACTCCGAAGGCTCCTCACAGGCTGAAGAACAACTGAAGTCCCCTCTGGCAGAGTCGCTGGATGGAGGCTGCTCCAGCAGTTCCGAGGACCCAGGTGAGAGAGTGAGGCAGCTGAGTGGCCAGAGCACCAGTTCTGACACCACCTACAAGGGTGGAGCCTCAGAGAAAGCAGGCTCCTCACCAGCACAAGTCACTCAGAATGAAGCCCCCAGACTCAGTGCCAGTCCTGTAGCCAGAGAAGAGACCGCCTCGCCAGGTGCTAAGGACATGCCATTGTCATCCGAGGGCAACCCAAAAGTCAGTGAGAAGACAGTTGGGGTGATTGTCTCCCGGGAAGCTATGACAAGTCGGGTAGAAAAACCTGGTGGGCAAGAAAAAGGCTCCCAAGAGGATGATCCTGCAGCCACTCAAAGGCCACCCAGCACTGGCGGGGCAAAGGAAACCAGTCATGCGTCACTTCCACAGCCAGAGCCTCCGGGAGGAGGAAATAAAGGAAACAAAAATGGAGATAATAACTCCAACCACAATGGAGAAGGAAACGGCCAGAGCGGGCACTCCACAGGGGGCTCTGGTTTTATAGGCAGAACTGAGCCTAGCAAATCTCCTGGAAGCTTGCGCTATAGTTACAAAGATAGCTTTGGGCCAGCCGTGCCAAGAAATGTCAGTGGCTTTCCTCAATTTCCTACAGGACAAGATAAGGGGGACTTCACTGGCCATGGGGAGCGAAAGGGTAGGAATGAGAAGTTCCCTAGCCTCCTGCAGGAAGTGCTTCAGGGTTACCACCACCACCCTGACAGGAGATATTCTAGGAGTACTCAGGAGCACCAGGGCATGGCTGGTGGCCTAGAAGGAGCCACAAGGCCTAATGTGTTAGTTAGTCAAACCAATGAATTAGCTAGCAGGGGCCTTTTGAACAAAAGCATTGGTTCCCTATTAGAAAATCCCCACTGGGGCCCCTGGGAAAGGAAATCAAGTGGCTCGGCTCCTGAAATGAAACAGATCAATTTGGCTGACTATCCAATTCCCAGAAAGTTCGAAATAGAGCCTCAGTCATCAGCCCATGAGCCCGGGGGTTCCCTCTCTGAAAGAAGATCAGTGATCTGTGATATTTCTCCACTAAGACAGATTGTCAGAGACCCGGGGGCTCACTCACTGGGACACATGGGTGCCGACACCAGACTTGGGAGGAATGAACGTCTCAATCCAAGTTTAAGTCAGTCGGTCATTCTTCCAGGTGGGTTGGTGTCCATGGAAACAAAGCTGAAATCGCAGAGTGGGCAGATAAAAGAGGAAGACTTTGAACAATCCAAGTCCCAAGCTAGTTTCAACAACAAGAAATCTGGAGACCACTGCCACCCTACTAGCATCAAGCATGAGTCTTACCGAGGCAACGCCAGCCCTGGAGCAGCTACCCATGATTCCATCTCAGACTATGGCCCACAGGACGGCAGACCCACGCCAATGCGGCGAGTCCCTGGCCGAGTTGGTGGTCGGGAGGGCATGAGGGGTCGTTCCCCTTCTCAGTATCATGACTTTTCAGAAAAATTGAAGATGTCTCCTGGGAGGAGCAGAGGCCCAGGGGGAGACCCTCATCACATAAACCCACATATGACCTTTTCAGAGAGGGCCAACAGGAGTTCTTTGCACACTCCCTTTTCTCCCAACTCAGAAAGCCTGGCCTCTGCTTATCACACAAACACTCGCGCTCATGCTTATGGGGACCCCAATGCAGGTTTGAATTCTCAGCTCCATTACAAGAGACAGATGTACCAACAGCAACAAGAGGAATATAAGGACTGGAGCAGCAGTTCTGCTCAGGGAGTGATCGCTGCGGCTCAGCACAGGCAGGAAGGACCCCGCAAGAGTCCAAGGCAGCAGCAGTTTCTTGACCGAGTACGGAGCCCCCTGAAGAATGACAAAGATGGCATGATGTATGGCCCACCGATGGGAACTTACCATGACCCCAGCGGTCAGGACGGTGGGCGCTGCCTCATGTCTAGTGACGGTCTTTCTAACAAAGGCATCGAATTGAAGCACAGCTCCCAGAAGTTACAACAAGAATCTTGTTGGGATCTTTCTCGGCAAACTTCTCCAGCCAAAAGCAGCGGTCCTCCAGGAATGTCCAGTCAAAAAAGGTATGGACCACCCCATGAGACCGATGGACATGGGCTAGCTGAGTCTACACAGTCATCCAAACCTAGTAATGTTATGCTAAGGCTTCCAGGTCAAGAGGATCATTCTTCTCAAAACCCCTTAATCATGAGGAGGCGTGTCCGTTCTTTTATCTCTCCCATTCCCAGTAAGAGACAGTCACAAGATGTGAAGAACAGTAACGCTGAAGATAAAGGGCGCCTCCTTCACCCACCAAAAGAAGGTGCTGATAAAGCCTTCAATTCCTATGCCCATCTTTCTCACAGCCAGGAGATCAAGTCCATCCCGAAGAGAGAATCCTCCAAGGACCTTCCAAGTCCAGATGGTAGAAACTGCCCTGCTGTTACCCTCACAAGTCCTGCTAAGACCAAAATACTGCCCCCACGGAAAGGACGGGGGTTGAAATTGGAAGCTATCGTTCAGAAGATCACATCCCCAAACATTAGGAGGAGTGCATCCTCGAACAGTGCAGAGGCTGGGGGAGACACAGTTACTCTCGATGACATCCTGTCTTTGAAGAGCGGCCCTCCCGAAGGCGGGAGTGGTGCTGTTCAGGATGCCGAGATGGAGAAGAGAAAAGGTGAGGTGGTGTCTGACCTAGTCTGCCCAACAAACCAGGAGTTGAGCATAGAAAAGCCTCTTGCACGGTCTTCGGAGGAGTGGCGTGGCAGTGGGGATGACAAAGTGAAGACCGAGACACACCCAGACACGGCCACTGCTGGAAAGGAACCCCCTGGTGCCATGACGTCCGCAACCTCACAGAAGCCTGGGAGTAACCAAGGGAGACCAGATGGTTCCCTGGGCGGGACAGCACCTTTAATCTTTCCTGACTCCAAGAATGTACCTCCAGCGGGCTCCTTGGCTCCTGAGGCAAACCCCAAGGCTGAAGAGAAGGAGAACGATACAGTGACGATTTCCCCCAAACAAGAGGGTTTCCCCCCAAAGGGTTATTTCCCATCAGGAAAGAAGAAGGGGAGACCCATTGGTAGTGTGAATAAGCAAAAGAAACAACAGCAGCCGCCACCTGCACCCCCTCAGCCCCCTCAGATACCAGAAGGTTCTGCAGATGGAGAGCCAAAGCCGAAAAAGCAGAGGCAAAGGAGGGAGAGAAGGAAGCCTGGGGCGCAGCCAAGGAAGCGGAAAACCAAACAAGCAGTTCCCATTGTAGAGCCCCAAGAACCTGAGATCAAGCTGAAGTATGCCACTCAGCCACTGGATAAAACTGATGCCAAGAACAAGTCTTTTTTCCCTTATATCCATGTAGTAAATAAGTGTGAACTTGGAGCCGTTTGTACAATCATCAATGCTGAAGAAGAAGAACAGACCAAATTGGTGAGGGGTCGGAAGGGTCAGAGGTCCCTGACCCCTCCACCCAGCAGCACTGAAAGCAAGGTGCTCCCAGCTTCATCCTTCATGCTGCAGGGACCTGTCGTGACAGAGTCTTCTGTTATGGGGCACCTGGTTTGCTGTCTGTGTGGCAAGTGGGCCAGTTACCGGAACATGGGCGACCTCTTTGGACCCTTTTATCCCCAAGATTATGCAGCCACTCTCCCCAAGAATCCGCCTCCTAAGAGGGCCACGGAAATGCAGAGCAAAGTTAAGGTACGGCACAAAAGCGCTTCCAATGGCTGCAAGACGGACACTGAGGAGGAGGAAGAGCAGCAGCAGCAGAAGGAGCAGCGGAGCCTGGCCGCCCACCCCAGGTTTAAGCGGCGCCACCGCTCGGAAGACTGTGGCGGAGGCCCCCGCTCCCTGTCCAGGGGGCTCCCTTGCAAAAAAGCAACCACCGAGGGCAGCAGCGAAAAGACTGTTTTGGACTCAAAGCCCTCCGTGCCCACCACTTCAGAAGGCGGCCCCGAGTTGGAGTTACAAATCCCTGAACTACCTCTTGACAGCAATGAATTTTGGGTCCATGAGGGTTGTATTCTCTGGGCCAATGGAATCTACCTGGTCTGTGGCAGGCTCTATGGCCTGCAGGAAGCGCTGGAAATAGCCAGAGAGATGGTGAGTATGAGAAATCCCTTACCAGTTGCTCTTTTTGTTACTTCTTTTTGATTCCTTTTCTTCCACCTTCCCTTGTTTCAGCCGTATTTTTTATTCTTTCATATCACATGGTGATTCCTCCAAATTAAAGCCCCTAAGCTCATGTACAACACAGGGAATATAGCCAGTGCTTTATAATAACCATAAATGGAGTGTAACATTTAAAAATTGTGAATCACTATGTTGTACACCTGTAACTTACATAATATGGTACATCAACTATACTTCAATTAAAAAATAATAATAAAGCTCCTAGACCCAAATAACAGAAAATTAAGTAATTTGGACATTTGTTTCACTTTTTACTTTTATCAGCAATATGTGTTCACAGGTTACAGGGTCATGCTACTGTCCTCCAGCTCATTAAAACAAACGTCCCTGTTTCACCCCTTCCCAAACCTGATTCCTCTACCAGTTTCCTCTGTTTCTAAACGATAAGTTTTTACTGCTACTTGTGTTATCTGTGGATCTTTTTTCCCATTTTTCAACATCTGACTCTGTAATACTTACGAAATATATACTATGGATATAACTTCTTTCTTTTAAAACTTTTCACTTCTCTAGAATTATTAATTCATGTTTTTATTTGCTTTTTATTTTCTTGGACCACATCTTTCCAATCCAAGTGGCTCCTTCCAAGGGGGTTTTTGTTCTTCAGGTCTTTTTTTTTTTTTTTTTAATTGGGGTATGGTTGTTTTACAATGTTGTGTTAGTTTCTACTGTACAGCGAAGTGAAGTAGAGTTCCCTGTGCTATACAGCAGGTTCTCATTAGTTATCTACTTTATACATATTAGTGCATATATGTCAGGTCTCTTTCATAACTTTTCCTGGGGCGTTCATCATCACAATCATCATCATTTACTTCTTCCCTCTGTGGAATGCTGTTACCTTACCCATGTCTTTACCTTACTTAGTCTGGGCCCTCATTTAATGGAGCGCATCATCCTTTAGTATTTTCCTGAGGAAAAGGATGCTTGGGAGGTAAATACATTGAGATCTTATGTATCTGGACGTCTTTATCGCATCCTCACGTTTGATGGAGGGTTGGTTGGGTATAGAATCTAGTTGCCTCTCACTATCTTGGAGTCATGCTTCCTGACCTGTCCTCTACCTCCTAGTGTTGCAGTCGACAGGACTGGAACCACTCTGATTTTCTGGCCCTAATATGTGTTGAGTCTTTCTCCTCTGGAAGTTTAAGGATCTTCTCATTTCCCTAGAGTTCTGAAATCTCAAATGATAGGCCTTGAGGTTGGCCTTTTCTTGCCATCTGTAACTCATGGCTGTTAGATCAGGAAGTTTATGTGTTACTTCTTTGATAATTTCCTTCCCTCTGTTTTCTCTATTCTCTCCTTCTGGAATTCCCATTAATTAGGAATTGTACCTCCTGGATTGATCTTCTGGCTTTGTCTTTTCTTTCCTATTCTGTGTTCTTTCTCTTCTTTTTGTTCTGATTTCTCCATGCTTTCTACAACTTTATCATCTAATCAACCTTTTATTTATTTTCATTTCTGATATTTTCAACAACTTTCTCTTCTCTGAATATCCCTCTGTGGGGACAGTTACCTGCTTAAACTGGGCTGAGTAAGGGACCTAACTCATACAGACTTTGAGCTAATGTTCTGGTTTCCAGCCCCACCTTGTACCCCCCACTTTCTGAGACACCTGTGCTTCCCAGGCTCTGTGCCACAAGGTGGCTGGATTTCTAGTGGCTCTTCCCCTGCACTCTCCCCTCTTCTTCCCTTCAGTCTGCTGAAGCACTTGCTCTGTCTGTTTTATTTCCGGTTTCCAGAATTTGGACATCTCCTATGTGTTGTTTGTTTCCCCTCCCATTCTTCATGTCCTCATGAATTTATAAGTTTATCCCTTTATTTTTGTGGAAAGGAAACAGATGTGTAAATGTATGTTCAGTCTGTGATGTTTAATCAGATGAGAGTTTTTTGTATTGATTTGTATTTAAAACTTTCCATGCTTGACAGATGTACAGATGACTTAAAGTCATACTTAATAAGGGTTTTATCAGCCAGGATCAAAGTATTCTTGGACACTTCATACTGTCCTCTCCTCCCCACTACATCTTCCCCACAAAGCACTGTATTTTATCATTGCATTATCCCCAGAATTTATAACAGTGTCTGATGAAAAGGAAGTGCTTGTAAACTATAGTCAAAAAAATGTAATTAATGTGAAATTTACATATATTTTAAATTAGAACATTCTAATTCAGCCACACAAGGAGTTTGCCTTTCCCTCCAAGACATTGTCCCCACCCCACCCCCAACTTCCCCACAGGATCTTTTTTCTCTCTCCTTCCCCCTCTCCACCATCATTGTCACTCCTAAAGCCCCAAGTTTGAAATAGATTTGCTTCTTAGACACAGTGGCTTTTTTTTTTTTTTTTACCACACTGCTTGGCTTGCGGGATCTCAGTTCCCCGCCCAGGGATTGAACCCAGGCCACGGCATTGAAAGCCCAGAATCCTAACCACTAGGCCACCAGGGAAGTCCCCCGCAGTGGCATCTTAAAATGCAGAAGTCCTAAAGGGACATAACATTTAAGACTCTAAAGTAGACACAAAATTCTTTAGTCAGTTCTGAGAGCTCAGTAATCCATTAATCATCATCTTGCCTCAGTTGATGGCCTGCTTGCCAACTTTACTCTGAAGGTTACAATATTTGGTGGGTTGGTTTGTTTTATTTGTTACTTTTTGGTGTGTGTCCCTATCTGCCCATGTTTTCTTTATTTCAACATAGAACATTATTAACATCTCTCAGAGTAATTTTTATGTGTAAACTTTTGAACATTCTCTAGTAATAACTGGTAACCAGTAATCAGCAGGCTAAATCCTTCTCAGCAAACCACTAGATCCCATGTCTCAATTCAAGTCTAGCTTATAGAAAGTAGAGAGCACCCTAAAATGATGCGACCACCCTAAATCACAGCCCACTCCATCCTCAAAAGGGCCAAACAGCAGGCCTGCCTTTTAAAACTCCTAGTCAGGAATCATGTCTTCAGAAAGTGACAATTTAGTCTTCTACTTGTCAGCTTTGATCCCAAAATAAAATCTGGAATGTTATAATTGGAACAAATACACTGAATATGATAAATCAGTCTCTTTAACCCATCCCTCATAGCTTTCATTGACTAAATGGTTAAAATAACATGAAGCACATTAGGTAGAGAACATTGAAAGTAGTTTTTGATTTTTAAAATATTATTTGCAGCCTCAACTGTTTAAGTTGGAAAGTTTCATTTAAGGTAAAAGGCATAAAAACAGGTATTTTTGTCCCTACACTTCTTCTATATAGTAGAGGCTCTAAACTTAGATCTTGGGGTTCTGTGATGGCACCATCAGGGCTACAGATTCCACTCTCCTTTTTTTTTTTAACATCTTTATTGGAGTATAATTGCTTTACAATGGTGTGTTAGTTTCTGCTTTATAACAAAGTGAATCAGTTATACATATACATATGTTCCCATATCTCTTCCCTCTTGCATCTTCCACTCTCCTTTAATAACAGGTTTCAGAACAGTTGACCAACCCTTTTTTTAAAAATTGAGATGTAATTGACATATAACATTATATTAGTTTCATGACCAATCTTAAATCTCATACTGCAGCTTTAAGCTTATTTTCTTATATTGTACTCATTTACTATACCAGTGCCCTTTAAGAATATTACCTTTCTCTTCCCTTGATCCCATTCTATTTTTTTTACATCCCTCTTTTAGAATAGAATGCTAGCTTTGTATATTGAATTTTTCAGTACACTGCACATCTGTTTTATTCTCACAAGCCACTCAATGAGATAGGAAGAGAGAAGATACCATTCCATTACCCTCAGAATAAAGGATGGCTTGGCTTTAGTGACACATGCTCAGGTAGTATAGCCCAGTGATGTGTTGATTTTTAAAATGGTTTAAAAAGTTATGCTTCTTGGCTCTTGGAGCTGATGTTCTGCTATGACTACAAGATCCTTTTCAGTTTATTTGCCTAGCTTTTATTCTCCTTTTCTTAATGTACTCGAGAACAAATTACACTAACTTGCCTTCTTTTATTTAATTTGATGGATGCTGTTTAAATTTGTCAAGGTCACTTTGAGTCTAGTTTTATCTTGGGTTTTAGCAGATGCCTTCGATTTTGGTCTGCTTAATAAGCGTGCTCTCAATCCTGTCGTGTTGAGATAAGGCCACATATATTTGATTAAAGATCCATTTTGGCCTATGTATTTATCAGGTGTTTTGACAAGCACGATATTATAACAAAATAATACAAAGTCTTTGACAAACAATAGCTCCTCTCCCTGTAAGCTTCACACTAATCTAAAAATAGCTGAAAAGTAGAACATTCCTGCACAAACGGCCTTCACTGTCTTTACTTTTCTGAGTGTCCTCTTTGGTTTTGTCTAACTATGACCTCTGATTATTTACCTTGATGTAATTATACATGTGAATCCTCTGACATGGATGGTATGACAGAAGTAATTGCCTCTAAACAGACATACAAATAATTTGTTACATAAAAACCTGTTCAATATGTTTAGGAATGGGAAGGCTTTCAGGGATCTGGTGGCCATGGATCTCTGGTGTGTCCCTTGAGACTGCACATCTCAGCTTTGCCGGCCTGTGCTTGTTCCCTTCCCCTCCTCCACTACCTAGGCTGGTGGCACCCCTTCCAAATAGATTGTTTTCAATCTTGAAAAGTATATTAAAGATTATATTTAAAGGTTATTTAAAGTATTTAAAGTTTATTTTTATTGCAAGTTTAAATAATGGGCAATAATAATTTGCCTTCACAGATCTAACAGGCTAACATCCTCCTTAATTTACTTTAAATTGTGACAAAAAACATAATTTGACAAGTGTAAAAGTACTAATACGTTGATTATGTTGTGAAGTGTGACTACGTGTTAAAATGTCAAAAACAGGTTAGTTAGTTTCTCCGGTTATTTGTAAAATAAAGGCATTGTCCCATATTCTCACTGAATTCCCATCTATGTGCTCCTTAAGTTAGCAGCCTGGCAAGCATGCTGCCACCAGCCCAGGTCCTGCAGAAGCCTTCCGTAGACTCCTGGTCTCTGCTCTTAGCTCCAGTATCCCTCTTCCCCCCATTGACTCTTTCCTTTCCCTCATCCCCGTACCCCCAGCTCATCACCCCTGCAGGCTCCTCTACTCTACCCCTCCCTCTCTCACATTCCCACACTCTCTCTCCTCATTCTCCTCTTCCATCTTCCTCACACTCCCTCCCTCCCCAGCCCCCGTCACTTGGTCTTTGTCATCACAGCTCTCATTTCTGTCACAGCCTGTCCACATTACACATTAAGGCACCGAGGCCCATTCATCTCTCTATTCCCATGACTTTTATCATACAGCAGAAAGTTGTGTAATTATCTTATTTCCTATTTTTCTTAACGTTTACCTGTGTGATAGATATCTCTTTTTATAACACTACATGATGGCCTTGAGACTGAACCTCCAGAGAAAGGGTTAATTTTCTTTCAGAATTTGGTTTTTCTGAATTCTAGGGAATCTCCTGTGAAATTTGAAGTTTAGAATTTTATTGTTTATGTTACCTTACAAATTGAAAGACTTAGTGTTCCTACAATCTATTTCTTTATTTCTTTTAGGGATGAGAGAAGCATTACACCTGATTTTTAAATAAAATTTATAAGGGGCAGACTCTTCTTTGAAAATGCTGAAGGACCATAAATAAGAATATTGACAAGTCACTGTATATTAGGCCAAATAATTCATCCCTGAGATTTTAAGCTAGTTATTGCTGATATGTTCAAAGAGCTCACATGATCAAATAGTATGTAAAAGTAAGTATTCATTTCAATTCAACAAATATCTGAGTCCTTGTTAGAAAACCAATAGAAGTCTGAAGTTAGAATGCTGTGAGGGACCTTTGTCACTTCACAGGTGAGTGAGCCTCAGCCCCGGGCCCCAGGGCTGGTACGTGAAGAGAAGCCCTGTGTGAGGGCTCCTGGACCTTGTCAGGAAGGTTCGCTCGCTTCCTGCAGAAAGCAGTGCCTTGCCCCGCACAGCTCCTGCACGAGGGAGGCACAGCTTCCTTTACCCAGCTTTGTTAGAAAAATGGAGCTTCCGCCCCCTCATCCCAAGCCAAGGCCAGTTTTGCAGACACCTGAAGGCCACAGCTGCAGACCAGTTTCTTCCCATCTTCCCATGTATTGGAAAGAAGTCTAATAAGGGAAAGTCCAGTCAGCTTAATGGTTGCCCTCAAAGATCATCCTCACCTTTCTGCCTTTGCCGTTCTGTTCAGCAGCTGTGTGTGTGTTGGCTGGGTAGGGGGCTAGGTCAAAGACCTGGAATCACGTTGCTTCCTGTGAATTTCCTAGCTGGTCACTTGCTCAAGTCACTAACCTCTGTACTTCACCTTCCTCATCTGTAAAATATGGAAGCTGATGGCACCTGCTGTAAAGAAGGTTGTCCTGAGCATTAAATGAGTTACTCTTTGGAAAGTACATAGAGAAATGCTTGGCATGTACTGTGGGCTGGTGTCTGCCCTAGAATGGCATCCTCACGTGTTGTTTTGGCGAAGATGTGTTCCTGTTATAAGCTAGCTCAATAAGCTGTGGTTTATATCATTCCATCCTAGCACAGTTAGTGATTCGTCCGAGGAGTGTCCAGAACGTATCCTCCTGGATAGCAAAGTTGCCCTGCATATGAAACAAACAGTTTCTCCTCATTTTTTACTCTGGTGGGAAACTCAAGTTTGTGGGGAGCGGGGAGCATGGTGTTTAAGGTGTAATACTAATTACTGTCTCATGAAATAGCATTAGCCCACATGAACACTCTCAGGAATTAGAGTCCTCAAGGAGAGGAGGCAAAAGGAAGAGAATAAAATCTGTCTTCACATTAAGTAAAGACATTAATATTCTTGTGAGTTGGTAAATTTTTGATAATGATTATCTAAGGCCACAGTAAAGAGTCTACCTAGTAATAAAATTTTTTAAATAAACATTTTTGACAGGTCAGCACTATAAAGGAGATCCAAAATAATTAAGAATTCATGGAATGATTCGGGACAACCACATTCCACCTCCCACCAAAAATAGTTAATATGTGTAGTATATATGGACCACAGAGGGCTCTATTGTAGTCTTGGGATTGAGCCTTTAATTTATGGGCAGTGCGAAACCACCAGCAATTGGTGGGTTCCAAACTATTCCTGGAGGCTTTTGAGTTGTGGTTTTTAGATGAAATAAGTACTGTGGGCTGATGTTAGTCCTAGAAGGTGTCCTCACATGTCATTTTAGTAAAAATGTGTTCCTGTCATTAAGCTTATTGGGTAGAAGTCAAACCAAAGCGAAAATTCAGCCCTATGTGACCCTGTCCCACTAATCCAGGTACGGTGGAGTGATTTTGGCTATGTGTGCTTATGACTGACGCTTGATTTGAATATATTGGCAGCATACTGCTGTCAAGTAATGTGCCTTGTGAGAACAGAACTAAAGAGCTGCTACATGAGCAGACGCATGAGACCAAGGCCAACAAAATAACAAACTTCAAGTCTGAAGTGGTGCAGGTCCCTTCTGATGGGAGTGAGACCCAGCTGCAGTGACATCAACTTTTGTTTTTTAATTTTATTGGAGTATAGTTGATTTACAATGTTGTGTTATTTTCAGGTGTACACCAAAGTGAATCAGTTACACATATACATATATCCACTCTTTTTTAGATTCTTTTCCCATATAGGCCATTACAGAGTATTGAGTAGAGTTCCCTGTGCTATACAGTAGGTCCTTAGTAGTTATCTATTTTATATATAGTAGTGTGTATATGTCAATCCCAATCTCCAATTTATCCCCCACCCCTTACCCCCTGGTAACTGTAAGTTTGTTTTCTACATGTGTAACTCTATTTCTGTTCTGTAGATAAGTTCACTCGTACCGTTTTTTTAGACTCCACATATAAGCGTATCATATAATATTTGCCTTTGTCTGACTTACTTCATTCAGTGTGACAATCTCTAGGTGCATCCATGTTGCTGCGAATGGCATTATTTCGTTCTTTTTTATATGGCTGAGTAATATTCCATTGTATATATGTACCACATCTTCTTTATCCATCTGTTGATGGACATTTGGGTTGCTTCCATGTCCTGGCTATTGTAAATAGTGCTGCAGTGAACATTGGGGTGCACGTACCTTTTCGAATAATGGTTTTCTCCGAATATATGCCCAGGGGTGGGATTGCTGGATCATATGGTAGTTCTATTTTTAGTTTTTTAAGGAACCTCCATACTTTTCTCCATAGTGGCTGTACCAGTTTACATTCCCACCAACAGTGTAGGAAGTTTCCCTTTTCTCCTGTGACATCACCTTTGAAGGCATTTTATTTCTCACCTGTTTCACTAAGCAGCTAGTAGAAGAGTTTCTAGTAAAACGTATGTTCATTTAACAACTCTCAGGCATACTCATTGTGACTGGCTCCGTGGAGATGCCAGGTGGTTCCAGACTTTGAAAATAGTGTCTTTGAAATTTAAATCTTGGTTCAGACAGATATCAGATGTAGGTCCTTTGTTTGCTTGAGAGTTACTTTTGTTTTTCATTCAAAAACTACTTAAAACTGGTTAAGATAAGCAATAGGATAATTGCCAGATGGTTCTCTTTGCTTGTTTCTAGGTAGAGTTCTCTCTGGAAAGAATCAAAATATATTAATGCTTTGAAAAGGCAGCCCCTCAAAATATATTTGTATGCTGACACAAGACCTTGCACCTCCCAACAGGCCTGGGCATTTTAATCCACTGTTGTTCATGAAAAGCACATGGATTTTAAAAAACCAGCTCACCTGTCACCTGGTTCCCCAAGCAGCAGGTCCCCAGCACTCCCATTTTACCTGTTGCGCTACTTAGCACCGTGTACTGTGGCTGTCTTCCTCACCAGATTGGTTCCCCAGGGGCTAGGTCAGCCCTGGGGCGCGCTGTAGAGAATGACACAGGGCTGATCAGCACAGGGTGAACCTGTGACTTAAGAAAGACATGTAATGAGCAACGTAATATCTGGTGGAGGAAGGTGGGCCTTTGGATGTCATTTAAAGTATTTTTCGAAGCATGTAATAATTGAAGAGAAATGTTAAAGTGTGTTTTGGTAATGAGACTGAGTGACAGTTTTTTCTATATGCCACTTTATAGTTTCAGCAAAAAAATTAATGGTTGAGAGAGAGTCAACCATGGTAGTGTTAATTGCTCATCCCGGTAGTTCTTTGTGAGGCACAGTATACAAGGCACTCACCAAAGGTTTTGTTGTTTGTGTGTTTTGTTGTGTGCCCTTTGAGACAAAAATGTGAGATCCAGAGGTCAGTCACCCAGAGTCCTAACACTGGTTTATTGTCCTAGACTGACCACCTAGAGGAGAGATTTGACTCAGAAGGGAGAGGAACAGTCCCTGTATGAGAATATGACCTAATGACACTCAGAACTCATGTTCCAGATCTGTCTATGAAGCTGCCCACTGGCCTCACTCAAAACCAGCATATGTGTGTCCCCTGCCTAGTTCTGTGCTCTCCTCTGCCCCAGCCAAAACCCTTGGAGCCATCATAGACTCCTTCCCCTGTTTCCTGTTCAGACAGTCATTGTTCTTGTTTCCTAGAGAACTCAAGTCTCTCATATCTTCATTGAAACACCCCAGCGCCCCCAACCATCATCTTTTCAATTAGGTACCATCTTAATCAGTCTCTCTGCTCTTTAGTTTGACCCCCTTCCATTTTCCACTCTAAAGAGATCCTTCTAAAACTCAAGTGTGGCCATGCCGTTGCTTACAACCTTGGTTTACTTACACCCTTTACTAGTTGGCATCTGATAGGTGCCAGGAACAGATTGGTGCACATAATTAAAAGAAGACAATGTGGTAGAAAGTAACCAGGTAGCTGCTTTAGATTGGGAGCCCAGGGGAAGTTCCTGGAGGTGCTGAGGTGGCAGTGGTATAACGAGCCAGCCTTTGAGATCAGAGAGGTACAGAGGGTACAGGGGCTGCAGGGAGGAGTGGAGCTTGGTGGATTTGAGGATCAGGAAGAAAGCCAGTGTGGTGAGGCAGTAGCAGAAAAGAGGAGAGGGTAATGAGGTTGGAGAGGTCGGCAGGAGCTAATCCCCATGGCCTGTGTGGGCAGGAGTGGAAACAGCAACTGGGGGAATGCGGTGCCATTTCTTTAAACAGGAAAGCCTGGAGGAGGAACAGGTTTTGGTGGGGAGATCAGGAGGTGTATCATGTCCCTGCTAAGTCTAAGATGCCTCCCTTTTAGACATCCAAGTGACCATTTACGAATTAATGAATTTCTGATGGATAGTTCCTTGCAGCTAAGAGCAGCTCTAGATTAGCTTAGATCAGCACGTGTGTAAGGACTGTGAGGGTGTGGGGTCTGTGTAAACACCGAAAAGCTGCACCTAACTTGGGCGAGGGGAAAGGTAAGTCAGGAAGGCTCCGGAGGCCCGACTTGCCCAGAGTTACTGTGTGCTCGGACCAGCCCAAAGCTCAGAGTGAGTGGTGGGAAAAATAGGCCCACGTCACGATCCACACCTTCCCGCTTTCCCAAACCCTTCCATCAAGCCCTCTGAAACTCACAGTCCGCCAGGAGCACACTCTTAATTCTCTTCTCTGAACAGCCCCTCCCTGGCTTTCTCAGTGTCACTACCTCTGTCCCCTTATCCCTCACAGGTGGACACAAACAGTCATTAATATTTGTACCTTCACTCTGGTCCAGGTACTCTCCAAGAGTGACATGTCAGCCCAGGGGTATAGGCAAAGCACCCGCAGTAGAAACTGAGGAACAACATGCA